>NC_134284.1:5413849-5748849 GCF_949628215.1 Phalacrocorax aristotelis | reverse complement strand
AGCAGATTATTTTGTTTATTCCTGGACTTCAAATGGAGAGTGTACTTGGAATAAATACAATGCCTGGCCATGAGCCACATTATTTATTAGGTAGGGAGTCCAGAAGCCTTAATTTACACTGCAGCTTGATATGGCTAGTCTATGCTTCTTCTGCGTTATTGTTTCCTAGGTAATCCTGGATATTCAGGAAGAAAGTGAATGGGTGGGGAGCAGTTGTTCATTCAAGGTGTTGTGAAAAGAGAGTGTAACAATTATAATGATCAAGTGAGGCTTTGTGGCAAAACAGGGAAAAAAGATATTTGGGGGGATTTGAGGTGTTACTTGGTCTTAAGCCCCCTCAGCGATGCAAAGGGAAAAGGTAGGCTGTATTTAAAGCTGAGGCACTAGGTTGCTAAAGAACTGCCCACTGAGTGTCAAGATGCTTATTTGGGCAGAACAACATTATGGCTAAAATGCAGCTAATTTATGTTCTTTGGCTAGTTGAGTCAGGGATATGAATCTTAACATTAAAGCTCTACAGCACTATTGAACACACTGAAATCTCAAGCGTGTTTATCTTACACAACTCTAATTTCTGAAGCTGGAGGATGCTATTTTTCCACATAGCATCTTTCATATCTTAAAATACCAAACTATTGGGAGCTATAAGATGTTGTATCTGCCTACTGGATAGGAATATCATAAATTAATTTCAAAGCCCACTTGCTGTTAAAAAATACATTTCTAAGAAGAGGGTCATAGTCACCCTGATCTGTGTTTGAACCGATTGCCAAGAGCTAAAGCTGTACCCTTTTCCTACCCTCAAAGTTATCTTTGACGCTTGAAGACTTTTGGTTAGAAAATGTCATACAGAGGTCAAAGAGGAGAATGCTGTGTGGTTTTCTCATGCTTTTCTTCTTGAAATGATAGTAGGATACAGTCAAAACTTTTCAGAAGAGATTTTCCAGTGAATTGCATGAAACAGATCAAATTCTTTAAGCTCTTATTCTGTTATGATATTGATTCTTAATAATTCCTTTACTTTTTTAAATATTTATCTTTAAATTAAAAAAATTATTCCTTTAAAATCAAAGTATTGTATCTCCCCACGCTCCCCTTTACCCATTAGCCTTCAGGGTTTTGTTGTCTATGAAATTTTAAACTCAATAAATGGGGATTTCCCTATAGAAGATTAGAATTGAATATTAGTTGGTTTCAACATACTTTTATCTAAAATTATTTTACTAATATCTAAATTTCTCTTTCCTTTTAAATGAAATATATTCTTATCTATGTCAGGCATACATTTTTGCTAGAAAGGTACCATTCCCATTTCTCATTCATGAGAAGTTCTAAGTTGTCAAAACTGATTGGGAGAAATCGCATAACTGTAAAGAATAAGCCGCATACCTTGAATTGTGTTGGAGACAAAGGGCACAGTTAATATAAGACAAATTTTGATTAAGATGAGATTTCAATTTTGGTTTTAGAATGTTTGAAAAGAAGAAATATAAGTTTTTACAATCAGCATTTTTGGCATCAGGCAAAACCATGTTTTCTACATCACCAAAGTTACCATTCTTCCTTTTTCTTTTTTTCCCACGTAAATATGCCTTTGTATAATCTTGCCATAAATAAGCTGAGCTGGATTCTCCTGAGTTGCATACCAAAACCTTCCATGAGGAACTACTTGTGTTCTAGAAATACATATACATTTATACATTGCAATAAAGCACCTGTGAGATTTTTTTATTTGGTTTGTATCTGCATAACCTGTTTACATTACCACAGAAGCCATTTGTGTTGCTCGATTCTAGATAGCGCGCGCACGCACACACACACACACACCATATCTCCACCACTCCTTATCTCAACGGTGTTAAAACAATCTGCCTTTCAAAAATAGTCACAAATGCGGCATCTCTCTCACAATGTATTTTCTAAATGATACAAAGGCAAAGTTGTTCTCAGAGATATATAAGTGTAAAAAAATGAAACTATTATGTTTTCCTTCTATTCTACTACCTAGCAGCATTCATTATAGAAAGGACTTTTCCTATGAAAAATATAATTTGCTTAGCGGTTCTGGTATGACCCAAATAACCCCATTCATTTCACAGGAACAGTTTTAGAGGCTATGTTGCATTATTCATTAATGTTGTGGATAACAACTTCAACCTCGGGACTGTTGAGCCAGCACTTCCATGAGCAGTAAATTCCCTGAGGGAGGGAACGAGAAAAAATGTCCCTACCCTGAGGTTTGAAAAATCGTCTTCACTACAGGAAGAGTTTGCTGAGGGGTTGTGTCTAATGAGGGGAAATTCTCTGAGATGATAATCATCCCCTGGAACATTTTTGGAAACCTGAGGCTCTCTAGAAGACTGTTATAAAGAATTTTCTCTTAATCCTTCCATCCCATGACATGCATATGCTCAGTCCTTGGGAGCTCCTGATAAGGGGAATTCATGTTGTGGAGGTGGTATTTATTTTATTTATGTCTTTTTCTACCTGATGTGCCAATGGGAGGACAAGATATGGTGTCCTCCCTTCAGAGGATATTGTATATGTGAACCAGAACACAATATTTGAAATTAGTATTTAAGGAGAGGAAGTGAGGAGTCCATCCCTCTTTCCCACACCAATAGACAGGATTAAACCATTCTAAACTCCTCCATTAAGCTGACATCTTCATACTGATTCCAGTTTTGTTGTTTGCTTGTTTTGGTGGGGGCAGCAGTGGGATTTAAGCTAACATTGATCTGGTTCAGTTATTAGTCCTTAAGGATATATACCACATTCCATCCTCCCTCTCCTGGAAAACTTGTGCTCTTGAAAGGCAGTAATAGTGTTTTCTTCCTTGTTAACAGGGTTTTTTTACTGCGCATGGGTGATTTGGCCATAATATCCTCAGAATTTACCTGCATTAATGTTCTTGTACAAAATTCACGGTTACTTTGTGACAAACACAACAGGTCATCCAATGGCTTCTGTGAAATTTTCACTTAATAAAAAAAAAATTAATTTCAGTCACTTCAAGGCTAGGGAGTCATATTTTTATTCTCATGTGTCACTGTGGTCTACAATTAGTAATAAGAGTTTTATTCTGATGTCTTTTTCAACAACATAAATGAAAACTTTTCCCTTGTAATCAAAGGAAAAATCAGGATATGAAATTGCATCAGGAATTACATGTTTGTTTTTTGAACAGCAATGAAACACACAGACAGATTGACATTAGTCTGTGCCTGCCTTTACTTTTTAGCAAGCATGAATTATTCAAGGCATATCGCAGCATGTATTAGAAATAATTAAAATGTAAGCAGTATTTCTAGTATGCTTCAATAGTTCTAAATATTTGCAAATAGAAAATATAAGACCTTTCTGATCCTGATTTCACAATTGTTCTGCACCATCTCTGTACTTCCAACCATACAGATTGGGAGGGACATCAGGATATCATTAGGTTCGACATCCTGCTCAAAGCAGGATCAACGTTCAACATATTAACTGGTGTAATACTGAAGACTGGATCTTATAAAACACTAAATTATCTGTCACTGGGAAAAGAAGAGGTCGGACGAGCCCTTCTGCTACTGTGTGACATTTAGAACTATCTACAGGTCCCAAACCCAGCAACGTAAGATGTGCTGTGAAGGCAAATGCTGAACAAATGCAGCTGGTGTTGCTGCCAGTAAGCAAACTTCTTCAGCCAAGTCAATAACTTTCTGTTATTTCTGTTCTTCAGCTTAAGAACGAGGAATAAAATCAGAGGGATAATATGACCGCCATTTTGAAAAACCAATAGAATTATTTAATTGACTGGAACGTGACAGTACCTCAAATGCCTGTGGATCGGTGTGCCAACCTATATAGCTCAGGTGAATTTATCTGTAAAGCACAGGCCATAACAGCTGTGGCACATCACAGAACATACAAGGTTGACTAATGCTTAGTGAAATTGTCTGGGAGGAGGAAGAAAGACAGTAAAGTAGCAGCAGCTCTTTAATAGTTGAAAAATAATTTGGGATAAAAGCTGAGTTTAGTTTAGTAATGAAGTGAAAGCACTTCTGTGAAGAACACAAATGATCCAGGAACTTGAAAACAGGGTTGACACTGGGTGGTTACATTTGGAATTTATTTGTCTTTTTATAGAATATGCTGAAAAAAGTACTTGCTCTTTTTATATAGATATTTACGTATGGGGAAAAGAGTGATAATTTTGGCTCTTCATTTTTCTAAGTCATGAAAAGAATCAGAGTTTGGAAGTTTATCTCTCATATCAAGTTTGACTTTGCTGATTTTCAGGAACATAGGAGGCTAGGTTTTTAAGAATTATATACTTTAAAGAATTTGGATTAAATTCCTAAGCATTCAGTATAAACAGGAGAAGAAGAACGGTCTGTAAACAATATTTTCCAAATACCTGCAAAATAAATAGGAAAAAAAATCTTGTTAGTAAATCAAGTCTGTATGAAATGTAAACAGGTAGTCAGCTATTTAAATAAGGTCTATTCCTCTGTTCTGGAGCATAAATTCCAAAGAAGTCCTTCAGGTTTGTTCAGTGGGAACTTCCTCAGGAATATTAATTCAGTGCAAGAGGAACACTGCCCCTTCTTTTGTTGCTGTTCTTATAAAGTGTCGTGGTTTAGCCCCAGCCAGCAACCCAGCACTGCACAGCCGCTCGCTCGCTCCCCCCACAATGGGATGGGGGAGACAATCGGAAGAGTAAAAGTGAGGCAACTCATGGCTTGAGATAAAGACAGTTTAACAGGGAAAGCAAAAGCCGCACATGCAAGCAAAGCAAAGCAAGGAATTCATTCACTGCTTCCCACGGGCAGGCGGGTGCTCAGCCCTCCCCAGGAGAGCAGGGCTCCATCACGCATAGAGGTTACTTGGGAAGGGAAACGCCATCACTCCGAACATCCCCCCCTTCCTCCTTCTTCCCCCAGCTTTATATACTGAGCCTGACACCATATGGTGTGGGATATCCCGTGGGTCAGTTGGGGTCAGCTGTCCCGGCCGTGCCCCCTCCCAGCTCCGTGTGCCCCCGGCAGAGCACGGGGAGCTGAAGAAGTCCCTGACCAGTGTAAGCGCTACTCAGCAACAACTAAAACATCTCCACATTATCCCCCCTGTTTCCAGCAAAAATCCAAAACACAGCCCCATACTAGCTACTCCGAAGAAATTTAACTCTATCCCAGCTGAAACCAGGACAAAAGTTACTAATAAATGTTACTTTATCTATAATGTTAACCAAAAAACGTGCCATGTTGTAGTCAGGGTACCAAGGTAATCCACCAAACCTAGGAAATCTGTTAAAGGAATTATTTTTTGTTACTCAGTTATTTCATGCTGATTTAGCTGATATACTTGCAAAGTTTTCTTTAGGTTTACCTCTAGAACAAAGCAAAAACTTCAGAGAGCTACAGCCTTATTCCATTAGCAGAACAAATATTATTTCCTGAATAAAAGAATATTTGGTTTCCTCTAATCCACAAACATTGTGTCCCCACAGTTTTTAATTGAATGTTATGCAAAACAAGACAGAATTTAGGACTCTCACACTTCTGATGCATTGTTTTATGGTGCTTTGCCTCTCATTCCTTTGCATCCAGATCTGCTCCATACTGCTTCAGTGCCAAAAAGTGAGAGCTGACAACCCAGGAGATGGATGGATGTCATGTCATCCATGTGATGACATGCTCAGTATGAAATGGGAATCTACTGTGCGGATAGAAACGGAACGGAATGTAGAGTCTAGAAGGTGGCCATTACACCCCACCAAGTTTGCACAAAGGAGCATAAGCTATGGTTGTTTTTTTTTTTCTTTTGGAAGGACTGTGATTTAGTATAAAAAACAGACCAAAATAAAAAAAGAAAATAACACCAGGAAAAAAGCCCCTGCACAGCATTCATGACTGAGCATGGGGAACTGGGTGTCCGTTAAAGTCATATCAGTTAAAGATAGGCAGGACATAGTCAGCTAATGCTGGCACAGTGGTGTCTAACTAAAGCAAATTCACTCACCTTGGATTAATCTAGACCTGTTTGACCCACCTATTAGGTTCAGCTCAGCAGCCACCTCTCAGCTTCTCCATTTCACTTTTTTCTAAATTGCTCAACAACTTTTGAGTCCTCTTTGTTGCTTTTATCCTCTTTCCTGCTATGTTATGGAGGTGGATGCCTCATCTCACCCTGACTGCTCCTCTTTTCCACTTCTCAGTGATTATATGGAGAAAATGACTACATATTGAGAAGTAGTTAGTATTTCTTGTTCATTCAGGGTTTGTCACAGAACATGAACACTCTGCCAGATAGAAGAATCCAGTCCAGCCCCTGTTGTCCGAATATCACTGCAACTTTAGGAGAAAGGCCATAATTCTACCTGTGGGAGACTCTTCCTTCCACATGAAAATTTGAAGAGGATTTGTGGGCAGCTTCCTCTTTCTTTGGAATGAATTAATATTAGTATTATGTTGATTTTTGCCTTCTTTTTAAAATGAAATGTTGGTGATCCATCAGGTTGCAGAAATTGTTTTGATTTCACTATTTATCTTGGCACACTAAAATCAGTGAAAAGTGAAGCTTTTTCCATTGGAAGGTGCTTCCTCCTACTTTAATCACAAATTTTCATTTCAAGTGTCATTCTAACACTTTCTAAAACAGTCATCCCCCAGATGACCCCTACAAGCATTCTTCACACTCCTTTAGAGTACTGAAGAACACTTTGTGGGTGTTTACCCCTCCTTATGATTCAATGAAGTTATTTAGTCTCTGTGATTTTTTTTCTTTTCATCTTTCCTCAGTGTCTTACAAATGTAAATTCCCTGTAGGTATTAATCATTAATAAGATAATTTGCCCAACACTACCTTAATGTAATGGCTATCTCTTACAAATATCTTCTGTTCTTCAGGTAATACTGTCTTAGAGCTAGATTCAGTAGTATCTGTCTGAACTGAATTTACTGTTGCTTCCACTTAGTACTATCATGATTTGGCTAAACAGGAAGGCAAAAAACAGGATTGTAATGAAGTGATGCATTCACTGATACTCACTGAACATTTAAAACACAAGGATACAACTTAAATGATTCATTTCATGTGTGTGTGGGTGGTGGGATTCTTGTGCTTATAACAATCTAGGAAATAATTACTGTGTCTCAAGCTGGCCAGGACTGAATTATTACCAGAAAAATGCAAAATATGAAACACACAAAGGATAGAAAAGTGATAAACAGGATATATCCTTTCTCTTTCCAGAGGTAATGAATACTTTCAAAATCAAATCGAGTCTGCTTTATGGAGCTAAATTAATACACAGTAGCCAACCAACCAGCCTAATATGTTTCGTTATAGAAATACAGCCATCTACAAGGTAAGACCTTACTGCAATAGGGTCTAATAATAGACTTTTAAAGGAAAAATGAGTTTTATACAATGGTGCTTGAAATCTGGTGTTCCTTCAAACAGCTAAGGACTAAGAGCAGCCTACTTCTGCAGGACTAGGATGTTCTTATATATCCTACTCGTTATCAGAATTTGTTTCGCTCTGTACCGGAAAGTGGAACAGTTATGTTCATATCTACTAGTCTGGACTAAGCTTGTCTGTTTATCTGTAGCTATTTGTTTATTTGCTATTATTAAGACAAATCTCAGATAAATGAAAGATAAAAGAAAACTTGTAAAGTACAGTAGCACAAAACATTTGATACATTCTCTAGTTCATGTAACAATTTATATTTCAGGCTTCTCATTATTATTATTATAATCATCATTAATCACCAACTTCCAGATCAAACTGAAACACAGAACAAAGAAAAGGTCAAAGCAATGGAGAACAGTACGATCTTTTACTGAAAATATGTGGTGTTAACATTCTACTGACTTACTTATGTGACAAAACCAGAAAATGACAAAAGATTAATCTGCTTTTGTGACGAGGATCGTTATAGGAAACATACCAGAAAAATTAGCCATTCTTGCTGTGGTCATAACAGTAACAATATTGTATGTCGTAGTTGCAGCACCTCAGCTTGACTCACAGAGCACCATATGAAATAAAGTTAAGAAATTCAGTTGACTTTAAAATAGACTTAAAGAATTAATTTTAAAAGTGTTAATCTTACAAAGTATTAAAGTTAGATTGATCCAAACTGTACAACATACATTATATTTTGCTTTTTGTGGAAACATTGCTAAAGTCAGAAAGAAGGAGGTGCTGTACATTCCTTGTACCTTGTGGTTCCTCAAAGAGCTAGTTCTGGATATTCAACTCAGTAATAACATTCCTGTTAGGTTCCTACATTATGGTCCAGAATTTCAATCTAGATCATGGTATCCTCCGTAAAAATGTACATTACCAAAACACAGTCTCACAAATTTACATGTAGCATTAGAAGAGGAAAATGCTGAACAAATCAAAATCAATCACTAGTTTATTAATCCAGAAGGTAAAGGAGTACTGAGTTAGACATGATAAAGTTTAGCACCTGGAAGTTAGTTAGCCAAAATAGTACACATTATTATAAAAAAAGGGGTGGGGTGGGGACAGACATGGACACACGACACGGGACCAAAGGAAACCAAGAAAAAATCCACCCTCCAAAATATCCACTGATCTCAGAAAGTAAGGAGGAGAAAGTAAGCGAAGAGTCCGAGTTTGTGCCTTTCTCTTCCAAGGAAAAAGAAGAATTCAGACGTAGATCCCGAATACTGGAAGTTCTGCTACAGGCTGGCATTTCTTTACAGTAAACATCCAGTACCAGTTTGGAACAGACATGGAGATGCAATACACTCGTTTCAGTACAGGTTGCCTGTCCATACCTGTGCTAATACTGAACTGTCTGCAAAACCAGCAGGTCTCATTGTATCTTGGATAAAAACACAAGGAGTTGTAGCAGGGGAGGTATTTTGTCGTTTTGTTTGCATTTTTCAACTTGGACATAGTGTTGTATATGCCTCTTTACTGTTCTTGGACTGAGGTTTGTATATGTTTGAAATGGATTAAAATGCCTGTAGTAAACACACTCCTATCTAACCACATTTTTTAATGGGAGCAGGACTGGCACTTAACTGTCCTAGTTTAAATATCCTAACATTTAAAACAGATTACACTTATCTGATACACAGGAAAGTCAAACATCTTGTTACTAGAGCTCCAAAGCTAGTTCAGTTTGGTAATCATTATTAATTGTTCATCCCAACTAAGATTTGGGACCAAAAATGAGAAGTAAACAAACACACACATGTTTTGTCTTACTGAATGTGTGAAAACATGACTTTTGTATGATTGTTATACATATAAAGCATATCTTCAAAAACAGCTCCACTCATCTTTTTTCACTTCATGCAGTAGTGTGAATATTCATATTGAGAGAAATGCATCTCACTATATGCTGTATAAATTCAGAGATAGATTTGAAAATTCATGCTTACACATCCACACTGCAGAACTGAATTGGTTGTGTTAATATTTAGCTCGAATATATTAATTTTATTAAAAGAATGCGAACATTGCAAAGTTTCTGATATGGTTACTGTTTATTGTAAGGCAAGATACATCCTTTGCATGTGAATTTTTATATCTAAGGCAAGGAAGTGACATTTCAGTATAAAATGTATGAACAGTTTTACAGTTCAGCAATACTGTACTGACTCAATGAGCCAAGACCAATTGTATGAGATTTAACAAGGCCAAGTGTCGGGTCCTGCACTTGGGTCACACCAACCTCGTGCAACGCTACAGGCTTGGGGAAGAGTGGCTGGAAAGTGTCCGGCAGAGAAAGACCTGGGGGTGTTGGTCGACAACCGGCTGGGCATGAGCCAGCAGTGCCCAGGTGGCCAAGGAGGCCACCAGCCCCCGGGCTTGTATCAGGAATGGTGTGGCCAGCAGGAGCAGGGAGGTGATTGTGCCCCTGTACTGGGCACTGGTGGGGCCGCACCTTGAATATTGTGTTCAGTTTTGGGCCCCTCAGTACCAGAAGGACATTGAGGGGCTGGAGCGTGTCCAGAGAAGGGCAGCAAAGCTGGTGAAGGGTCTGGAGAGCAGGTCTTCTGAGGAGCGGCTGAGGGAGCTGGGGTTGTTTAGCCTGGAGAAGAGGAGGCTGAGGGGAGACCTTCTCGCTCTCTGCAGCTGCCTGAAAGGAGGTTGTAGCGAGGTGGGGGTCGGTCTCTTCTCCCAAGTAAGTAGTGAGAGAATGAGAGGATTGGATATTAGGAAAAACTTCTTCACTGAAAGAGTGGTCAGGCACTGGAACAGGCTGCCCGGAGAGGTGGTGGTGTCACCATCCCTGGAGGTGTTCAAAAAACACGTAGACATGGCACTTCAGGGCATGGTTTAGGAGATATGGTAATGCTGGGCTGATGGTTGGACTTGATCCTAGAGATCTTTTCCATCCGTAATGATTCTGTGATTCTATGATTCTATGAATAGTGAATGTTTAAATTCCCCATAACCAATTCTGGGTATATTATTTTATTGTATTATTTTCTGTAAATTGGAATCTTTGAAACAAGTAATAAAAATCTATGTGTGGGACAAGCAAGATATCTGAGCTGACCTGGTGGATTTAGTATTTTTATCTGTAAGTCTTGTCAGTATGTGAAAGACCAATAGGAAGGCTAAAAGCTCTATGACATTTGTGTATATAACCATATGAGGAAAAGTCTTACATCTGAGGCACGAGGCACAAGCCACTACAGTTGCAAGAGAAGTCACAAATGTAACACACCAGGTGTGTTCTCATTTTACAGGTAATCCATGGCCTGTAGAAATATTTTCAACTCATCTTCAACCTCTGTTGAACAGCTTGTTTACTTTGGCTACACAGCAGGGAAAGGATTTGACCCTCCAAACTTAAGTAACTCCAGTTAGAGTGCCACAACTAATTTTTACCCAGCTCAAAAAAATTGCATAATTATGCTATTCTTCCCATTTAGACTAATCTGCTTAACTATGCAAAACCCAAACACAGTCAAAAAAACCCTTCACTTCCCACACTTGTAATGAAGTCCAACAGCATGTGTTACAGTAAGAAGTAATCAACACGTTGCTTCAGGCAGTGATCTGCTTTGGTTTTCTTCTGTTCTCAGTTACAGATCATATTTTCAGATTACTTTTACTGGAGTATTTTAATTGGTGTTCCTGTAGTCCTTTTAATAGGATTTGATTGTTCAAATATGGAAAAGCTGTCTTCACATTGTCAGGCAGCGCGAAAGGCTTGCCCTTAACCTTGCAGCCTGCTAAGCAGTGGAATGGGAGATAAATAAAATGGAGCTTGAACCAGATTACTTCTGCCCTTAATACCAAGGGTCAATTAGCTGTATCCTCCACCTGCAGACAGTTCTGTTCTTTTGCACAATCAGTAAATGACTTCCTCCAGGACATTGTGTCAACTGTTAGGAATAGCCACCTCCAATTTTAGACTTACTAAGAACTTTTGTATTTATTGCAAAGGATTAATTTGACTCCTTTTGGACAGCTTTAACAGAAAGAAAGGATTTTTGCACCAAATTCTGTGGAGGTTTCCTGCATTTCATGTACCAACCCTCTTTATTTTTTGTCTCTCTGGTAATAAAAAACTGTGCTGTTTTTCTTCTTTATAAAACCTGAATACCAAATGTATTCATTTGCATGAGGAGGACTGTTTCAACAGCAATAAGTCTTCATGTCCTTGGAGAGAAGGACCTTATTCAGCATTCAGCAGAGGAACTCGAACTGCCTGAATCTGTCTCATTATATAGGCCATATGCAGTAAGCCACGGTGCCTAACAGCTGCTGGTGTTAGAATTAGGGGGAAAATATTTAATGTGATGCAAAGGCACGTGTGCCATGATTTCTGCGGTAGCTTTTACCTGCTCCCTAGCGTGCATGTTAGATATATGGCATAACACTGAAATCATTTAATTGTGTCAACAAAATATGGTGTTGTTTGTTTAAAATAAAAATTAGTTTTGCAATAAAATTGATTAGTTGATGGTTACTTCACTGTCACTGTGGATGGTACATACAAAGACAAAATGATTTTATTTAATCTTGGGGGAGGGTGAAGAATTCTGGTGAGACCAGAGCAAATATGCAGAACATAAACTTGAATTAGTCTTTCTGTTTAGTAAATCAATAAAACAACAGGGAAGTGTGAAGAATAACCCGATCATCTATGAAAATGGGTTTGCGTTCCTGTTCTCACTGCCTCATAAAAAAGTGCCTTTAGCATTCTAGTGCCCAGAAGCATCCTAGACAAAAGGACAGAAACAGTTTTCAGTTTGCAGATGTACTGCCAATGACAAAAAACAAGGAAAGATGAGAATTGAGCCAATTCCTTCCCAGAATCTCTAAACTAGATCATTTTAAAATTCCCAGGGGACGGCTCATGTATACGAAGATAAATCTTTGCTATCTACAGTAATGGAGAGTGTATTTTATGCAGAATGCTACTAAAATGGCATAAGGAAGAAGGTAAATCTTAGATTTGAAAAAGATGGCAAATAAAATCAGGTAAGAAAATATAATTATGCTAATAATGGAAGATATCCAGGGAGCTTGATTCTTTCGATCAGGAATCAGATCAGGAATCACAAATACAGCACTGTGAGAAAATCTGAATCTGGTCATAATACTAAATGAGTGGATTTGTCATATTTTCAAATCCGTAAGCGATGAGTTACAATTAGTTAGATAAAGTGGCTTCTGAAAAAGTAATTAATCTACTGAAACAACTCAAATTACTATTGCATTTTACTCCTTTGGGTGTAGATTACACACTAGTTCCCTTCCAAGCAATAGACCAACAGTAAAATAAACTGTAATAAGGGTGAAAAAAAGCTTATAAGAGCAAGGGAAACAGCAAGCGTTACTCTGATAAGAAAGAAAATGCTGTCCAGGAGCATAAATTTCTTCTATTGCTTCCTTGAAGAGGCAAATGTCTACATGACCCCAGATTCCTCCTTGCTACAGATTAGGTAATGTACACACAATCACTTCTTTGGTTTTGAGGATGTGCAGTATTTTTCATGACAATGCCCTGATAAAAAGTCATGGATGATGGTATTGCATGTGACAATGAAGAGTGAATGTGTGACAATGCAGCCCTTAGGGAGTAAAGGTACACTCAAGAAATGAATGCCACTCTAGCTATATGTGGGGAAGTCATTGGCTGCTCCGTTCCTGCTTTAAATCCAGCAAGGCTGACAGGACCAAAAATAATTGCCAAATTAAGATGTTCAGTAGTCTGTATGTACTGAATTACTATTTCGTTCCAATTCCTTGTGGACAGATTACCCATATAATACCTTTTACCCTTGCTAGTGGATTACCAGTGTTCTGCTCAATTGCTGGAGATTCTCTCCAAGCTGTATTTAAAGCGTGTAAGCGATACATTTTAAGGAAAACTGCAAAGGTAACGTGCAAAGACACTGTGGTCTAGAGCATATGAAAATGCCATGAAGAGACCTGTTTTCCTTTTGTGGTGATCAAGAACGTACTGTATGTAATTCTTTTCCACTTCTGCTTCCCCTCCTTCCCTTCCAACTATGAAATCAAATCAGTCACTTTCCTTTCTGTGCAAACTGCCAAGAGATCTCCAAGTAGAAAATATAATATATGAGCTCAGCACTACATTATTATACCCTATACATGTTGTCAGCAGACACACAGAAAAACTTTTCTTCAGATGCTTCTTTTCCTGTGCTTTGTTTAGGCTCCAGTTTTGCTTAAAGTTTTTTCAAAAAATGCAGTTGCTACAGTAACTAGAATAACAGAGGGGAGAGAATAAAGTAAATATAAATGTTAAAAGGGAGAGGGGAAGACAGAAAGCCTCTTGCTACTCAAGCACAGATTATAAATTAGTGCTGCTATGCTGCAGAACAGAACAATTTGGTGGAAGATCATTTTTGCCAGAAATAAAAGCCTAGCCAAGCAATATTTTGAAACATGCCATTACCCTCAGGGTGGAGTCTGGCAAAAGAGTCAAGTTGTTTTGCATGTTACTTTTGAAATTGTGTGGTTTTAAATCTTAGCTTCTGCTTTATTGAGATGCAATTCCAAGCACACATAAAGGCATACTGTTAAAACAGCCATAAATGGTTATTTTATTTACTGTTTGATCACCTCCCCTGTAACCACTGATTTCTTTCTAACTATTATAACTGTAGTTCCTTGCATTCAAAGTGGTTCCCCAAGGACAACAAAGAGAGCCAATAAATTCAAAGGCAATAGTGTGAAATGAAATATAAGTTTGGCCTTTTATATGCAGCAGCCAGCTATACAAAATTTATGCTTTAAGCTGTCAATTAAATAAGCAGCAAGAACTTTTTCTTAGTGACTGAATAACATCCTAATACTGTCCAATGTTTGGTGACACAGCTCTAATAGGCCACAGTGGTGCAATAAGGATGACTAACAACTGATTGTGGGTTATTTGATTACCGTGTAAGCAATGTAGACTAAGGCCCACATGTGAAGAAACAACCACAAAGGCAATTTATAGAACTCATGCAAGAAATGAATTTTAGCATTATTTATTAACACTTCAGCATAGAAAGTAGGATTAGGATATTCTTCATATGTTACTTACTGTTTGCTTGTGCTTCTCTGCTTCTCCTCCATTTCCTTTGTTCCTCCCATGCATCAGATTTCTTGTGTAGGTTATTACACTATCGGGTGATCACAGATTCTTTTCGAACATGTATTTTACCACCGCAGCCACGCATTCATTCAAGCTCGTAGCCTTGTGATGGACATTATCCTAACATGGACCAATTAATGGCTTTTGTCCAAAAGAGATTCATCCTGGTAATATGAGGTTTTCCAGAAAAGGATCTCATTTTTAATTTTAAATACATGACCTGTTATTCAAAGACAGTTCAGTTGGTGTTGCCTATAAACATGAAGTGTTGGTGGAATGTCTGAAGTCTCCAAAGTTAACAAATAATCATTTTTTAACATCAGATCCCCGAGACGAGAAGCTTCAAGATAAACACACGTCAGAGTTGGGATACAGATCGTTTTAGAAAATTACAGTATTGATGTTTGTTAAAATGAATGAAAGCCTACAGTGTTTAGTTTCCTTAATCAGTAATGTAATATGAAAATCATAAGGTATATTGTACGTGTCCTACCTTAATTATAGTTACATATCATCAGCATTCTAGCAGGCTGAGGTAAAAAATTTCTGCAGCACATAACTCTTTATAAGCAAAGTTCTAACAAAGGAACACAACACAACGCAGATGGAAAGAGATGTAGATAGCGCTCATGAGTAAGATAAAAAAGATGTCAGAGAGACCACACCAGTGTGGTTAAACTAGTAGGATTTCTGAGCACAGATACATGAAGCAACGCAGGGATTGTGTATGCAGTAACACTGATAACAGAGATGCTAGTTTCTGCAAGAAAGAGGAGGAAAGACTGTTTTAATGATTACTGCATCAACTGTTTTACTAGTAGAGCTTGCTTCTCTTATTAGACAGAAATACAATAGGATTTTAAAGTCCTCTTACTCCACTCTAGGAGTTTTCCAGTAAATTATTCAGATTTTAGTCATATTATTCAATGGTTAAGGAGCAGGTTCAGCAAATGGCACACCCACAGAATAATCTTTTTAAAGGTGTCACTAATATTGCCCTTAAAACGTATCAGTACTGAATCAGTGTTATGCCTTAGAAAGTGAAAACTATACTGTCCTTGACAACACTGTCCTCACAAAATAATCTTTTTTTCACCCACATCAGTCCATAAAATGTTTCTTAGAACTGCTGGTACCTAATTTTGAAGGAGGGGTTTTCTTCATTAAACCAAATGTTAAAAAAATTACCTTCTTATTTTATGTGGAAGCCCATTATGAAACATAGAGCATACACCTGACCAAATCAAAGTTATTTAGAAAAAAAATGGACATACGAGAACCTCCCCAGAAAAATGCATATTGCAGGAAAAGCTCCAGTTTAGCTTCCAAATAGATCTGAATGAAAATTATATAAAGTAGAAGTAACAGACATCATATTTTGCCCAAAAATTGATTGGCCTTTGAGATTTTCTAAATATTTGATCTCTCTGGAGTCTCAGCCCCTCTAGTGAATGACCACAGCAAACAACATTAGGCATTGCACCAACAGGGTTTTGATATCCCTGTGTTCTGAAAAGTACAATGAGTGTTTTTGCAAAACATTTGTTGTTTTAAATTCTTTCGTGAGCTTTAAAGAAAAATTAAATAAAAGTACAGCATTTCTGAAGTGTTCCCTTCACTTCCTCTCCCCTCATGGACACATTTCAATGTTTTTTTGATATAGGTACAAATCACAGTTTGACTGAGCAGTAGCAATTCCTGCTTTGGTTAGCACTTATGCAACTTGTTGTTTCTGGACGTGATAGCCTTTCCAATTCAGGAAATCTTGACCTGGATAATCAAAAAGGGCTTGTATGCCACAGCACTGCAAAATGACTGGTGAAGCACTTCAGCACAGACCCTGTCCATGCTTTAGAATGAGCCATACAGTCACTCTCAGACTTTCACAGGCTTGTGCCATCATCCTTTGACTAAAATAAGCTTTTCCACCCTACCGTGATGTACTTAACTGCTTTTTTTCATCTGCTCCCCAGACTGAAAGCAACATTAGATATTATTAAAAACAAATAGCTCTAAAGCCTGGGGGGAAGGGAACAGAATAGGGCTAAGGTGGCTCTTTAGTAATATTTCTCTGCATCAGTGATTATAATTAAGATTTCCTTTTCACTTTCTAGATGCAAAAGTTACATATTACTGGCTGATTCAAAGACTCAGCTAATGTTTAAAAAGAAGACACTGTTGAGTAATTTGCAACAACACAAATATATTCCTAATGAACCTTGAAATGAGTCTTCTTACTGAACCTGTTTCTATACCTGAAAGGAAGCTCCAGTAGTTCACACATCACTGCCTATTGTATATGGAACATAAACCAATAAAATCCCAGACTAATATATCGTAGAAGAGGCCTAAAGTAAACGGATTTTCAAAATGAGATTGCAAAGTTGATCTTAATCATAATATCTCAATGAAGTTGTTATTGTGTTGTGGGCTTTGAAGATACCATGCTGCATATTGTATGTATGTTATTCTTTACCATGGGGAAAGCCATAAAGGTCTTAGATTTGGCCGAGTTCACTAACTTTATCCACCTTCACTAATATGCTGTTATAAATTCATATAATAATAAATTTCTGTCATTTCAAGTAACTAATAGTTTTAAGCACAGTAACCAGGTTCTGGAACATCTTTCTAGTAGTATTAGTGGGGCAAGACACTAGCCAAGGTGGAACTAGATATGTTGAAGAAAAGACTCAGATGATGTGGTTGCCTATCATGGCAGGGGCTTGGACTTGATAACCCAAGAGATTGTTTCTAGTCCCATCTGCTGGAGAGCTGGGCCAAGGGGAACCTCATGAAATTCAACAAGAGCAAGTACAAGGTCCTGCCCCTGGGGAGGAACAACCCCAGGCACCAGGACAGGCTGGGGGCTGAACTACTGGAAAGCGGCTCTGTTGAGAAGGACCTGGGAGTGCTGGTGGACAACAAGCTGACCCTGAGCCAGCACCATGTCCTTGTGGCCAAGAAGGCCAAGGGTATCCTGGGCTGCATGAAAAGGAGTGTGGCCAGCAGGTCGAGAGAGGTTATCCTCCCTCTACTCCATGCTAGTGAGACCACATTTGGAGTGCTGTGTTCAGTTTTGGGCCCCCCAGTTTAAGAAGGACAGGGAATTGCTGGAGCAAGTCCAGCGGAGAGCTACCAAGGTGATCAGGGGGCTGGAGCATCTCCCTTGTGAGGAAAGGCTGAGAGACCTGGGTTTGTTCAGCCTGGAGAAGAGAAGGCTGAGGGGGGATTTCATCAATACCTATAAATATCTGAAGGACGGGTGTCAGGACGATGGGACTAGGCTCTTTTCAGTGGTGCCCAACGACAGGACAAGGGGCCACGGGCACAAGTTGGAACACAGGGAGTTCCAGCTAAACATGAGAAAAAACTTCTTTCCTGTGCAGAGGCACAGGCTGCCCAGGGAGGTTGTGGAGTCCCTTCCCTGGAGACACTCAAAACCCGCCTGGACACATTCCTGTCCCATCTTTAAACAGTACAGTATTCGCCATGTGTCTGAATGTTTTGCTAATCCCTCCCTTCCCTCCCTAAAATGAAGGAAGAAAGATCTGACCATGCCAAACTTACTTTTTCTTAGTAAAATCTTAATTTGGAGCTAAACACTAACTCCAGTGTTCATAAAGAAACTTATGTCTATCTACCACTGAGTCAAAAGCCTTAAGTACTAGATTGATCTGTCTCATGTTTCTTTCCCATTGAGCTGCCAAAATCCTGCAAAGGACAAAACATCTGTTTGCACAGTGGGGAACAAAAACAGAGGAGCAAATATAAGAGTGACTCAGCTGTTCTATGCAAACGACTTCTGGTTCCTAGTGGACTATTACAATGGAATTGTTGGTGACTGGATTTGGTACATCTTCTGTGATAAAGACTAGAAACTGAAAATAATACAGTGCTTTGACGTGGGTGGCGTATTAGCTACTTTGAGAAAAAGCACCAGCTGCTCTTCACAACCCTGAAGAAAGGTTGGAGATTTTCTTCAAAAACCAGCTACTAAATCTTATTTTAATAGGCCATTAGAATCTCTGTAACCTTTTTACTAAACATGGGCCAGAGATCAAGTTACCAAGAGTGCTAAGAGAGAACACAGAATGAGAGAGAACAGTATATTGCCAAAACAAAGGGATTTGGTATGTACAATAAATGCTTGTCTGTAGCCACCATTAATACTAGAGACAGATTTGTTTTCAGTTTTTCCTCTGGAACAGTCACAGCCAAACTGGGCTTTATGGCAATTATAGAACTGAGACCCTAGTCTTCAAATGTCCCAGAGCTAATTGCTCTCCAAGCTAGCAGTTTAAAGGCTTTTTGTAAGCTCTGAGGTTTACTTTTTGCGTGCTTACCCAATGTAGGTATTACACCACATTACCTTTGGAGGTGATGCTTCTGGTTTGTCTTAGGACCGTGTCCAGTTTTTTTCTCAGACACTTAATGTGTTTCAAGCAGGCCTTCTGGAGTTTGTTTACAGGGTAACAGGTTTAAAAAGCCCTAATTCGTCAGACCAGTGATCCATGTAGCCCAACATTCTGACTCCTCCATAAGCAAACAACAAGCCTGATGACTTTCTTTCAGCCTTGTCCCTCCTGAAATCCCTGCATCCAGATTGTTCTGTAAGGAACAGTAGAGGGTACATCTCCACCTGGAACAGTCGTCTGCATTTTGAACCTGAATGCCTGAATTTGCCTTATCCCCTTTTGAAACTATGGATACTGTCTGTGTCCACAACCTCCTGTAGTACAAGTTTCAGAAGTTCACTTGTAATTGCCTGCTTTCCAAAGAAGGGTTTTCCTTTATCAATTTTGCCCTCTACCACTTTCATTTCGTGTCCCACGGGTCTTGTTTTGTGTGATCTGGTGAATATCTTAATGCATTTTGTGAACCTCAATAATATCCTACATCAACTTTCTCCTCACTAAACTGAAGTTTTCCAGCCTTTCAGCAAATTGCATCCAATCCTATTGATATATTGACAAGACTTTCAGCAAATGTCATCTAGTTCTGGTGACTTATTGACATCTAACTCGGTTATTTATTCTAAAACTTACTACATAGTTGCATCAATTTTTTCTACTCCTTCTGACTTACCTAATGCAAATAGCACAAACATTTTCCAAATATCTTCAGCAGTAGAAACGAATACAAAACAGTTCATTTTGCTTCTCTTCTTTATCTTTATCATCCTCAAGTGCCCCTTTCACATTTTTGTCTTCAAATAGTCCCACTGAGTCCCTGTCTGGCTTCCTGCGTTTGACACAAAAGGTTTTTAAGATCAGTTCGACCGTTCTTTGTTCACATTTAAATTCTTTTTCAGCCCTTCAAATTTCCTTTCCTGTTCTCATTCAGGCAAACCTTCAATTTCCTAAAAGTCAGATTTTTTTCCTGTTAGTTTCCTTAATTTTCTCAATGTGTTATGATTGTTAGGGGTAGGGTGTTTGGACCATTTTGTTTTCTTCTTGAACTGTAGAACAGATTTTACCTGGGCTTTGATACAAAAAAAATTTAACAGCCTTCAGTGTGTTAGTAAATTTCAGAATTTTTTTGGACTGTTCTTTTCCCCCATCTTTATATATTTCCCTCTCAAGAATTTGAATATTCACATGCTAGATTTATTTGCCTAATTATTGCAGTAGCGCTTATTACATCCTTCCTGTCCCTGTTCCTGTTTTCAGAGGCAGGACACAGAATCCCAGGTTGGAAGGGACCTCAGGGATCATCTAGTCCAACCTTTCTGGGAAGAGCACAGCCTAGACAAGATGGCCCAGCACCCTGTCCAGGCAGCTCTTGAAGGTGTCCAACGTGGCCGAGTCAACCCCTGCCCTGGGGAGATTATTCCAACGGTGACTGTCCTCAGTGTGAAAAATTTCCCTCTGGTGTCCAGTCAGAATCTCCCCAAGAGCAACTTGTGTCCATTCCCCCTTGTCCCTCTCCATGGGACTCCTTGTAAAAAGGGAGTCTCCATTTTCTTTGTAGCTACCCCTTAAGTACTGGTACATGGGGATGAGATCCCCTCTGAGCTTCCTTTTCTCAAGGCTGAACAAGCCCAGCTCTCCCAGCCTATCTTCATATGGCAGGCTTCCATTGGACAGCATCTCTGCACACTCTGGCAATGCCCTTATAGCTCTCGACAGATAATCCTCCACTTCTCCATCTCTGGTATGCTTCCCTTTTGGATTTGAGTAGACCCAGGATGTCATGGTTTTGCCATGGGGGTCTCTTGCTCCGCTTACTTCCCTTTCCTTTGTAGGGGATAAATTGGCTTTGTGCTTCCAAGAGAGAGTTCTTGAAGAATTCCCAGCACTCACTAGCTCCTTTGTCTTCCATGGAAGCTTCCCATGGAATCCCTCCCAACTGAGCCCTGAGTGAACTGAAGTTTGCTCTTCTAAAATCCAGGACCCTTGTCTTAGAGCTGACCTTCAGCACACTCAGCAGGATCCCGAACTCCACAATATTGTGGTTACCGGAGCCAAAGCTGTCACTAACTGAGATGTTACAAAGCAGGCTTTCTCGGTTTGTGAATAGCAAGTCCAGCAGCGCCTCCTTCCTGGTTGGCACATCTAACATTTGTGTCAGGAAACGGTCCTCTATACATTCCAGGAACTTGGTGGGTGACATGCGAGCTGCCGTATTGTTCTTCCAGGAGATGTCTGGGGAGTTGAAGTCACCCATCAGGACCGGGTTCTGTTGGCCAGAAGTTTGCTTTAGTGCCCCAAATATCGCTTCATCAGCTTCGTCATTGTGGTTAGGAGGTTGGTAGCAGATGCCCACTGTGAGGTCCTGCTTGGAGATGACCCCTTTGACTTTAACCCAGATGCATTCGATAGAGCACTTGCAATCACCATAGTTGACTTCGATACATTCAAGGTTTTCCTTAATGTAGAGTGCAACTCCTCCACCTCGTCTACCCTGCCTGTCCTTACGAAAGAGCCTGTAACCGTCCATTGCGATCCCCCAGTTGTTTGAGTTGTCCCACGATGTTTCAGTTACTCCTATGATGTCGTACCCTTCTGAGGGGGCACGGAGCTCCTGCTCCTGCTGTTTGTTACCTAGACTGCGTGCATTCGTGTACATACACTTGAGGTGTTTACTCATTTGTTTCATCTCTTTGGAGACAACTAAGGAACCTTTATCACCACACTGCTTGGCCTGACTTACTCCCCCGTTGGATGTGCTGGTGTGAGCTTTTTCTCCACAGATCCCACCCCCCAAGTCCTTTAGTTTAAAGCCCACCTCACCAAATTAGCCAGCCTACTGCTGAAGATTCCCCTACCCCTGTTAGACGGATGGATTCCATCCCTCCCTATCATGTTGTACTAATTGAAGAACACCCCATTGTCGTAAACGCCAAACCCCTCATGGTGGCACCAGCCACGTAGCCAGGAGTTGATATATATTATGCACCTATTTCTGGCTGCTCCCTTCCCTCGAACTGGCAAACTGAAAGAGAAGATCACTTGGGCGCCAATGTTTTTCACTTGCTCCCCCAGGGCTCGAAAATATTCCTTGATTTTACTCAGGTTGCGGCTCTCAGTGTCGTTTGTGCCTACATGAAATAGTAATATCGGATAGTCTGTTTTCCTGATGAGTTGTGGCACCCTCTCAGCAACGTCTCGGACCTTGGCTCCTGGGAGGCAGCACACCTCTCGTGACTCCCTGTCAGATCAGCAGATGGGTGCCTCAGTACCCTTCAACAGAGAGTCACCCACCACAAACACTCGTCGTTTCTTTTTACGATGGCCACGGTGTGTTGCTGGTACAGTTTCCCCTTGCAGGGGACTTTGCAGACCTTGCTCATGGGTGTCCTCAGTCATTAAGGCTTCATATCCGTTTCTGATTGTGATGGCGGAGGGCGCAGGCTGATGGGGAATCCTGCTCCTGTGAGTCACCAGGGTCCACAGTGCCTCATTCTCGGCGGTGTCTGCCACAGGAACATGATTCTGAAGCCACCTGTCTATCCCTGCCTCATCTCCTCTAATACTGCGCAGCCTCTTAACCGTTTCCTGCAGTTCGGCCACCCGACGTAACAGGTCATCGACCTGTGCACACCCCGTGCAGGTACTTACCTTTTCGTCAGGAGGGGTGTTTGGGCATTTGCCACAACCTACCGCCTGTACTGGTGTGTCCTTTCTTACCAGACCCGCCTGGGTGGATGTGTCTGACATCTCGGGGCCTTTCGCTGAACGAACAGCGGTTTTAGCTCTGGGGCGAGTGCCCACCATTTTGCCCAAGGCCGAAGCACTCGCCTGAGCTGTGGACCTACAAGCGGGCTGCGGCGTCCCTCCTGCTCGCCCTGCCTGCGCCAACTGCCGCGGTCCTGGCCACTCGCGCTCCCTAGGGGCCGGTTAAATCTCCCGCCGTTGCCTCTGGCAAGGCCCCAGGCCGCGTCAGCTGCACGTCAGCCCCTCGCCCGCAAGAGCTGCCGGCTCCTGGCGGGTCCCTCTGCTCACCCCCGGGCCTCTCGGGTGCGAGGAACCCCCTTGCCTGCCCCGATCTAGCGCTGAGCCACGGGACTCGCCCCTGCCACCACTGAGCTCCTCGCCGACTGATTGCTGCTGGCGGTTAAGCCACCACACAAGCCACTTCCAACTTGCAGTTGCATCACTCTGAGCCAGGTGCCCTTTTGCACATCTTCACTTTCTCCCAGATTCTCCCTTCCCACTGTTCAAGCGATTAATCTACAACACTTTCCGTTTTCATTACCTGACTCCATTGTGATTAAGTTTCAGGCCACCCTACCTGTGCAGATTCCTCCTTCAGAGAAATTCCCCAGTTCCTAACATACCTATATCCCTCCTATATACACCATTGCTTCATGCACACATTTAGGCTTTAAATCTCTACCTACTCCTCAGGTTTTGAATAAAGAGCTGGCAGGATTTCAGAGAAAGCTGTCATTGAGGTGTTAGTCTTTGCTCTCCTGCCTAGCAGCCAGAATTCAGCTTCCAAAAGCTAAGGCTCGAGAAAGCACTTCATTTTTCCATGCTTATTCATTCCTTGATCTCCCAACTGAATCTACCAGTAAAGACACCAGTTGCCTACATCAACAACATATAGATTAAAACAGTAAGTTTTGTGATGTTGAACACTTCATGTAGGAACCATGAATCGAAGAAAAAGCAACCACTAATGAACCACATAGTGAGTTCCAGCTAACTCAGATCCTCAGTTCACGTTCACATAGACCATTAGCTATTATTTTGGTTGGAGTACAAGCTACTGAGATAGATATATGCCTTGCTATTTGACTTTATATGACCTTTGTTATGTAGGATATTTGACTGACCATAAAGGTCACTTCTGGCTTTAAAAGCTACAGTTCTAGGAATTATTATAGGTGATGACGACATATAGCATTTGCCATTCTAGATCACATAGAACCAATAAATCTGAAGTTAGGAGGTCTGATATAGTATTACAAGTATGAGTAATCCAACATTGCATAAAATGTGGATTTAAATGACTGACAATTAATTGAAAGCAACAATAAATCTGCCATCTTTTGTGAAAATCAAACAGTAGCTTTTCTTTTTTTTTACCTCAGTCTGCTCTCCTCCTACTATGTCTCTCTTTCACACAGTACATTAACACATCTGAGACTGAAAGTAGAGACACAGTGTAAAATGGCTAGCACTGGTTTGGAGGAAAGAAGTAACTTCTCAGGAAAGGTTTAAACTTCATAGGTACACAGGAAACAATATGATCCCATGAAAACTGGGAAATATGTCCATAGAACTGAGTTAAGGAAGGTAAGATCAACCGCATCTATATACTCAATGGAAAGTAGGTCAATTGTGTCTGCTCATTGGGCATGGACTGGAAAAAGAGAAGCAAGAGAATCAGATTAAACTGCAGATGTACATCTCAGAAGTATTAAATTTATTTTTAAGTCTTTAATCAGTGCTGACAGTTTTGACATTTACCATCAGATTGTGGTCAATAGTCTTCAAACTCCTGGAAATAGTAGGAAAACAGACTGTATATAACCTCAGCAGTTTTAGAATATAAGTGAACATATATTAGGGGGCTATGGACTCAGAGGAGAAATAGGTGAATCATGTTATTTCTAGTTTATTCATCATGCATTGTTACTGCTTTCTGCTTGTTCTGAAAGGAAAGCAATGGAAAAATGCAATGTCTTCCTAACCTTAAATAAAATCAATGCTTACTGTAAAAACACCAAACCAGTCAGTATTGGAGACACCAGTTCCACCCACACAGAGCAGTAGGTAGTCGATACTTCTCATTTCCTTGTATGTAACAGGTTTAGTTTTATATTCAATCCACACATTCCACATACCAATAAAGTTGCTTCCTGAAGCCAAATTCAGGATTTAAATGGCTTGCGCTATCACAAGCTGTAAAGAAAAACGTTGATTTAGAAACCCGTTTTGACTCAAAAGTACGCTTTGACTTACCTGTTGTCTTCGTTGCCTTTCTCCATAGATGTAGATTCCCCGATGGCTTCTTAATGCATTCATGACCTTTCTTATGCATTAGCAGAACACTTTGTTTTCCGTAAAGCTCCAGGCTACTTTGAGTTCCTTCAGTTGTTATTTAAAGACAGTGGAATGAATCCTGGACATAATCACATCTGACATCAACCACATTGGTGTTTAGTTGTATGTCTGAACTCTGCAGCTTCAGTTGCTAATCTATTTCATAAGGTGAAGAAGATCTCACCCTATAAAAATAAGGCTTGAGCAAGTTCTCATACAGCTGGTAGGCTGGGGCTTCCTAAAACAAAACTACTCCAATTTTCGTTTGTGTGTTAATTATTCAGTATTTATAAGTGTTTGCTGTGACAGATGGGAAAATGTGTCTGTGTCAAACTGGTTTTGACACATTTTGCTTTGTGAATGTGTTTCTGTAATTGCCTTCAGAGATTATATATTCTATCCTATTTGGTACTGAAACTGTTTATATATGTATATACACACCTGGGTCAGATGGTAGAGTTAATTTGGAATGTGGTGTCTTTGTCCCTTATTTTAAATAAAGTAAAAATTTCTAGTCCTACAATTACCTTCTTCCACGTTCTTCCAAAAGAACACAAGCTTTTTTTTTAGACATTTTCTTCTGCATAACTCTCAACTCTCTTGACCAGTCAAGACTATGATCTCACTAATTTTTTTTTCCTGTCTACCAATATCACATCTTCATCTGTCATTTATTAAGAACCCTAACAAATAAGAGATTAAAGGCTGGCTGGTTTTAGTTACAAGTATTCCTTTGCTTTTTAAAGAAGATTTTTCTATTTTGCAAGTTTTATCTGGTCAAAACATGTCCTTGGGGACACAGGGGTTATGTTCAGATAATAAAATGTCTGCTTCCTTCCCTGTTAAGCTGTCTTGGGCAACAATATGGTTTTATGCCTATGTTGTTCTCAAATATTTCCATCACTTATCTGTAAATGTGTTTCTTGTAGCAGCACAACAGTAAATTTGTCTTCTTCACCATTTGCAAAACCCTCTTACTTTTGACAGGTCCACTCAGCCCCTTAACACTTATAGAAATCATTATTGTTGGCTGACACATACCAACATATTTTGCCAGACTTTGTTTTGTTTTCAGGACATAATTCCACAGCTGTCAGCATGAACCTTGTTCGTGGTTTTTATTAACTGTGAATATCTCTGGATGACATAACAAAAATATTGATTAAAATGACTTTTATGTCTTTATGGTAATCTCCAGGTTGTTTTTGATGTTTCTTAAAATGACTGAAAAACTTTTTTGGTTCTTATGTTTTCTTTTTCTTCCCACTCTAGACCCAAAATATTTTCATGATCTGTAAAGATTTTGTTATTTGAAGTCTGCATTTGTTTCTGTCTCACTTACCTAATTTACTTTAATCCTTTCAATAAATCTTTGTCTTGTGCTGGAACGCTGAACTCTATTTGGGGGCTCTCAACTGCAGCCTTCGGTGATGTGTTGGCACTAAACCTTCCTCATGAGAGACAGGCAACTGAGATGATAGCTGTTCAGAGCTATGCATCAATACCGCCCCACCCATTTTTCAGTATTACACGATATTTTCTTTCTCCTCCAATTTTGATATTAATCTTAGATAATGTAATTGCTTCCTCATTATAATTCCTGCTATTTTTGTTTCTTTCAGGTTTTTTCCCCCATCTTCCCCACCCCTAAACTTTATTATGATACCAAAATTTGCTGGTAAGAAATATCATGTAATTAATTTAAACTACAGAAACATTTTCAAAGTTGAAAGTAATGAATAAACTCCGGAAACAAATATTGTCATATTTCACAAGAAGGTACATACGGTTCCAGATTCTCTTACAAAAGTATATATAATCATTCTCTTTCTACTTATTTAATAAGTTATTAGGAGATACTCCACACAGTCGAATCAATTTCCAGCATGGGTCTCAATTTACCTAATTTTCTCTTTCTAAGAGCTGACCATTCCATTTAATCTATCCATTGAGACTTTTCTGAAGTAAATGGAAAGAGTCCAGTACCTCCAGGGTACAATTCGTCTCAATAAATGTAAATGTCTAGGGCAGATGGAACAATTCTTTCACTGGCAGCACTTCCTGTGTGCTTGAATCACTATAATAATCAGCTTGAAATTTTTCCCAATTGTGACATTTTGGTCTGAAAGAGTAATGTCCAAATAGTGCGGACCAATGCCATAATGTCACTTTCTTTCCTTTGTTTGCTGGCTCTAGATCTTGGTATTTTACAAAACTTATTCGAAGGGCATGTTCCTTATCAGAAGACTTCAGAGAGATTCAGATTTGCAGTCTAGAGAGCCACCCTGTCTTTTATAGGGTATTAATTTCTTGAGATTTTAAAATGTGGGGTTTTTTTAACAGGTCAGACATTTGATGAAATGTTCCTTTCAGTACCACATCACCAAGCTGAAGTCCATAGGTGAACTGCTTTTTCTAGGAGTGGAGAAGAAGCATTCCATGAAAACTACTTACATTCACATAACCTTTGTTCTTCAAGTAGTGTCTTAAGAATGTTACTAAAAAGACAATTAATGTGAAAAATTAATGTTTTATACACTAAGAAGTGAGAGCCTTTCTGAATCGGCCTCATTAAATTCTCATTATTTACAGAAGCAGTTTGAATTCTCCTTCTAATTTTTTCTGCTTTTCTGTTTCTTCCATTATTCTTATCAGCAACATTTTTGTCCTTTTAAGTGCCCAAATTTATACTGAGTATTTAATTATCTTAACAGCTGATAACAAAATATGTTAAATAGGAAGTAAGTGGAATTATTTGAATCATTTCCTGAATTGTACCCAAAATCCTCTAAATGATACTGGGGAAGTAGAATTCCAAAGAGAGAACTATATTGGCTTTCAATCCAGTCACAACAGAATTAAAGTCTGATCCAAAGCCACTGAAATCAATAGGAGCATTTCCACTGTGCTGGTCTTGGATCAAGCTCCTCGTGCAGAAAGCAAGAAATCGAAGCTTCTTTACCTGTACTCATTGCACATGCAAAAATAAAGGAGCACTACCCTGTACTTGAGTGAAGATAAAGAATCTTGAATAAGCTACTATAAATTCTGTTTACATGGAATCTCACTAAATCTGATTAAAGAGTTGGAAAACTTAATTTTCAAACTTTTTACACTTAACAGTTCAGAAAATTATTTCCTTAACATACTTCTAATCCATTTTCCATTAACAACAGAACCACTAATCGCCCTGTTCGGACTCTCCTTTATTCAAGTACCTTTTTAATGTATATGTTGTGTAGCACTAAAAATCAAGAAAGCCAAGTTACCATAATAAAACAAGGTCATGCTCCACGTATGGAAAATATAATACATGTCTGAAATATTAGAAAATAAATATGATTTTAAAATCTAATTTGATGAACGCTTAATGCAATCCATGATTGCAATACGGAAACAAAGAAACCGCAAGGGCCTGAGGGCCAGGGCACAGCAGGCACTGGTGCAATATTTTGATACTCAAGGTGGCATTTGTGCATCTTACAGAAATATCATTGTCCTTCACACTGCATTTTACTATGTTAACATTTCCACATATCCCTAAGGTTAAATATTGAGTCTGTTGGCAGTTTTAACAACAAATGCTTTCTTTCTTCCTTAGTGTTACGTACCTTCCAACCCTACCAATACAAGCCCTAATTCTTCACTAAGACCAAATTCTTCAAAGACTTAATTTTTGGTGACAAGTATATAATTTCTGATAGGTTCAATTATTAAATTTCTCCTGGATTTTTTAAAACTAGTTATTGCTCCAGTGATAAGTCATTTAAAACTCACTGTATTGTGTCCCCTAACACAAAAACCACAGGAAGAGAACACTGGATAGGAAAGAATTAATTGCTTGAGTTTTTAATCTCCTTTTTCCTTCCAGAACCTGTTTTAGCTTCCAAGCCCACAAAAGCTATGATGCACAGTCATAAATAACATTTCTTCACATGATTCAGAGGGGCACTATGCCATGTTCACAAATTTAACTTCAGCCTGGTGGGACTAAACTCCCTGGTTTCCCTCTTTGGTCTGTGAAAGTAGAGAAATGCCTTTGGTAACATTTTAAGACCTACCTAGGCCAATGAGCCTAGGCCTATCGCTGTGTCAAAAATGCTCTAAAGAAATTTCCTCTTGATGAATGCAGATTCATATGTAGCGACTCCCACTCTTTCTTCTTCCTCTCTCAGTTCAGGAAAAAAAGGAGAGGGTGTGCTACAGATTGCAGGGAGAATATCCAAGGCAGTAAGTGTATAGAGCTCCGTCGCAAAGACTAGAGACGGGTGGCTAATTTCAAAGCTGATGGGCCAATTTTCAAGTCCAGTTAATTCATTCTGTTACAGAATAATACACGTGTGACCATAAATTTTCATCTTCCAGATACTTGAGTGATGAAACTTCTCTGAAATGCATGTGAAAAAAATATTCTAAATTTTGCAGCAAAGCATATTAAAGTACATACATTCAGATCAAAGACATTTTGCAATTCTAAAAATTATTTTGAAACTTTTTCTGGCTGTATCCTCCAGGAATCATATCTCAAAGATGCAGATGGAAAATCTTCAGAAGAAGAAAAATTATTTTATAGAAGAAGCAGCTTCTGTGGTTAAAATTTGTATTTTACTTTAAGAGCAATGGTCTTAAAAAGCTTTAGCCTTTCATTCTCCGTATTTTAGTTACCTGTTCCCTGGTTGATCACCAGCCCTGGAGTATTTTATGTGGCAAAGGCCATAGATTTTATGAGGAAATTTGAAAGCTGGAGAGTTCAGGAACTGAACAAAGTTACTCTATAGCTAGACAAAATTTTTCCAATGAACAAATGAGGTTTCATTCATAAAAAAAAGCTGAAAGGTAACTTAATTACAGTGTATACAAGGGAGAATATGCGCGAACAGTTAGCAGGTCTTCACTTAAAGATATACACAGTAGATATGACTGGAAACAGAATCTAGCTGAGTACAAATTAGAAGGAAAGAACTGGATGGTGGGAGGAGGAGAACTTAACAGGATACTTATGGAGCTAGGTATGAAGTGATAGGTTCTGAATCTCATAATAGATTTGGATAAAAATTAGAGAATTTTAGGAAGTACTGTCTGAACAGTCAAGAGAGATCTATTCTAGGCAAAATAGGTAAAATGAGGTTGTGTTATACAAGTGAGACTGTACAATTAAATTGTATCCTTTTTCTTAACCCTGTGACTTAATTAAATAGCCCTTTGCTTTGATAATTTATTTGACAAGTTATTGCAATGACACGAAGAATTATAGCTTTGGAGAAGAATTGTACAGCAAAACAACAATACTCTTCTTTGCAAATGTCCAGCACTACTAAAACAATGAAAACATACGGATAGAAAATAGAGAAGATATACTGTAGTTATACATACACAGAAGTGTTTCCTAAATCAAGTGTGTGCCAGAGCTTTGTCAATTCTTTAAATACAGACATTATTAATGTAACAGCCTGTACAACTCCATAAAGGTTGTTGTGGGGTGGTATGTCCAGCCCTGCTTGGAGCTGACTTAATCTGCAGATCACAAACCATACAAGCTTTAATATCTCCTTTGGAAATATTTGCATTTCTAAACACCTCTTGGAGAAGCTCAGTTAGATTTTGGAGTCAGCTAGACTTTTGGAGTCATTTAGACCTTGGAGTTAGACTTTGGAGCCAAATCTCTTTACAGAAGGCTGTAATTAACAGGTGATTTAAATTGTTCTTTGTAACATTCAAGGGCTACCTTTCCTGTCTATCATATTAATGAAAGTGGATGGTACAAAGTACAGAATAATGGTCAAGTTTAAAATCCAATCAATATTTATTTTACATTATATTTTTTAAAAATACATTATTTCAGTAGCTTGACAATGTACTGATTAAATCATTGCAATGGTATCTGAACATGGCAAAATTACAATTAATATCATATATCGTAGTTCTGAATGGCCAAGACCAGCCGAAATTGGTGACACTTCTTTTATCATAGAGGAGAACATGGCTGCAATTAATTTATTTGTGGTAATCCATCACTGTATACACAGATTAAAACACAGGTGAGCAGCTGTATTTAAGACAAGGAAGTTGGCGGTCTTTGATTAGAAGGGGTTTTTTCTCTGTGGGCCTAGTACAAATACTATGCTTTAGTCCTAGGTAAGGAAAGAGCTTTACTCATTTGTAGCCTCTCAACAGGAACTAAAACCCATGTACCAACACTTAGCAGTTCTAACAAGGTCTTCTGAAGTACTGAACTGTGGATTCAGAAAAATATGTTGGCTAAAAAGGAGATGACTTACAAAATTTAGTAATTTTCAGTTTAAGGTGCTAATGAAGTGTATCTTATTTATGCAGCTATAGCTGAATCCTGAAAGGTGTGACATAAACCAGTACCTTTCATTATTTTGCACAGTAACGTCAGACACCACTCACAGTTATAGAATCACTGATCAGTTGGAAGGGACCTCTAGCAACCATCTTGTCCACTCCCTGTGCATCAACTAAAGCAGGTTGCCCCAGCCTGGGTCTAATCAGGCTTCGAGTGGCTCCATGGATGGCGACTCCACAATCTCTCTGGACAACGTGTTCCAGTGCTTGACAACCCAGGGTTTTTTCTTATGTATTGTGGTTTGTGCCCACTGCCTCTTGTCCTTTCCTTGGGCACCACAGAGCCAGGCTTTTATGCACACTGGTGAGATTTCTCCCAAGCCTGAATAAGCAATACCTTATTCACATGAACAAAAAGACATAACTTTCAAGGGAGCCAGGATTGGGGGAAGAGAGAGCTATATCTACAGCAAACCAAACAAAATACATCTAAAGGAAAATTCTGGTAAGATGAATGGGGACAGATCTAAATCACAGTTCAAACTATAGATCTAAAATAGAATATCATAAACCCAAAAGAATTTTGTATTAAATATTTACATTTATTAGCAGATTACTCTCTATGTGTCATCTAACAGTAATGCTGGTTTGACCCTGTAGAATGTGTACAAAACCCATTTTATTTCTAACTTCATGTGGACTATGCACTAACTGTTAGGCTATAAGGTCAACGATATATTACTGTTGATGCATTTTTATTTGATTTTAGTTGTAAATGTGACATCACACACTAACAGTTTTTTAAATCTAAGGAAATATGCCAAGATTAAAGATATGCCTGCTAAAATATTGTAATGCCACGATAGTAGATATTTAAGATGGGAAACATTTTTAAAAAGAGACTGCCAGGCAGATTTCAGTTTTCCCCACCCCACCACTGAAATTTGCATTATGCAGAAGCCAAGTTTTGGAGGAGCCTGAAGATATAGCAATATTCATTTACTTGGCCCTTGCCTCTGATGCCCAGGATGGCTATGAGTATAGCACTTGTTGTGAATCCCACCTTGATTTGACCTTGCTGACAGCAGGATTGTCAATATATTCCTAAATAACCTGACCCAAGCTTTGGAAGTGTTATCCAAATCGGTGTTAGGAAAGTGGAACAGCTGGCGCAGAGGGAAGGTCACCAAACACTACAATGTCCTGTATAAAGCAAGGTAGGAGAGAATATGCCTCTGTCAACAAATTGTTTTCTCCCTCCTTGGCTGCACTGGAACTTGTGTGTTCCTGGATTCTCCCAGATTTTTCAGAAAAGCCCACAGCCTAGAGGACATAGAATCAACAGCAGATCCACTAATGACAGCACCAAAAGAAAGGAGCAAATTTTTCAGAAACATTAGGATACAGGAATGAGAAATTGAGAGCTTTGGCAGTGGCTATTATGCTTTCAATGTGTCATTCTCTTAAGTGATATCCAGGTTTAGCATAGCTTTTGACCTTTATTCATAACGTTGAAATATTCTATTTTCCTCATGCCTTAGTACAAGTACTAAGGATATTTTTCTAACACTACATTTTTGTAAGGTTAAATATCAGACTGCTTTTATTCTTCATACATGGTATAGATTCATCTATGATGCTTTCAATAAAAAAATTATTTTATTCAGAGATTTATATCTGTAAATAAAGAGCATAATTATTAAAAGTATGTAATTACATACTTCCATAGAGCAGTGTCATGTTGAGTGGATGGAATCACAGAATCCCAGGTTGGAAGGGACCTCAGGGATCATCTAGTCCAACCTTTCTAGGAAGAGCACTATATAGCTCTTCTAATTCTGTAAGCATAATAGAGTGAAACCTTGGAGTTACTGTGTCTGGACATGATTAAACATAGCAATTGTTTTTTACTTTTTACACTGACCTTCAAGTCTGTTTCTAAATAAATACTTTTTCATGTCAATTCAATAGGGAAAGCTGAGAAAAGTACCAAATCAGGAAAAAAAATATATCAGGGTGTTTTAATCAGGCTGTTCAAAGAATGGCTAGACAACACATGTCATGGAGTTGTAATCATCCATTCTCTCCCTTGAGTTTTTGTCACGGGTTTTTTGTGTGTTTGATTGTTTTTCTTTTTTCTTTTTTAATGGCTATTGTCTCATTATTCACTTGAAAATTGAGCTTATCTTGTTGAAGGTCTCTTCCTGAACTTGGATTAGATTTTGAAGCAACTCAGAGATGTCCTTATGTGTCTGAATCATGCCAACCTATAGTCCTGGCTATGTTCTTCTTTGCTCTTATTTTAACCCAAAATATGATTTACCGTTTTCTTGCTGAACATGAGAAATTGGAGAACTTTAACAGCTGTCACTTTTATGTCATATTCCTATATCATCTATTATCAGTACAGAGGAGTAGTGCAAATATACTAATATACTGTAAGGATTTTTAACTCTGTGTACAGTATTTGAACAGAAATTGATTAGATGGGATTAGGGATGTATCGTTTCAAACTGATACAGTCCAGCTGCAAGGGCAGGGAGCGCTTCCTGGACTCTACAGTGATTCTTGTTGTCTGAAGTTAACAGTTTGGCCTTCTACTGCTGTGTTGTATCTTAATCCATGCTGGAATTTCACTTCTTGTTGTAGGCGTACTTCATTTTCTTTAGTGACCTGGTGTAAGACAGTTTTTACTAAAGACTTCTTTTAAAAGCCAAATCATAAAATCCAGTTTGTCTCTTCTAGCCTCAGCTTGTTAATATGCTTTAACATTTTTCATAAAATGCAGAAGCGTCAGGTTTTCTGTGTTGATTTGCTCTATCACGTGATATATACCTATTCACATCCTTCTCCAATCCCCTTTACATAACATTTCAAGCAATTCTGTTGTACTGCAATTATCAATCATCTACAGTATATGTTTGTTTTAAAGTAAGGTGATAATTTTGTAGATCGTGTTTGAGAAAAATCACAGCAGTTGATTTAACAAGGGTAGGCACTGCCATGAAGAACAAAATGCAAAATGCTTTTGTACGGGGAAATGAAAACCAGATTAAAAAAAATAGTTATGATTCTTGGTGATTCATATCCTTCTTTACAAGAATTAAATAAGTAGAGGCTAGTATAATATGATCAACAAATAAAAATAAAAACTTTGATTAATACTCCTACCCTTTTTTGCTTCACCACAAGCTTGTGATGACTAAGTATTTGTACTTTTTTCACTTCTCCATAAACTTGTTATTATGTAAATCACATCAGTTAGCAACACTGTTGGGTCCCAGACTTTGGGAACAAAACTCCCGGTTGATCCAAAGAAAGACCCACCATCGGTGAAGGAAGAGTTAGTACATGAATTACTACAGGAGCTTGACCCCTACAAATTGATGGGCCCTGACGCCATCCCCCCGAGGGTGTTGAGAGAGCTGGCTGATGTCATCGCAAGGCCGCTCTCCATAATCTTCGAGAAGTCATGGAGAACGGGGGATGTCCCAGAGGACTGGAGGAAGGCTAATGTCACCCCTTATCTACAAGAAAGGCTTGAGGGAGGATCCAGGTAACTATAGGCCCATCAGCCTTACTTCAATCCTTGGGAAAGTTATGGAACGAACCCTCCTGAGAGCCATCACAAGTCAAAGGAAGCACGTGATTGGGAAAAGCCAACGTGGCTTCACTAAAGGCAGATCGTGCTTGACAAACCTGGTGGCCTTCTATGACAAAGTGACTTGCCTGGTTGACATGGGGCGGGTGGTGAACATTGTCTACCTGGCCTTCCCAAGGCCTTTTATATGGTCCCCCACAGCCTCCTCCTGGAGAAATTAATGTGTTATGGCCTAGACAAGTGGTCTGTGCAGCGGGTGGGGAACTGGCTGACAGGCCGCACCCAAAGGGTGGTAGTAAATAGATCTTTCTCAAACTGGCAACCTGTCACTAGTGGGGTCCCCCAGGGATCGATATTGGGCCCAATGTTATTCAACATCTTCGTAAGTGATCTGGATAACGGGGTCAAGTGGAGCCTGATGAAGTTTGCAGATGACACCGAGTTGAGTGGGGAAGTAGACACTCCAGAAGGGAGAGCTGCTCTGCAGGGACATCTGGATAGGCTGGAGGAGTGGGCCAGCAAGAACCTTATGAAGTTCAACAAAGAGAAGGGTAAGGTCTTGCACCTGGGAAAACATAATCCGGGAGTGCAGCCCAGACTGGGATCCACCTGGCTGGAGAGCCGCTCTGTGGAAAGGGACCTGGGGGTCCTGGTGGGCAGGAAGCTCAACGTGAGCAAACAGTGGCTGCTGCAGCCAAGGAGGCCAACAGGGTGCTGGGCTGCATCAAAAAGGGCATCGCCAGCAGAGATAAAGAAGTCATCATCCCTCTCTACTCAGTGCTGTCAGGCCACACCTGGAGTGCTGTGTCCAGTTCTGGTCCCCGCTGTACAAAAAGGATGTGGCCAGGCTGGAAGGGGTCCAGAGAAGGGCCACCAAGATGATCAAAGGACTGGGAAGCTGCCATACGAGGATAGGCTGGGAGAGCTGGGTTTGTTCAGCCTTGAGAAAAGGAGGCTCAGAGGGGATCTCATCCCCATGTACCAGTACTTAAGGGGCAGCTACAAACAAAATTGAGACTCCCTTTTTACAAGGAGTCCCATGGAGAGGACGGGGGGAATGGACACAAGTTGCTCTTGGGGAGATTCCGATTGGACACGAGAGGGAAGTTTTTCACAGTGAGGACAGTCACCATTGGAATAATCTCCCCAGGGAAGGGGTTGACTCGGCCACGTTGGACACCTTCAAGAGCCGTCTGGACAGGGCGCTGGGCCATCTTGTCTAGGCTGTGCTCTTCCTAGAGAGGTGGGACTGGATGATCCCTGAGGTCCCTTCCAACGTGTGATTCTTTGATTTCCATAATCCTGAATACATAGTTGCAAAATGCTACGCTAGCCTCCAGAAACTCCAGTTTGAGACAGCAATTTTTCATTTCCAAATCTGTACCAAATAATGGGGCCACAAATGTGTATTTTTTAATTTATTGTTGTTTTCCAGGTGAGCCCAAGGTTTTGATATTTAGTCCAGGGGTCACACTGATACTCATGGACAACTCAAAGCCCTTTCTTAATTTGATATATTGCAGGAGTCCCTAGAGCCAATTACAACTTTATGTTCTGTGTGCACACTTACATTTATAATTACTGTTTGTGGTTCCAGCGCATATTTGTTTCAGTCGTTGTCTATTGTCATATAAAGCATACAGTTAAGTAGCTTTATGGACTCTGATGTCTCAAATAAAAATATAGTGCCCTATGTCAACCAAAAGGCAGTAAAGTGTTTTTTAAGTTCTAAAATCTAAAATTGCACACATGACTTATAGAAAACATTTTAAATATGCACCACTTGTCATGTATGCATATGACATTTCCTATTAAAGATGCCACTTCCATTATTTTTTATTTTAACTGAGTGGTGATCTTCAGTTCAAGTATCCTGTCTCTGATTATAATGGATGGTCTTACTTTAAATGAAAATTTGCTCCTGTCATACAGAAATCTACTATTATTACATTCTATTGGAATAATTTATTAACATCAAGAATATTAGATGAAGACACAGTGGGTATGGGAAACCTGTTTTTTTTATTCTAGTTTTAGTTATTTTTTCAGTTTTTCAGAAGTGTCGCTAGCTATGCTGGAAAATAGTTTGCTGCTCAAAGCTTCCAGAGAAAAAGATATAAGAAACTATTTTATATCTATGTGAATGTTTCACTAAGTCTGCTTCCAGATTTATTTTATTTTGGATTGCTATTGACATCTTAGAAATGTAAATTAGATGTTCCAAATTATTAACAAACTGAGCACTCCCCAGACACTAAAACTACCTAAAAGTCAGCAAAGATTTACAGAACAGTAGTTTTGTAAACAATTTTCTGTGCATTATTTTAGACAAACCATACTGTAAAAGTTCATTGGTTTCATATTACAGTTCTGAGAACCGTATTCTGCCTAAGTCAAGCCACACGCTCAGCCTCTTCCTCAGATGTATTGGCAGGCTGCTATCAGGTCCCTCCCAAGCCACCTCTTTTCCAGCTAAGCAAGCCCACTTCCCTCAGCCTCTCCTCACAGGGTAAGTGCTCCAGACCCCAATCATCTTGGTGTCCCTCTGGAGTTTACCAGTGCTTTTCCTGCAAACCATATGCAAGTTTTCTTGTAAACTGAGACCCAAACTGCACACGTACCTAAGTGTGGGCTTAGGAGTGCCATGTGTAGGGGATAATGAGTTTTCCCACCCCACTGGCTCTGCTCCAGTGAGTACAGCCTCAGATGCTGATGACCTTCTCTGCTGCCAGGAAACACCGTTAGCTCATTTTCAGGTCACTGCCTTCCTGAAGGCCCCAAAGTCTTTGCGAAAGAGCTGTGCCCCAGCCAGTCCTCTGCCTGCCTTGTTTCAAGGGGGCCTTCCTTCCCAGGTGCAGGACTCTGCATTTGCCCTTGTTAAATTTCATAAAGTTCCTGTCAGCCCATTCCTCCAGCCTCTTGAGGTCCCTCTGAACAGCAGCCCTGCCTTGGTACCCCCCCAAGTTCGGTGTCACTTGCAAACTTAACGAGTGCAACTTGATGACACTCCAAATGTTGATGGATTAAAATTTAATCCAAAAAAGGTGTTTCATTCTTCTTTTAAATAACGTGGGGATTTTATATATGGGCAAACCATATTGTGGGTTATGGATGGTTTAGCCCATCCTGAGGATGTTCCATAAGCTGTGCTCCCAGCTCTTCTATGTTCTTCTGTTCATGTTGCTTCTTCAAATGATGTTATGGGACTATAAAAGCTACAAATGTAATTTGGTGTTGTGGCATTTCCACACAGAAGTGGAGCCATTGGTTGTTAAACTAAACTCTTCTAGAAAAGTTTTCTACTGGTTAAAAACAGCCAAGTAAAAGGAAAAGTTATTGATACTTTTATTTAAGAACTAAAGCATTCAGCAGAATCCAGCTGCTCCAGGAGAACTATTCATACAGGAGTCTGCTCCAGAACAAAAGGTTATGGGAACCCATAAAGAACCTTGCCTTTCTACTTTTTCAAAAAAGTATTATTTTATATTTCTCTGAAATATCTGGAATTAGTAGACCTGAAAAATGAGAAGACTGAATATAACAAATTTCAGATCAATATTTAGAGTTCATTTCTATGCTGTCCCTGCTGCATTGTGCAAGGAAAATGAGTGTGACTTTAAATATAATTTATATTATTCCACAGAAATCTAGTTATGACAATGTTCAGAAAGTAAGTGTTCATGAGTCTAATTCCTCACAGATATAAATTACTGCAGCTGATGGGTTATGCTCAGAATTCAGTGTAAAACAGAACTAAGCACTGTACCTAATAATGTTCAGCAATAATAACAACCAGAAAAACTCTTCATAATTATTAAAATGTATAAATATTTCATATGTATCAAACTTATAATGATTATTTCAAAAGAGAGGAAGAAATGTAATAAATTATCTCAAAGTAAAATCATACCAAATGACAAATTGGCAGATCTCAGTATCAAGCTACACAACGGAGGAGGAAAAAAATCTCATTATGCAGCCACTGTTATACAAAAAATACTTCTTGTCTCTGAATATATCTACATGAAAAATCATTATCTACACAGTTCCCTGCAGAAATAAGAACTTGAGAAAAGTAAAAACACTACAAATAGAAGATTTGTCCTTCAGCAGTCAATTTGAAAAGTCCAGGAGGACTCAACTGAGTTTAAATAGTAACCTAATGAAAGTTCTCCACTTGTTTTAAAGGAAAAAAGTAGAGTGGTTTTTTTACTGAAGGCAAGCTCTGGTATCATACTCAATTTGTTAAACTAATTTTCAGTTTTTAGCAAAGGTTGGAGGAGGGAGAAACTGATGACATTATTTTTAAAAAAAAGTAACTTTCTACTGCTCAGTAAAAATCAGGAAGTAAAGAGCATCTGTATTTGCTATATACCATATTTTTCATTCTCTTCTCTTAACCTGGGCTCATTTTTTATCATGAATAAAAAGAAAACATAAAAATTAGTGTAGAACATCTTCTCTCAGGAATTAGGAAAGTTACCAGATGGAAGAATCCTGAATCCTTAAAAGATTTTTCACTGAGACACCAAATAGAATCAAACAGAAATTTTAAATTCGGTCATCTTCATTCTTTCCCATTTCCTAATACCCTCTTCAGTTTAAAGGTTTGTATTACACTAAGCAGTCTTCCAATGTCTCTCATTTTCTCACCAAATCAAAACATTGTCTTCTTCCTTTTTTTAACAAACTTTATAGCTGAAACTAATCCAATGTCACAGTAAGTGACACTGAGCCCAACATCCCATTTGGGATGTTTTCAAAGTATCCATTAATTTTCCTTTTGTTTCCATTCTCCCCAGACCATAATTCTATTTTAACTATCAGAGAACTATTTGTGATTGATTTAAAAATATTTATTTTTCTGGTACATGTTCAGCTTCATCCTGAATCAGGATCTGCTGACATTTCATGTATAATGCCATATCCATCAACCAGCAGAGAGTTTTGAGCTTGAATACTGTGGATTTTTTTTTCCTTTGACTGCTAATTGAAGTCCTTTTCTGTTGAGAAGTCTGTTTCTTAAATATGGTATCAGGGAAAAAGAAGTTTCTCTAGAACCTCACTAGTAACAAAAGTTTTTGGGATGCAACCACTTAGACTGTAAAGTCACAGAGAGGCTGCATATCTTATAAGAGGTTGTAAAGGACAATAAAAAAGTATGCAATTCTATGACTTTTAATGATGATTAATAATAAATCCTAGAGGCTTGCAAGCCACGCCTGAGTTTCAGGTAAACACCTTGATACGGGCCAATATGAATAACAATAAAATTACATTATTCAGAAATTTTTTTGCCTACTATAGTATCATTCTTATGCTCCTCTCTCATTTTAAATTTTGACCTTCCACATTAACAATTTTATATTTGAAATGTACAATGTGAGACAATTCTCCAAATTAAGACGTGAAAGTTGTGTTGTTATTAATACAAATGGTTGAATTCTAAAATCAATGGAACACCAAATTAAGATGAGATTAACCAAAACACGGGCAAGGAGTTACAGCATTGTTTTACATTAAGTTGGGGTGATGGGCAAAATGGATCTTTAATTATGTGTGTTCCATTCTTAACCTTTTACACATGGCTAGCTTGTAGCTTTCTCCATGCATAACTCCTTGGGGAAAAAAGGTAGCTTGAAATTCAAAACCAGATTAAATGCTGAGTTTTGTTACACTTGGTGGGAAAAGTACTCTTAGAATTTTGAGTACAAAAGGAAATGTCAGCTAATTCCACCTAAAAGAAATTGACTCTTTAGCAATAGCCTGTAGAAAATAGAGGAAATGTCCCTAAGGTTGGAATTCGTTGCAGTATTGTGGTCAGTACAAATACCTATGTTATTCCCTAAACTCGTTTGCCACAGCTTGCTGATTTATGACATCAAATATTTTTTGAGGTTGATAATGAACTATATTAGGAGAAAGGTATGAACTGAGAGTTGTTCTGTAAAGTTCCTCCCATAATCTTTGCCGTAGGGATTCTCTTCAGAAACACAAAATAAATAAATCACCTATAAAATAAACATTGGGTAATGTACAATATCAAATGACAGCGTCATTTGGCAATCACATGAAGGGCTACACTTCTGATTTCCCCACTGTCTGAGTGTGACAATAAATGCAGTAATGCTGTATTTTTCCCAACAGAGGTAGGCTAGTTGACTTACACCCAGTCAGGGTAGCTCCTACGCCAACCACTTTGCATTATGGAGATAGCGTTAACCATTGCAACTAGGGAAATGAAGGGAAATTCTCTTTGTTTAGGCAACTCTCAACTAACTCATAGCTCCTTTAATCACATTTCAAGTCAAAGTTTACATTCTGTACTGCAATGCAGCGTAGAGGTAGATACCACTGTCACCGAAAATGTGCCAGCTCAAGCACTGGCGCAGTTTAGCTGCTGTACACTCCAGGGCATTCAACTGACCCTTCCGAAAAGCAAAATGGCTCATCCAAAGCTTCACCCCACTGCAGCTACACAGAATGACTGTGTCAATTCAGAGATTTCTCCTCTGGATCTCTGTATTCAGCAGACACACACTCTTCCCAGATTTACACTGGTCCTGGGGCTTCCTGAAAATCTATTCTCTGATATTTCCCAATGTATTCATAGTTGTCCCATGCTTATGAGACTCCAGACCACACAAGGAGTTATATTCAATCCATAGTCATTAAAACTATGCTAAACTCAAAATATCAGCTCTAACGCTTTTTGAATTTACAGCTTTTAGTCCTATTCTTTTTTATTCCATACCTAATTTAAACTTATTTTTAAAATAACTACATGTAATTTTCCGCAGAAAGTGAAAATGTAAATATTTATGTGTAAGCTAGGTGTTGAAATATGAAATCAAACCAGCCTGGGGCAATCACATTCTGCTAGATGGCTGGTTGGTTGTTGGATTTTACTTCATTTGAAAATTACATAAATGACACTTCAGTGTCTGAGAAAATAATACTTCCATTAAAAAAAAATAAAACATGACACACAGAACATGGAACAAAAGGACATTCACTTTTCAAAAGAGTCACTAAATTGTCTACATTCTGTATGGAACCTGGATTTTTTTTTTCTCCTAAACATATTTTAATCTTGGCTTTGATAACACTTCGGTATGTGTACTCTTCTTCCACCCCTCTACCAAAAGAGAGTTGTTGAGGTGGATGACATGAGCACAGGGCAGAAGGAAACTTCCTTTCAGTACTGACAATTGGTTGTTGAAAAAGCAGGTCCCTGGTTCTGACACTGACAAGAAAGATCATTACTGAACAGGAAAGGGGAAGGAAAAGTTTCCTGCATATTTTCAGTTGAAAGTTTGACAGCATGATGACCATAGTCATTTTCATTCTTCAAAGTTCAAGTAGCTAGAGCCTGAGCCAAGACTAAAAATTACATTTTGATAGTGAAAGGGCAGGGATGAGTTGGAAATAGAAAAATTATATCTGTTTGCATCAGTTATTTAAATGAGAGTAGAAAAATCACAAAATAAAATTCACTAAGCTCCAGCATAAGCCTTGTTCTCAGACTGATCTTTCCCTTGGAATAAGGCTTTATTACTGCTGCTAGAGCTGAACCAACTCTTCAAAGATCTCAGTGAACTAATAGAAAAATCTTTTAATTTATTCTCCTGAAGTGCTGTGGGAACTTCTTTTGGATTTTTTGGAAGACTGTATGCAATCACACTTTCCCTAATGAAGAGCTGACCTCTGGATCCCTCTTGCATTTTATACTTGCTGACAGAATGAGAAATCAGAGAATTCTGCTCCGCTTTTCTTACAGATATGAAAGGCAGTTTGTCTGGATCAACGAGATTGTTCTCTGCCTTCCAAGCAATGTCAGACCTTGGTGGAATGGAGACACGGGTAGGAGCAGGGGAAGTCTGCCTCCCTCACTCTGCCGTCAGGAACACAGAGCAGTAATGAAAGCTAGGAAACCAAGACAGTGATTTGGCCTAAAGGACAGGGGAGAGACTAGTGAGGAAAAGGCCTAGAGGACTCCTCATTTCTTTCCCCATTTTATATGAATATTGTCATTATTCCTTTTTTCCCACTTTTAAGAAACCCCTTCCTCAGCCTCTCTCTGCTGCAGCTGCAAGCCTTCACACCACCACCCAACAGCTGTACGTGATCTACTCACCTTGTATCAATGTCATCTGTGCTTCAACCATTGCCCCACATCTCTCCCAGGATGGTAGCTATATTCCCTAGCTCTTGAAACCCTTTAAAGACACCATGAGGGAAGACCCTGTGGAAGAAGAGTAGGTTTTCCTTTCAGCATTTCTCAGTTCTCTGGAAAGCCTGTGAAAACAAAATTCATGAAGGTGCACAAAGCTTAAGCTACAACTGAATATTGATACCTAAACCACACAGAATTATGCAAGTAGTAACAATAGCTGGCAGTGACAGTAACGTACAAATATCTTAGGTAATTAATGTGATGAGTGAGAATTATACAAACAGCAAATAACAACTGAATATTCCATTACAGTATCTGTGCACATTCAAATTTCCCTTATACATGAGAGAAGGGGAATAATCTGGCTTTCTTCCTTTCTTTTTCTGTTCTTTCTTCCTTTGATTCTTTCTTTTTATTCTTCCTTTCCTCCTTTCTTTCTAGAGACTTCTGAAACTAGCAAGATTTTATGACTGCACCTGAGCTTTGCACAGTACAATATCATAAATCAGTTTCTGTGTTCTCTCCTTCATAGATAGCAGGGGGTTTCATTGCATTTACAACTTGCTGCAGTGATTATTATGGCAAAAGGAAAAAAGGAATGAATAAAAATATTACATCTGTGACTAGAGCAGGTCTAACAATGGATATCTCATCACTTATTTAATGCATTTTGCAATACCTTTCAAAATATAACCTGATATATATCTTTGCAATTTTTCACTGAAATCTCAACATTTGACAACTGTTGGAGAGCTAACAATCACTTCAGTTTCTGGAGAAGTTGTGGAACAAACCCAGCCCAGCAAAATAATTCTAGCCAAATATGTCTGACACCTGGGAGTGAAAAAGGAAGCGAATATGATAGTGACAGAATTCACTGCAGGAAGCAACAGTAACAGTGATTCTGGTTCAAGCCAGAGGTGTTTTGCTGTAATTGCTGCTAGATGATCTAACATACACTCTTTTTCTGTAATACAGCCTTGGGTAAAGCCTGGCTACCAGCTGGCTGGCTTTAAAACCTGAATGCCAAAAAGTGCAATCCTAGAAGCGACATTGCTGATCTATTTGCAGAACACATCACCTGCCACTTGCAACATTGCTTGGGAGGGGGATCCATTAGAAAAAGAAGCCTCAGAACAGACATAAGGAGCTTTTCTTTCTGCTCACTGGCCTCTTTTCATCTTCTCTTCTTATGTTTCAGTAGGTATTTTTCCCACTTCTAGGCTTTATGCTACGGCAGTGGTGCTGAATGCTGATGAGTCTCTGCTTAATGCAGCTTTGGGCAATGCAGTACTCCTGATAGCAGCCTAAGCTTTCTATAGTCAGAGAGTGTTCACCACAGCTTTTAAAGAACCTCCAATTAGCGAGCATAATGGAAGAAAATACTTAATAAGCACTTAAAAAGAGACCTGATGAGGGCAACAAGGCAAAAATACTAACACAGCATGATCATTCATGTATTTGAAACATATGTACGGTCTGAAAACTATATCTAGGGTTAATGTTTATCTTCCTTCACTTCAATTACAAAATTTGTTTCAATATCCCTAATCTTACCATTCTTCTCCCTAAACAGTGGTGCTTCATCTATCCTGTGCTTAGACGGAACTTGTACAGTAAGTCCGCATATTTTAGATTGAAGAATTCAAATTGAATTACCTACTTATCTAGCAGTCCCAAAGCAAATTGTGTTTTCCACTGCTGTATAGCTCTAAAAACAATTATAGCACCATGCAGACCTTGACAAGCACAAGTGATATTTCAATTATAGATGGGCAGAGCCTGCTGAAGTAAAAATCAAACCTGCTTGAAAAGTCATTTATTAAATATAGATCTTATTGGCAGGAACACCATTTTGGAAGTTCTTTCTTTCTTAAACATTTATAAATATTGATTACTGCAGACAGTACACTTTCAAAATACAGAATTGATTCTTTACACTATAAATAGTATGGAACCAAAATGCAAATCACTTCTGAAATCTTTCTAATTTAAATGTACCAAAACATCCAAATATTTTCACATTGTGATACAAAAACAGAGCCAAATTTTGAAGCTCAAATTCAGAATAAAACATCTCTCTGCATAAGTAAAGATGTTTAGGAAGAGCTATTATTAATCTAATAAAGAAATAAAGTTTAGCCTATATAAGACAAGAAGAACGCAGGTCAGAAGGTGACATACAATGTATTACATACATTACTTTCTAATTTATATTCAGAAATAAATGAAGACTAAAAATGGGGCTGTTCAAGTAGTGCTTAAGTATAGTTCAACTAAAGTGTTTAAGTAGAGTAGTAGTGTATAGTACACTACTGTACTACTACTAGACTACTACTATTCTAGTAGGGTAGAGTTGAACTATACACTTCTATAACACTACTACACTACTACTATGCCAGTAGTGTATAGTTCAACTATAGTGTTTAAGTATAGTTCAAGTACAATTCAACTAAACCTTTCATCTGGATTCAGACCCAGACTTCCCTAAACTCAAAATGGAAAGATACCCTTCCTCAGTGGTATGTATAGGCACAGTTTGCAAGAAGAACCAGGATTTCAGATTTTTTCACCTCCAGTAGCCTCTGTGTAATTGTAGACCTACACGAAGACCCCCCAGATGATGCCATTACAGCAGCTGAATCTTCTTTTGATTGAATAGGTCAAAGCCATATACTTCTTGCAGAGACCGCAAACAACTTTCATTCCCATCTATTTCAGTAGGAAGTAATGCAGACAAGGAACAACGCAGTGTTCAGAGCTCTGTGTTTCAGCCACGCTTGTCCTCTCTGACAATCAGAGTTGTGCTGGGATTCAGAAAAATTGTTAAAACTAATCTGGGATTATAAAACTAATTTCAACTGTATTAAAGGAAGATTTAGAAATTAGATCTCAAGGGAAATTTATTTCTTCAGGCCTGATTGTGTGAAGAGTTGTACATATGCTCATCTTTACTTGTGCAAATAAATCAGCTGTAGTCAACAGAATAGTTCACAGAAATGGTGTTTTAAACACATGCACTAACGTTGTCAGGACAGAAACCTCTGTAAAATAGTGCCAAACAATTCACTTGTTACATAGTTATTACTGCAGGGAAAAAGACATTCTATTCAACTGAACAGATTATTTATGAAAAATGAGATGATGGATAGCTGAGTATTCTGCCTGAATCTATTCCATGCAATAAATCTCACCTGACTTGTTAATGTGGTGACAGCTATGAATCTCATTATTTTAAGCTCTGACTGCTGGACACAAGTTTTATCACAATGACTGCCATGAGAAATATTTAAAAAAAAAAAAAAATAAAAATCCCAGAGTACTAAAATCAGAAGCCCCTACCTTGAAGGGAGCTTGCAGCAGTCCTAGCTGTTCTTCGTACTGTTGCTCTCGATAGCTACTGTGGGTTTAGAGCACCTCTTTGTGGTACATTAGTGAGATGTTACTTATGAAAAGAAAACATAGGAAAATTTATTTCTTACACAATTACAGATAGCAACCTAAAAAAATGAAAGAAGAAAAAAAGAAAAATTGCTAGCAAAATATTAGTATTGATTTTCAAATAAGCAATGGATGAGTAGTAACGTGCACAAAAAAGGGACAGCGCTACCAGCCTTCCTGTGTTCTTTTTCTGTAGTTTCTGTTAGCACTCTGTAGAGTGTATCCTAGCACATAAATATTGATGTACAAAGTGTATTTAATATCTATTTTAAGTATACAATAATTACATTTTCATTTTAGAAATAATAATGATGATGAAGGATATTACTGATTTAAGAATACTTACTACCGCTATCTCAAAAGCTATAGTGAATTACATCTGCTGTGATTTGGATGAAATGTTAACTAAATATTGTTGCATTAAAATTTTTCTAAATGCAACTAAATACGTAAGTATGGTAACATAAAAGTTAGATTGACTCAAGTTCATTTCTATCACCAACTCAGTTCTTCACCAGCTAAGTTGTCTGCTTCCTCTTTACTCTCAGAAAGGCAAAGACAAGTAAAGATGATGCTGGGAGGAGGGAGTAAACACCTCGCTTTCTCACAGGGATCATGAATTTCCCAGGGTTTCTCAGCTCACTCTGGAGGTCAGCTTCAAGGCAGCATAATTCTAGGATTTAGAGGAAAGATGTTAAGGTAGAGATGTCTGTTTGGAGAATACCTCAAGGACTTGCATTTAGTTATGCTGTATAAAAGCAGCAGTTCTTTATGAATCAGTGACACACATGAAAAGTGTTCTGCTATGGAAATTAGCATGGGAATCGGATGGAGTTCAAGTGAGCTTGTATAACTGATATTTTAAGAGTGTGGTCTTTCAAGGGAGGAATTTCCTAAACTGAATCACTTTCAAATGTTTCCTTTAAAATAAATGATAGCTTTCCTTAGGAAAATGCAAGTCCATTTTAAAGTATTAGTGTTCTAATGTGGAAACTACACTAATTCAGATAATAGGAAGAAAAAAGGCTACAGTTGAATCACAGTGTATAAGCCATCACACCTATAGCCAAACCACAGAATCAGTACAAAATATCTCCCTCATACTGCATTCAGAGAACTGTAACTGGTCATTTCTTTCATAAGACAAAATTTGGAAGAAGGATCAGCCTGTTTAGAGTTATGCATCCATCGGGTACAGGTTTTGCCATAAAAATAGTATTTAATATAAAAAACATTGAAAAATGTTTTTGGACACAGGAACTCTCTGTTCTTGCCCTGGTGGTACCCAGGGGGGTACTTTCTTCTTCATATATGCTAGTGAATAAATCAGTCCTTGGAAGTAGGACTTTTATGTGTCATGAAACATTCCCACTGGAAATTCATGTACATTTTAATATAAATGAGCATTTATCATTTCTAAAGCTTAAAGCCCCCATAATTGTCCCCTAACCAGCATTTATGTATAATGCCTTTGTTAGTCTGTCAAGCCAATCTTCGGAATTTTTTTCCTATTATTGCGGAGGCCACTCTTGCAAGGATTATAACATATGACAAATAAGGAAAGATAAGAGATTTTGGTATTTACTCTAAAGCTTAAGTCAGCTTTCCTGCTCTTTGAAGCATAAGCCTCTCTTTGAATTGTATCCAAATAGCCAGACATCTTTTGTGAAAAATGTCTTACTATGCAAAGGTCTGTGAGATGACCATGGAATTCAAAGGGTATTCTGTCCATTGGGAACTTTTAGAAAGAAAAGGAGCCTTACTTCAGCTTAGTGTGGTTGTTTGAAATAGGTCTGTAAGCCTTTTGCTAATTTTTCTGAAAGTGATTTTATTTAGAAACAATGCTGCGGTCATGTTATATATTTTTAGCCTGACTAGCAAACTGAGGCTGCTGAAAGGTACTCTGCCACAGTGAGAGATAAGCCAGTGGGCTAGATCCTGAACTTTCTGTCACACAGATCAGATCGTTATCTTGTTTCCTTGCCACTGTAGGTAACTTTAAGAAGCAGAAAAGCTAAGCAATTATCTTCACTATGCCAAGGACCACAGTTTTCTGTGCTATATTAAATCCTCCAGCAGTGTAGGGTATGGATGTTAAAAGCAACCATTACTGAAGCTATTTTTCAAATACCGGATGCAGTCTGTACTTTAGATGTATCTGAATGTTGCATAATAACATCCAATAACAGATTTCAGATGTGTTAGAAAGAGGAGAAAGTAATCATAACAAATTGGTTCACTGATTTGTTTCGGTTCTTTTTCCATTCAGGAATTATGTGTGATTTGACTGCAATTTTCTAGAATTTATCATTATCTGTAGAACAGGGTTTGTGAATTATTCTTGATCTGTAACTCATTCATGAGCAATTAGTTGGAAGAATTATACATTTAAATTCCTTGGTTAAAGATGTGTCTGCTCCCTATGCGGGTAAGCACAGTTGCTAAAATTCAAGTAGTGCCAAGAGAATCCCAAACAGGCCCCAGACCAGTTGTACAGCAAGACATACAGCAGAAGACATACATTTGACTCTGAAGTGTCTATGCATGCATACAAGTGCAGTTTGAAATTCAGTAAGCTTTTTGCAATACATACATAAAACTTGCTGTTTCAATATATTCTTGCTAATAATGTGATTTTTAGAAAAGAAAAAAAAAAAAAAAACCACAACAGAAAGAAATGCAAGTGCGTGAAACATGCAAAAAAAAAAGTTCTGAAGAGTAAAATTACTACTTCTTCTCAGTATTTTTCCAAGCTGACTTAGTTCAAAACATTCACTATCTGCCATCTGGTAAGACTAAAGCCGATGAGTTTGAGGTTTGCACTGTCAACAGAGGTCTTTTCAGACTGATGCAAAATGAATCAAGAAATTACACAACATGGAAAACCCCCCAAAAAAATGTCTATTCCATGTCTTCACCAGTGAAAAACTGTTCTCTGGAGCACCTGAAATAATGGCTAAGAACGGGGATACCACTAGCTTCATCTATGACATGCCAGAAAAATAATCTATATTATTTTAGGAGTAGTATACGCGAACCTGATCTATTCAGCATTACCTTGACATCTTTGAAGGCAACATTAAGTCAAATGGGACTGCACAATGTTATGCTGACAATCCTTTCAGAAAAGGTGAGACGTGACAGGAGGGAGAAACACAGGTACCCACTGTCAACAGTGTTGGGGCAACGATGTCTTATGCATTTACTTGGAGGCAGGAGAAGAAGTTCTCAGGCAGTACTCATCCAAGGCGGACTACTTACACTCTTATGAGCAGCGATATAAAAGTCTAAGGAGAGGTAAAGCACTAGCTCCCATAAAAGGGAGAAGCTGCAGTGAACTCTGTAACCTTGGATAAGGAACCAGGAGACTGTCTTCACCCTGTCTGGGCTAAACAAATCCTCAAAACAGACAGCAAAACAACTCTTCTCAAAATTGTGGCCAAATTCCAAATACTACTGCAATGACTTCAGTATTGGGTCCAGAGAGAGTGTGTCTCTGAGGAAGATAAGTTTTCAAGTTTTGTTCACTCTGTTTTGCAAAGTGCCTTCGGCAGCCCATAGAATTGCAATTAATGCCAACAGATAGGCACAGAAACATTTACTTGGAAAAACCACAGCTGTATAGGTTTCTAGCTCCAGGCAGATTCTGGCACCTTTACTCACTACTGTTGGGCAGCACCAGTCAATTTTTAAAACCACAGAAGCATCTTCATTCTTATGTTCCTTCTTTTTCCTTACTATTTCTGCCGTGGAGAATCACGTTCCCATCTAAAATGCACGCTACGTAGCTAACTTATCATCATTGTGACGCTGTCTTTACCTTTTGATTGTTCTAACACAGGTTATGAGAAAATTATTCATATGACCTTTCCATTATGTCTATTAAAATTGTCTGCTAAATACAAATTCATTGTCAAGATTTTTACAACACTATTTTTCAACACAGAAAGCTAAAGGTATTTATGGTTCAGCTGATGATTTTGAATGCTAACAGTTGGTAAGAGCAGAGTCATGGGGATTTGATTGCTTCGCTGGCTTTTAAGAAGCGATTGGTGCCAACGTCTACTGGAAAACTAGCTTTGTTAATACTGTGGCAGCTGTTAGGAGGTTTTGTTTGGATTTTTATTTACTGGTAAGATAAATGCAGAAGGTAATCACAATTGTTTCCATAATGAATTATATTTGCCTCAGCTAGGCATGGCTTGGCATTCAGATGGTTCTCTAAACTGTTAGTCATGTTTATTCCCTGATAATTCTGGTTAGATCTCAACCAGAAAAGGTTATCTTCTGCATGAAGGATAAAAAGGGTCAAAGGGAAGAACAGTAACACAATAATAACAAATCTCATTTGCTCTCAGAAACTGCAACTGCCTCTGTAAACACCACCTCCCACACAAAGAGTGGACTTGAATATAAGCTATTTTGCATCCTGGTTTTGCCAGACACTTGTTATGTACCCGATCTGTTGTCCTGAAGCTGTTAATACAAACATGGCCTCATGTTGATGGATGGAAAAGGATGGAAAAGGATGATTAAGTCCTTGCATGCTAACAGCATTCCATTGGGAAAGTTGTCGTTAACTTTTTCATTGTCCTACAGAACTGCTAGCTGCTCCCAGTGAGACCCTGCACCCCCTTTGGCTCTCACGGTTCTGATTCACGACATTTCACAGTATAAGAAAGCGCATTTTTGGAGGTTTTGTAGCTCCTGTTGAGCGCTGCGCTGTTGGATAGAACAATTGCCTTTATGGGGGAAAGCTTAAACGATTGTGACCCATTTCTACAATACATGAAGATGCACGATACATGACATCTCCTGAAAAATGACATAGGTAAGAAAATTATATCAAATATACAGTGATTTGTTGATACATTCCCAAGACACGTGAAGAATGAAGAAATTTCTCAAACACCACCACAGTAGTTCTTAAAACTTCTAAGGAAAAGATACCTTTATTTCTTTAATTTCTCTGTGAACACTCCTAAACCGTATAGAATGATTATAGCTCAGTAGGTACATTTTTGTCCATTTGAACTCAATTTCAGTTTGGTACACCCAAATATTTTATATCAGTAAGGTAATATTGAAGTATAATCTTCTGCTTATTTGAAGGATTATGCTATACATTTATAACCTCAAACTGGTATTTTTAAGTCCTATCTAATGGAATGATTGACAATGATATTTCTGACTATGTAACTACACTATGAGAAAAATATTGCCTTTTCCAATATAGGCTTCTTCTATATTGCCTAAGAACTTTAATTTTCACTTTAAACAAGTCTCTATTTATGCTGTGCATGTGCCTGTCTGCTGCCTGTCTGTGGAGGGAAATAGCAAATTTTTGAAAATTCTGAAATTACTTAGGATGCCATATGTTGCTTTCTCTGCATATTTTAGTTTCTGTAAAAGAAGTAATTATGAGTATACTTCTAGATCTAAATATCTAAAAATAAATGTATAGTTTTAATTTGTCAACTCAAGAAAAAATTTCAATTAAAAATCAATATTGTTCTTCATTTTTGCAAGGACAGCTCATAAAAAACAATATTAATGTTTAAGTGGTAATTTTAATTAATAGCAAATTGCCAAGAGGGATTGTGTGTTTGCTGAAAGATTGCTTTATCAAAACTATATTCCTAATTTTGGAGAAGAATAAAAATCCTTTACAATTATATTTCAAATGAGATTTTATATGAAAATGCATAGCCATTTTCTTTTGAATGCTCTTCATCTAAGGTTTTTTGGGGGAGGGAAAGTAGTCATACCCCCATGTTTGCATTTTGTCATGAGACTTCAAAACCTTTTTCTTTTTTTGTTGTAATTATGTATAATGAGTTAAGATGGGTTTACATTGATACGTAGTACTCCTTGGGAGACCCTTACTACGCACCATATAGTTATTTTGAACGGTGTCTCATGTGCATGTTTTTTTCCTGTGGTTGAGATCTTGGGCAGTTTTGGGGAATCAAGGCATTCTGCAGATGTGAGGCTAATTGACTCAGCAGCCTTTAATGACTTTGGTTAATTTTAGTTGTATCATTGGCCGCATATTTATGTGTTAAAGCACCAGTTGGAAAATATGAACTATTTGTGTCATTTAGCTGATATTAAGCTGCCAGCTAAATCACAAACCCTTCTGTGAATGCACAAACACTTCTCCCTCATCTTTTCTCTCTACGCGCCTTTGCAATTCCCCTCAAGGTCACGATACTCTCCACTTGCGTCCCTTGCTGTATTTATTCTGCTTCATATGGCCACTCCACTGCACTTGTTCTGAGTCTCTGAGCAGCGAAGTAGCTGCAACTGTAATCAGTGTATTTTTTCATCTGGTTACTGCCTGCAGCCTTGTTTCTCATTTGTTTTTCTCTCCCTCCCACCCCCATCCCTTGCCCCCAAACCCCTCCCGTGCCTGCTTGTACTCCTTCCTGGCAGGGTTTTGTCCTTACAAAAGGCACGTTTCCATAAGGTTAATTGCAAGGTGAAAGCTGAGGCAATTATAGGAAAGAGCCAAGTATTACTATTCTTCCGGCATCCACGAAAACCATGAGCTCGGCAGCCCACCGCTCTCCCCTGCAGGCACTAGGTGGCAGCATACATCAATACTGCATTGCATCAGGCTCGGGCTGTCGGGAACTGCAGCAAGACTTTCAGAGAAGATTTTAATTGAGAAGCAAAAATCTTCATTATGGATTAACTCCTTTTCCATTAAAGTTAGTTTCAAAACTCACATTGTCTTTGTAAAGAAAGCCTAATCCCCAACTCTGAATATCCAGGTCATCCCCCACTATCTAAGGCAATCACATCTTTAATGCGATTCCTCCTTAAAACTAAATAGATACTTTTTCTTCCATGATTGCTCATTAAAGTTTGTTCCACGGTGCCTTTTGTATATAGCGAACTTGTATCTGAAAAATGCACTTAAATGCCTCCTTATTAATGTCACAAAGAACCAAGTGCAACAGGAGCAGTAAGATATAAAGACAAACATGGACAATACACAGAAGTGAATTAGTCTAAGGATGCATTATCTGTCATGTCAGATTCTTTTCTGTACCATTTCAGTGCTCTTCTTATTTTGAACAGACAATGAACAGTGGTTGAAGCTGATGTCTTGCACCAAAGACACTTACTTAATTTCCTTTGCTGCAAGACAACTATTCCTGCTTGTGCTTATACGCAGAAATTAAAATCAGTTCCCACAAGGGAAGACTGCAGGAGAAGGCAAGCAGGTGATTCTGTTATGTCATGTAGAATAATAAAATGATGCGACATGTATCATTTCATAGAAGAGAAAAGGCATCACAGTCATAAGAATCCTAGAATAATTTAGGTTGGAAGGGATCTCTGGAGGTGATCAAGTCCAACTCTGTTGAAAGCAGGACTAACTTTGATATGGGATTGTTTGATCAGAGCCATGTCAAGTTAAGTTTTCAAAATCTTCAGGAATAGTTATTCCGCAGTCTCTCTGAGAAGAGAAAGAAGACAGATGAAGATAAGAAACAGAGAATAAGGAAAACGTATCTCAGACTGGCAAGCTGCACGTCTTACTGACAGTGGGTGCATGTGTGCATGTTTATGTGTGCATAGAGGCACCTGGATATGGAGCTGGGGGGCAGAGGGGAGGATCTACAGTTATTGCACATGATTGTCTCTCTGGAGGAACAGCTCCAGAAGGAAAATTCACAAGGTACCTCTTTCCCTTTGCAGAGTTAGAAAGGGCACATCTTTTATCTCTCTCTTCCTATAGAAGAAACCTTGTTTCATTGAAAACAAACTTCTGCTTACTGAAAAATATCAGAACAAACCTCAGCTTTTTTCCATATTTAGAACTATAGAATAGTTTGGATTGGAAGGGACCCTTAAAGGACAACTAGTCCAACCACACCCCTGCAGTGAGCAGGGACACCTTCAACCAGATCAGGGTGCTCAGAGCCCTGTCTGACCTGACCTTGAGTGTTTCCATGTATGAGGCATCTACCACCTCTCTGGGAAACCTGTGCCAGCCTTTCACCATCCTGTCCATTGTTAAGTGTTTCTTCTTTACATCTGATCTAAATCTACCCTCTTTCAGTTTAAATCCATTACCCCTTGTCCTATTGCAACGGGCCCTGCTAAAAACTTTGTCCCCATCTTTCTTATAAACTCCCTTTAAATACTGGAAGGCTGCAATAAGGTGTCCCCACAGCCTCCTCTGCTCCAGGCTGAACAACCCAACTCTCTCAGCCTGTCTTCACAGGAGAGGTGTTCCAGCCCTCAGATCATTTCTGTGGCCCTCCTCCGGGTCCGCTCCAACAGGTCCCTGACCTTCTTGGGCTGCAGACCCCAGAGCTGGACGCAGCCCTGCAGGTGGGGTCTCACCAGTGTGGAGCAGAGGGGGAAGGATCACCTCCCTTGACCTGCTGGCCACGCTGCTCTTGATGCAGCCCAGGAGGCGGCTGGCTTTCTGGGCTGCAAATGCACACTGTCATCTCATGTCCAGCTTTTCACCCACTAGTACCCCCAAGTCCTTCTCAGCAGGGCTGCTCTCAATCCTTTCATCCCCCAGCCTGTATTGATACTGGGGGTTGCCCAACCCAGGTGCAGGACCTTGCAGTTGGCCTTGTTGAACCTCATGTGTAGGTCACCTGAGCCTGCTTCTCAGGCTTGTTCATGTCCCTCTGGATGGCATCCTGTCCCTCAGGTGTGTCGTTTGTCTCCCTCTGCTGGATCTTCCTATGAAAAAGGATCAGTACCAAGACCTTTACCTGCTAGTAGGGGTCATCCATTATGTGCTACAAAGCTCTACCGTAGCCACACTCTTTACCTTCTCTCTTCCTTTCTTCTTCCGACCTACGAACAACTATGTTAAACAGATCTTCAAGACATTAGAGTACTCAGAGTGTTAAGTCTTTTTCAGCTTCCAAATACTGAAGTTGGATGACAACTTCTGGTCCTAAGTAGGTAACCAAGATGGGTGAATAAATGAAGGGGAGCTATACTTTTTTGACAAAAAAAAAATCCCAAATATAAAAATAGCTGAATAATCAGCAAGCAGAAAACAAGAGACTAAAAGATAAGTCTCTGCTATGTAAGTCATAGTCTGGGGTCTGTCCTTTTGTTTGTTGTTGCCTGATATTGCAATGGGTAACAGATCTCTGAAATGTTAAATGTAAGATAAACTACACTTGTACATATCTGAAAAATGCATATTTTTAGTTTCCCAATGGGGACATTGTTTCTTCTCGGTTAGTTCCAAAACTTTCACCACCTATTGAGAAAAGTGCTCGTATCTTAAATTCAAATATCTTAGCTTCAGAAAAAGTGAATACAGCAAGCACACTGTACTTTAGCAGAAACATTCCAACTGAATTGAAGCAGTTAGCTGATAACGTAAAGCTCATAAAGAAGCTTGGTTGGTACAAATCAGCTCATCTTACATATTTAACTATAGCCAAGCAAGCATGCATTAAATACAGTGTACAGTAAAAGCTTCTGTCCTTTCACTACTTAAATATGTCATTAATACAGTGAAATGAAATGGAAATCTGATATTTTTCAGGAATAATGTTATTAATGACAGTTTCTGACGGTTTGCTTCACTGCTACAGCATGCACAAACTCTTTGAACCTCACAAGCACAGTTGATCCCCAGTTTCAATTCCAAAGCATGTGTGTTTCTTTTGAAGTATCGCTTAAAAGTAAGTAAATACTGAGATGTTATGGCAGGTATGGGAATGAAAGCAAAGGATTTGCCAGAGAAATATGATGTGAGGTATTTGATTTTTCTTCTTTAAGTTACATAAAGGATATAGAAGAGGAATCAGGAGGGTGAAGTCAAGTGGCTCTGAGAAGGAATAGAAAAACTATTGAAAGAAATTTGATTATTTTTAGTAAATAGAATCGCCTGTGTGTGTATTTGTTGAGAGAGAACAGGATCATTTCAATGCACAGACAGAGCTTGCTAGATAGGATTAAGATTCATACACAGGAATGTGAGTTTCAAATGGATATAAATTCTGGAGAAGTTGAAAACCTTATGAGTCTGAAAGAGCAGCTTCTTGAATTTGTTTTTTAAAGGTACACTAGGGTAGCGTATAGGTGCAAACACTTTAGGGAATAAGGCAGGACTGTGACGACTGCTGAATACTACTACTTAGCTGAAATAACAGCAAGGAAAACGTTGAACAACCTCAGCATGTAAAAGTGGTCAAGGGTTCCTGAGGCTCTGCAAGAATAACCTGTGACTTACAAGCCTTTGCAGAGTAACACAGAGAACAGAAGAGTATATGAGGGATGGAAAAGCTTTTGGAGCCTGAGATGAAAACCCACTCTGCTAGTCCTGAGTGTGTTCACTGTGAGCCAGGTCCTTTCGGAAAGGACGGTATGATGAAAGGAGTGCAGCACTGATGGGAGTGCAGATGGGCACTCTTTCCAAGCTATCTCTCTGACCAGAGCAGCTTTCTGAGTGCTCACAATTCATACTGAAGGCAAAATCTAGTAAATTATCATTATTTTTCCATTGCTTAATCCTTTCTGAAAATATCCAATGAGTCTATAGGCATTTGAGATCTAGATTTTGAAGCTTTAGATGTTTTATTAGTAGTTTTATCTACAGTGTAAGAGAGAAAAAAAAATCTGCCTATAGAAATTTTACAGTATCTGAAGGCAGCTGAAGTAAAATATTGAGTCATTCCTTAATTCTGTATGTAGAAATATGTGCAAGAGAGATGTTTTTGAAAGCTGGAAAGTAAGTAGTTCCTCAAGTGAAAAGTACACAAGCTGCTGTGTATGAAAAAAATTCTCTTTTGTCTTCATTAAATTTAGGCTACATCAGGCCATACTTTTAAGCTACGTTAATTCAAAATTTATAAAATTCTAACAGCTAGCATTCACAGATGTATTATACTGCATACTAGAACGAATACTCTCACAAATCCTTATTTTAACTTGAGTACCCTTATAAAATCAACATCAGAAATGTCCAAAGGTTAATTGTTAGGGAAACAAGTATTTCAGAAACTGAGATTTCAAGGAGATTAAAAATGTCAGCTAATCATTTTACTTTCTCTGATGCCCAGGGACATACTTCCCGTCAGCAGTATTGGATAGCAACAGTGTGCTTTTGTATACACAGCAATCTAAGTCCTTTATAGTAACTTTCTGAGACACAATCAATCTGCTGCCAGTATTTTCCCTGTCTCAAAGTATACTATAATCCCTTGGTGTCTGTATCTAATTTATGAGGAGGAAACAGCCATTCTGTCAGCACCCCTGTAGTGAGATAAAATCAATGAGCTCTGCTGTTCCAGACACTTTTTACTAAGGTGGTAATTTAAAAGCATACAGCAGATAAAATATGGAGACAAGAACAGGGTCAAACCAAAGGTTCTTCTTGTCCTGCATCTTTTTTTCAGTAGTGTCCCGTAACAGATGCTTAGGGAAAAAACATATAGGAAACTAGGAATATATAGATCTTCCTTTTCTCTGGTATACCCTCCCAACCTCTTGCAAACAGCACTGTAGATGTTCCCTAACCTGGAGGTTGAATTTGGACCATCTTGTTTCATAGACACTGAATCAGTACTGATTTAATTTCAAAATAAGGAAATAAGTCCTTTTTTGAACTCAGGAATACTTTTGAGTTCATCCACTAGCAATAAGTGTCGCATTTTAATAGTGTAAACTATTACTAATACGTGAAATATCCATGTTCTATTCAGCGGGATGATTCCTACTTCTTCTAAGGTAAGAGATAGGTAATAACTTTTTTTACTTACTTTCTCCGTGCCATTCTTAAGACATACCAGTGTAACCCACTGCACTGCAGAAGGCCACGTCTTCATTACAGGGAAAAATGACAAGCAGTCTGCATGTGCTAAAAAATATTCTCAGTTATTTTTTGCAGATAGTATAACCTACATTATAGCATGTCTCATAGCAATAGGATAGGAGGAAATTCACATCTCCATCCCTGACATTGGCTGGCTTGTCATTCAAAGCAGTTTTCCCAGCTGGAAACCAGTCCACTGAGAAGTGATTGGTTCACAAATTAATTGCTCAGGATCCTACATAGAATATAGTACGTTAGCATTTTCTTGGGTGCCCTTCAAGATGCTTACCAAGAGGAGAAAATGCACCATATTTTAAGACTAGGCAAACAAGGAACATTATTCCCTAAAATTTTCAAATTCGCCTTGTTTGTAAATGAAACTTCTAGCGTTCTTTCTTATTTATACATCACATTTATTTTTATGATTCAGGGCTTTATTTATTTTTCTAAATAACTCAGTAGCTCTGCCAAAAAAAGAAAATTCTAAGGAATAGAACAGATTTGTTTGGCTGCATTTACTGTTTGGGGAAAACAGAATTTCAGGCAATAGACCAGAAAGCAACGATTCTGGGTAAACTGCAGTGGCTGATAACAGCTTTGAGATACTGAATAATCACAGTGCATAATCATATGGGTAGCTGTCAGAATACAATGAAAGTAAATGTCATACCTTCAGATATACACAAATGATCTATCTGTATGAAAGATTTTGGAGTAGTTCTGCAACACTGCTGTCATATAAGATAGCTCCAAACAATAGTAGTGTGCAGGAGTACTTGAAATAATTGGTTTACAGTTATGATTTTTAATTATGCAACGTTACTCCTATTCCTTTTATTTGTCTAGTATCCTCTGGAGTGAATCCTTGTTCCTTTGGAAACAGTATCATGGCTCTTCCAAATCTTCTTTTAGATGTAACTAATCTAAAACAAAAATAGTACAATATTGTATCCAGGCCCATATAGATTTTTATGGGGTTTGGGGTTTTTTTCACTGTTAATACCACATGCAAAGTTTCTCTCAAAATATTTCAGGAAGGAGAAAGACCAAAAATTATTGATATAGCTGTAGCCTCAGTCTGCATTAATTACTGCACACTTAACTCAACTGAAGATGCACTAATATTTCTGAAAGCTTAGAAAATCTGAGAGGGGCTAAAAATGTGTCTACAGGTACAAATTAATCTGATTTGTAGAAGACAGTGAAGTGAAAGAAGAACAGAAATAAGAAATTAAATAAATTTTTTAAGACTACATATTTGAGATTTCCGGGGTTTTTTGTTTTCACTTAGTTTCACTTGGTTCAATAGTGAAGCAGCACCACCATTGCAGATGTGGCAAAAGGAATGAGTTTGGCTAGCTGGAATCATTTTCACCACTCTGCATGGCAAACGTTTGAAAACATTTTTATCTTTGTGGAGAAATTCAACAAGAATGAAAAAAGTGGTTTCTATTTCAGGTGTCAATGAAAAGTATAGACCTTGGCTGGTAAATATTCAGCCAAAAAGGATTTTTACTGGAAAATGCTGTAGCTCGGTGTTCTCCAGTTCTTGTCAGTAGGAACCTTTCATGTCACATAGTGTTGTACGGTGACAGGGGTTGTGAATCCCAGGAGTCCTTGACAATAATGAAAAGGATGGGTAACAGAGAAAAATGCAGTCAAAAGACAACTATGGGCCTACAGCAACACTTTCCAAATATGCTAGGGCTTGGATAGTTTGGACTTTCTAGGAAACCCAAAATTTTCCACAGAAAAAGAGCTAAATTAGAAACAGTCACCATTACAGTCGTCTTCAGAAATATAGCTTCAGCCTGAAAATACGAAGTACCAATAAAGGAGAAGCAAAAAGTCATGCGCAGCCAAAAAGAACATAGAGAGTAATAATCTAGGATCATTATGTGGGATCTCAGGAGGTTCTTATGTGGGGTGACTAAAAGCTTCATTAAACAACTGAAATCTTGTTTTTTCCTATCTTGTGGGATGGGGTGTTGTAGGGTTTTTTAATCTGTATTTTCTTTTGGTTTCTTTCCTCTCAGTTTTTATTTTCAATCAGTCTATTCTAAGTTCAAAATCAGCCGTTTACAGTCATATTGTATTTCCTACTATAATTATCTTAAAATCATCAAATCTATTATGTAATTGAAGAGCAGAGGGAACAATTATTCTTTTAAAATTTTGGTGTGGAATAGACACCAAATGTAAAGCTCGAAGTCCTCATTTCCTTTACATGAGATATTACCTCTAGCCAGCAAACTGTTGCAGGCCAAACATGCACTTTTCTTTTTCGCTCCGAAATTTATCAATATTTGTCAGTGACATATGATACGATATCAGGATTCATTTTCATGCTGATACAGGTTTAAAGGTGAATGGAAAAAATACACCAATATGTTATATAGAAAGCTGACCATGGAGACTTGCAGAAAGAACTTGCAATGTTGAGTGTGTGGATGATAAAACGACAGAAGGAGTTCACAGAATCCCAGAATGGTGGGGGTTGGAAGGGACCTCTGGAGCTCACCCCGTCCCACCCCCTGCTGGAGCAGGCACCCCCAGAGCAGGGGGCACAGGACCGCGTCCAGGCAGGGTGTGAATGTCTCCAGGGAAGGGACCCCACAACCCCCCTGGGCAGCCTGTGCCCCTGCTCTGGCACCCGCACAGGGAAGGGGTTTGTCCTCGTGTTCAGGTGGAACTTCCCGTGTTCCAGCTTGTGCCCGTTGGCCTGTCGTTGGGCACCACTGAAAGGAGCCTAGTCCCATCGTCGTGACACCCACCCTTCAGATATTTATAGGCATTGATGAGATCCCCCCTCAGCCTTCTCTTCTCCAGGCTGAACAAACCCAGGTCTCTCAGCCTTTCCTCACCAGGGAGATGCTCCAGCCCCTGATCACCTTGGTAGCTCTCCACTGGACTTGCTCCAGCAGTTCCCTGTCCTTCTTAAACTGGGGGGCCCAGAACTGGACACAGTTCAATTCATATGAATGTGTTATGCATGGGAAAAATGACCTAACTGTATACTTGTAAAAATGAGCCCTGAACAAGCTATTGCCAGTCAGATAAGAGACCTTAGAATTATTATGGCCCTACAAGAACATCAGTTCAATTCTGTGACAAGTCAAAAAGGCAATCTGATTGTTAGGAAGACTAGCAGAGAACAAAGCAGAAAATGTATCTATAGGCTAACTGCGTAAATCAATAATGTGCCTATCAAGATCTATTAAACACAAAGACACAACTTCTGTGTCAGTAAAGCACTGAACTGCAGATCAAGAGATGGTTTTGGTAGCCCTGTTCTCACAGCTATTTCCTACCTATTTCTGATCAGCCAGTTGTAGACTTGGAAGAACTTTTTCACTGATCGTGGCTGTCCTTAATTCTAAATCAGAGCCTTGCAATCAGCTTTGCACAGATGAACCATTGTGTCCAATAACATCAGTTAGGTTCTATATAAATTTTGCTTTGCAAAATAGAGCAGCTGCCATCTAACAATGGCAAAAGCAGTTGTCTTTCATGGCTGGAGTCATAACTCTCAAAGCTCATCTTGGCAATGGTATCATTCAGAAAACCCAAAAGACACCAGTCTTCTTGATGAGTCACAGAATTTTAAAAAATAATTTGTATTTATTCTTCAAGATTTCTTCAGTAAAATGTACTTTCTATGTGAAGTAAAAGCAGAATTAAAAAAAAATATTATTTCTTGTATGCTTAAGCAGAATATATCTATTCTCTGTCACAGTAAGGGGTTTTTATACTATCACAATTATTTCTTAACCCTAAAATATTTGCTTACGAAAATAAATTGTGGAGGAGTAATAACTAAAATATAGGGTTTAGTCATTTAAATATGTAAAAATATGTCCAATTACCTGCACAGCTTGGCTTAAAATGTTTTGTGGGTTTAAGTGTTTTTTGGGGGGGGGTTTGTTTATTTTCTGTGTAATTTCTTAGAACAAATCCAGCAATGGTTTAGCAGCTTTATTCTTTGCCCACTAGAGGGTCTTTATGGGAACCTTTCTTCAATATGGGATGGATGATACAGGCAATGACTGATACATTCTTCTGGATGTTTTTCTCGTTCCAGGTTGTAGCCATGGAAATGCACTTTAAAAATGTAGAAATACATATAGCAGCTGAATAATAGGAAAAGAATGCTAACCAATGACTATGCTTCCTAAGTGCTGGTTTTTCCGAAACAAAGAACTCAGGCCTATGCACATTTATAAACATTATTTAACGCTGCAATTTCATTTACCTCACTTAATAATGCTAGGTATTTGCTTAAGTATTTTCTCTAGTATTGGACTGGGTAAAAGAAAATGAAAAAAAGCTGAAAGTCAACAGGGAGAAGAGACTTGTGGTACTTTGTAAATCTTATTCGATATGCAGCAGAACATGTAGGTCATTGCTAATATCTGATCAGAATGCATGTTTATGAAGGGGAAGTATATTCATGTGTGTACACATATCGAATTATCCATGTTTCACTATAAACAGAGATGTTCTTTGTCATACAATCTGCATGCAAACTTAAAATGAAACAGAAATCTTAATCACGTTACTGCTTTACCACATAACCCTTATCAGTCCTTGCTTACAGTCTTAATTGGGGTCTATTTTCTTTTCTGCTCTGCTTATGAAATGTCTCCTACAGTTCAGTGGGGTTTTGGCATAGGTATGTCTCAGGGGAACTTTTGTCATTGTGCAATATATAGGTCTACTGAAGTAAGATGCTTTATCTGTAATGTTAGTATATAATTAGCATAATAACACATTACAAATTAATTATGGAAAACAGAGATTAGTAGGTGAATGCTAAGTTTGGTAAGAAACTCAACCAAGTGAAATAAGAATAGCTGATCCTATAAAAGAAAGCATCAGTAACAGGGAAGTTATTTGTTTCCAAACAGATCTTAATACCTTCCTAAATTTGAGTGAAGTATGAGTTTGATTTGTGATAGTTTAGGGATGGAGACAAGAGGGCAAAAATATAGCGTGTGAACTGAAATGCACGGCTGTGTACTTGGGGATTAATAACAAAAAAAATTCTTTAAACCTCAAACTTAATAGAAACACTGTAAAATAGAAGAATTTGACTGCACCAGCTAATCTCAGAATGGCTGTGAACCGTCAATCTGAAATCAGCATTACAAAAGCAAATATAATTTGCCAGTCATATTATTTACAGAAGAAGAGTGATACATTGCAAAAGGCTCTAGTGAAACTTAATTTAGCATACAATGCATAATTCTAATTGCTGTTATTTAGAATAGATTGATTGAACCTGAAAGAAACACAGAGAAGAGACCTCTGTAATGATCACCAAAATGATGACCTTATTATACAAAACAAGGCTAAAAAAGCTGTTCAGCTTACAAATTACTAAGTAGGGGTATATTTCTGTAAATACACAAAGCAGAAAATATTCAGGGTAGGAGATTTTTAAGTCCAAATACTTAACATAGAAACATCTGTTGGACTACATTTTTTTATTGTGCGACTTCATGAAATGTTTACTGCAGCTCAGCTGAATTTTGCAAGACTACATCTCAGAAAAATTAAGCAATGCAATCAATTAAGATCGGTCTCCTCCCAAAATAAACTGCTAGTTTGATACTTGCAGTTTGCATTCTTTAATTGTAAAATATGAGGACCAGAACCCTGTTTTCAATGTCTGAAATCCTTACTACCTCGTTATATCAGATGACTGTCAGACAGAGCACCACAACCTGTATTTCCAAAATCTAATCCAACTGAAAGTGAACTTTTGAAAGGTCCTTACACTCTCCTAAATTGCTCTGCCCTTGTTGGAATGAGCTGGCTATGGGGTTTTTCTGCTTTGTTGATTTGGGCCAATCAAACTACAGTATATATTTAGTTTAACTCCTCTGAATCTTAGATTACACTGGTATTGCACTGCGTATTTTAATGCAATACAGTCTTTTTCATTAAAAAAAAAAAATCTTTACTGTTATTGACAGAAGTGCCTTAAACTTCAACTTTAGTTCCACTGAATCAGTATATTTCACAACAACCAGAAAATAAACATCCTAATTATTTTAATAAAACATGATTCCCATTCCCTTTTAATTTCTCAAACCATCACTTCTAAACCCAGAATTCTTTTCAAAAGAACTCAGAAGGGACAATTACAACTGGTGGTTCCACCAGCTCTAGGCAGGCTCTTTTTAAGGAAAAGACTGAAAAGAACACGACAGAAACACATTTCTGGTCGTACACAATAAGCGGATAGTCAAGCAGTAGATTAGTGTTAGTTGGATACCTATAACGATTGCTGACAGGTAGTCTTGTCAAACTATACTACGCCTAAATTTTTTTCACCTTCTTGTATCCATATTTTTTTGACATTCATGCTGTTTGATATAAATGTTGTATATGCTTTTGGTAACATTCACCACAGTATTAAAAGCTTGGAGAAACATTTTTCCACAAGAGGGGGCTAACACTCCTTACTAGGTCCCGAGTAGTAAGTTTTCATCAGAAGTCTAAAACTTAGGCATGCCAGATTCCAGATTAAACTTTCTTATTTAATATTTTCTTATTTGGCTGATCCCTTTATGAGATACAAGAGAAACAGGAAGTCAGAGAAGTGACCAGGTGTGGAGAGAAAACAGCATGAGAAATATGTAGCTTTGGCCTGTTTGCTGAAACGACCAAGGACGATGGATCAAAGAAAGGGCACGTACAAAGCAAGCTCTGCATGTTCCAGTGGTTTGCAAACAACAGGTGGCTGGCTAAATTCTGGAGATAAGGAGCTGAGAAATGAGAGTCAAGCCCTGCCAGAAGGAACAGAGAATATAAGTATCGAGCTATCCTGAGAACATGAATCGGGTGGTGATTGGGGAGTAAAGGGGCCTCCCCTTTACTGAAATGTTATATATAATTAGAGAATTTTATAAGAAAGTGATTCTGTGCCTACACCCTACAGAGTCTATGTCCGTCATACACCGCAACCAGCCTCTCCTCAGCAGAAAGCAGCAGGACATGAGATTTTTGTGCCTGAGAGCACTTTTCCGATGGAGCATATTCTTAGACCTATTTCTTTTTTTAATGAAGACTTCTGGGCCTATCCTCATATAACTGTTACCTTTTTAAAACCAACACTCAGTATCAAAAATCTGCTAAGAAAACTTTACTTAACTCCTCTGATCTCACACAGCCCTTGAGCATATGGCAAGGGGTGAAAACTCCAGCAGTTACTGAAAGTTTCTTTCAGAGCTTCTGAACATCATCTTAGTTAACCAAATAGTAAAACATAAAGATTTCCCACAGAATTCACATTTGTTTATAGTGTTTCATCAGAGTAAAAATTAAAGCAAAACACTTGAACTGTTTCAAAGACAATCTGGCTAAAAAATTACTGTAGACCCATGTACTCTTGGTTGTGATATAGAGTTAGGAATGGTTAGAGTTGTGAAGAATTCCTTCTTCAGTGCTATGTTTATTACTATTTATGTTATTTTTTCACTGGAGAGAAGGATTATGAATTCTTTCTGCTAAGTCAGGGACATACTGGTGTGAAAGGGCTTTGATTTCACGAACGCTGCAAATTTTACCACTCTACTTGCTCCAGGCTGCTGGCTGGGTTCATATCCTCAACCAGTTTAAAGGTACTTGGGTGGCTGAGTTAAAATGTGTATTTAGAAAAATGTACTAAATAATATTTATTACTGAAATTCTAGTCCTTGAAAAGTTATTGAATCCTTAATTTAATGTATGTAGTTCATTTTCTATTTCCCATAAAGTTCTGGGGAGCTGGTCATCCGTAACTTAACAGTCAACAGACTTTGCCTCACAGGTATTATAATGTGAAAGTATATTATATAGAAAACCGTTTCTTCTTCTTAATGATACAACAAAGTCTAAGTATACAACACTTAGAGCTACAGTGGTCCATGATGCATAGAGACTTTAGAATGTGAGTGGTAAAAGGAAATTTCTGATGAGTATTGCTTAGGAAAAAGCTGAGGTGCTTAGAAGGACATGAAAGAAAGCCTGGAGTTCGGGGGGCTGAAAAAGACAAAGCAGAATGGGGTGACATGTTACTGCAACATGAGATTAGCAGAAGCTGAGGCCTTGGAAAGTAATACAAAACTCTAGAACAGAACAAGCACTTAAAAAAAAATTACAATCTTTCTAAGTACACCATGGTTTTAAGTTACACAACTGCCCAACAGCTCTGGCAAGGTACCAGCTAAACTGATGCACCTTGGTAAATATTTGCATTACAGGTTACAACAGAACTGCTCATTCTCTGTGTTAACTTGCACAGTCTGTACTTTCATATGATTGTTTCCCCTCTGTAGGATGTATTTATTACTATAAGTTGTGCTAATAAAATGCAAAATGCTAGCATTGAAGAAATAGCGGTAAAACTCCAAGTTCATCCTCAAAACCCCATTGCGCTTGTTTTCATTGCAGAGTTAAATATAAAATGACACGGGTTGTAACTCATTTTCTTCCAAAACTTGTATAAAGACTAACTTTGGCCTTCAACTTCGTGTTTCACTAAGGATTCTCCAACAGTTTATTTTTAACAGAAAGTTATCACATAATTTTTTATTTTTTATATTTAAAACAGCTGAACATAAGAAATGGGATTTGGGCAGTTCATCTGATTATTGTAAATAAAATTTTATGTGCAAAGAATGACAAGACCTCTCTAGTGTCAACCATCCAGGTAATGATTTTAGTATACTGAACATAGCTGCATTATTGCTGAGTCTTTCAGAATGTTTTTAACAGGAAGTATTCTGTTGTAAGCATAGATCTGCTACGCAATTTTGTTCCTCAGGTGTCCATATTGGAGGGAGAACTGTTTAATATCTTCATCAATGACAGACAGCAGGATCAAGTGCACCCTCAGCAAGTCTGCAGGCAGCAGCAAGCCGAGTGGTGCAGTAGACACACCTGAGGGACAGGATGCCATCCAGAGGGACATGAACAAGCCTGAGAAGCAGGCCCAGGTGACCTACACATGAGGTTCAACAAGGCCAACTGCAAGGTCCTGCACCTGGGTTGGGCAACCCCCAGTATCAATACAGGCTGGGGGATGAAAGGATTGAGAGCAGCCCTGCTGAGAAGGACTTGGGGGTACTAGTGGGTGAAAAGCTGGACATGAGATGACAGTGTGCATTTGCAGCCCAGAAAGCCAACCGCCTCCTGGGCTGCATCAAGAGCAGCGTGGCCAGCAGGTCAAGGGAGGTGATCCTTCCCCCTCTGCTCCACACTGGTGAGACCCCACCTGCAGGGCTGCGTCCAGCTCTGGGGTCTGCAGCCCAAGAAGGTCAGGGACCTGTTGGAGCGGACCCGGAGGAGGGCCACAGAAATGATCTGAGGGCTGGAACACCTCTCCTGTGAAGACAGGCTGAGAGAGTTGGGTTGTTCAGCCTGGAGCAGAGGAGGCTGTGGGGACACCTTATTGCAGCCTTCCAGTATTTAAAGGGAGTTTATAAGAAAGATGGGGACAAAGTTTTTAGCAGGGCCCATTGCAATAGGACAAGGGGTAATGGATTTAAACTGAAAGAGGGTAGATTTAGATCAGATGTAAGGATGAAATACTTAACAATGGACAGGATGGTGAAAGGCTGGCACAGGTTTCCCAGAGAGGTGGTAGATGCCTCATACGTGGAAACATTCAAGGTCAGGTCAGACAGGGCTCTGAGCACCCTGATCTGGTTGAAGGTGTCCCTGCTCACTGCAGGGGTGTGGTTGGACTAGTTGTCCTTTAAGGGTCCCTTCCAATCCAAATTCTATAATTCTCTGATTCCCAGCTTTGACAGACTTCAGGTCTGATAAGTACTTCTTTAAGTATTTATACTGCAGGACACTGCAGGGACCAGTTTGTAATATCTGTATATTAAACTATGTTACATGGGCCCTTAAAAAGCTATGATATCTGCATTTTCACATAGCTAAGGACAAAGCAGCAACGCTCACTCTGCTCAGAATCCTGCTTTCTGCACAATTGTTTTTTCTTTAGTTTCCTCTGTCTAATCTACAGATATCTCAAGACCATTGGTGACTTGTTAATGCCCCAAGCCTGTCAGTCTTTAAGAGGCATTTGGACAATGCTCTCAATAACATGCTTAACTTTTGGTCAGGTCTGAAGTGGTCAGGCGGTTGGACTAGATGACCATTGTAGGTTCCTTCAAACCTAAATATTCTATTCTATTCAATATGATTTTGGTTAGATTCTAATTCTATTCAGGGCCTGAAAGATTTTTGGGTGACTAACTTTCACTGATACCCTTAGTGCCTTTGAGGATCTAAGCTTGAACGTCTGAGAGTAATGCTGTTATTTCTGTAGGAATTAGAACATGTTCTTTGTGCAGTTGAGCCAAAAAAAATAGAAATCTAGCATGAAATTACTGACTTCTTAAAACAAAGTAACCTGCTTACTCAAAAATAGTCTTCAGCCTGGTCTCACCAGTGGTCAGATTAGTTTTCTTGCAAGGTTATAGAAAGTTGATTTATAAAACCACTTCTGCCACGTAATAACAAATTCACTTTCATGACATGACCTTGTGTTTCAATCCTGCTGTGCACATTTATGACCAGGTATAAATACTTGAATACAGTGATTTCTAATGGAATTGCTGAGAAACAATTACTTACAGTTTGTAAATGGCTCCCCATAATGTTCAAGTGCAGTTACCACAAAATAGGATGCCTCCTGATTATTTATCCAACATAATTTCATTATTCTGTAAATAGTGTTCTGCAAACATACTTTTAAAGCAGGTGTTGCATCTCACCCACTTAACCTGGGCTTAGCCTTGCCTTATTCAATACAAGTTGTTATAAATGATACTGCAGAAATGGCAAAGTACAGACACTGAATTCAGTTATCTACAGCAACAAATCCAGGAAGTTTGAAGTAAAAGGCACCAGGCCAATCCACACCTACTGCACTGTAAAAATTTTTGTTTATAAAGTGAATGTGGCTTGGCAAAAAATGGGTTTATCCAAGATTTGTTATTAAATTTCTTGCTTCCATGTGCACATTAAACCTTTTAGCAAAGAATAACAACAAATACTGGTCAACAACACATTTAAGCAAACACTTGCCCTTAGATAGGATGGTCTTAACTAAATATGAGGTGGGATAAAACACCTCCCTCAAAAGAACCTGCTTGCAAGATACTAAAAAAAGTTAATATTGTGTTGTCATTTTAATGAAACAATCCACAGTACAGAGCTGATTAAATCTGCTCAGAATGACACTTGAGTACAAAGCAAATGCAAGCAAAATGCACAGCAATAGAGGAGATGAAGCTCCTATGGAACAGCTACTGTGAAAGTGTGCACGGAGCCTCTGGGCCAGTCACGATGGGGTGCTTCTGCCACTCATTCCCAGTCAGGCTCACTTCGGCCTCCAGTACAGTTAGCTCTTGGGATCCCCCTGTCACTCCAGCAACGCTGATGGGTTCTGCCCCTATGTAGTTTGATGGCATTAAGGTGCACTGTGCGCCGGTGTCCACTAAAGCTTTATACTCCTGTGGGTCGGACGTGCCAGGCCATCGGATCCACACAGTCCAGTAAGCCCGGTTATCCCTTTCCTCCACCCGGCTGGAGGCAGGGCCCCTCTAGTCCTGATCATAGTATTCATCACTCACTTCCTGTAAATATGAATCAAGAGTCTCTCTATTAAGCTCAGAAACAAAATCAGCCCTTCTCCTCCTCTGTCTGGGGACCTGCTCACTGGAAACTGGAGCAGCAGCTTTCCTGGAAGAACCTCCCTGAGTGACTGTTCTTCCTTGCAGCTCACCTACCTGTGCCTCTAGGGTCAAGGTAGGCTTGCCATCCCACCTCCTCATGTCCTCTCCGTGGTCATGCAGGTAGAACCATAGGTTGGCCCATGGTGTGTATCCTCTCCTTTGAGGAAAGGGATGCTTATTCCTGATGGCTGAGACACTGCTCCGTAGAGGTGGGAAGTAGGACATATCTCCAAGTTGCTGGACCTGTTGGGACAGGTTCTCCACAGCAGAGACTAGCAAGGAAGAGAGATTTGCTTCGTAATCCAGGAGTCTATCAGTCACCTCTGCCACTGTTGGTGTCTCGTCACCTTTCCAGGACATCACTGCCAATGAGTTTCCATACAAGGATGGTGCACTCCATACAAACTGCCGCCACATGGGTCCTGTGCACTGGGCTTCATCTGGATTTTTGGATGACCGTTGATCGTTCAGGTCACCATAAATCACCTCAAACACAGCTAATTCCCTTAGATACTGGATTACCCTTCTCCATAGTTGTCCATTTTCCTGGGCGATATGTAACATCTTCTTTGAAGGGATACCTTTCCTTCACTCCAGACAGGAGTCGCCTCCAGAGGCTGAGGGCTTGTGTCCCTTTTCCAATTGCTTTGTCAACGCCCCCTTCCCCAGAAAGGGATCCCAGTTGTTTGGCTTCCTTCCGCTCTAATTCCAGGCTACTGGCCCCATTATCCCAGCATTGGAGCAGCCAGGTGGCAATTTGCTCCCCTAGATGATGGCCGAAATCCTTTCACATATCTCGCAACTCACTCAAAGACAGAGATTGGGTGGTCTCCATTTCGTTTATGACTTCTTCCTCCTCTTCTCCTCATGATGGCCCTGGTTCTTCGTCATCCCATTCTAAACTGGTTGACTTCTGCATCCAATATTTCATCTTGTGTATGGGGGTGACTGATCCTGGCCTGGGTTGATTTTCTGGTTCAGCTGCAGTGGCTGTTGTGGGGATTTGAGTTGCCGCAGTGCCTGTTGTTGGAGTTTGAATGACTGCAGTGCCAGTCACTTTGTCTTTGAATCCAGAGACATTCTCTTCCCCTTGGGAGCACTGAATGCTGTTGAACAGGGCTCTGTACGCATGGGCCAGACCCCAGCACATTGCAGTTATCTGTGTCTCTCTGGAGTTCCCAGCATAACAAACTTTCTCCAAATGTTCTACTAGTTTTTCAGGATTCTGTACTTGTTCAGGGGTAAAGTTCCAAAACACTGGGGGTGCCCATCATCCTAGGTATTTGCCCATGCTATCCCACATACCCTGCCACTCATAACTATCAAGCCTTAGGGCAGATCTCTGGATGATATTCTTAAATTGCTTTCTAACTTTAGTCAAAGCCAAAACAACATGCCCAAAAACTAGAAATAAGTATATCTTAACTACTCAAGGATGTTCAAGATACAGAATGGTATCTTTGCTACCTTATTCTATGATGCCTCCACCTTTATTGCAACAACCTTTTTGTATTTCCTCCATATAAAATCTCTCTGAGGAGGAGGTATAATTGCCAATTGCCTCAACAAGGTGGTATCCAAAGTACAGTAACAGTTTCAGCAAAAAACCCAAATACTAGATAAAGCTGAAAACCAGTGTTTGCATAACAAATCTTTCAGGTAAAACATAGCAGACTAAACAAGCCAACACCAACTGCAAAAAGGACAACATGGGGCTGTGACCAGCAGCTGTTATTATTTCCCACCCTCTGAGCCCCATGTTGGGCACCAAAAGAGACTGTTACGGTTTAGCTGGCAACTCAGCCCCACCCAGCCACTCCCCCACTGGCAGGATAGGGGAGAGAATCAGAAGGGTAAATGTGAAAAAGCTCATGGGTTGAGATAAGAACAGTTTAATTATTAAAATAAAACAATAATAATAACAACACAATGAATAGGAAAATAACAAGAGAAAAAACTTGGGGCAGGGCAGAGGGAAAAAACAGCCAAAACAAACAACACAGCTACTCACCACCCATCCCCAAGGCAGAACCCACCCACCCACTGCCCCAGTTAATATACTGGTCATGGTGTCACATGACATGGAATGAACATCCCATTGGCCAGTCAGGGTCAGCTGCCCTGGCCATGGCCCCGCCCCTCCTGGCCTCCTGCCCATGTGGCAGAGCGCGGGAAGCTGGAAAGGTCCCTGGCTCCTGCAGGCACTGCTTAGCAACACTGAGCTGCTACTTAACGGCAGCTAAAGCATCAATGTGCTGTCGGCACTGTACCAGCTACAGCGGAGAGAATTAGCTCTATCCCAGCCAAAACCAGCACAAGGATGAACAAAATTTCACTGGCAGGGAGTCCTTCTTAAAGCAAGAGCTACATGGATATGGTCCATAGGATGATATTTCTGCCAAGGAATTGAAATGACAGCGATACAGCCTGTAATGAGTGAGTAACTATCCAAAGTGATTACTAGGACCAGGGAGTAAAGAAGAGCAGATGACAAAAAAGAGCTATCAGTCCTAGACATTGCTTACTTTCAGAGCCAGTAATTCAAGTTCTTAATCACTGACTCATCTGAAATTGGTTGTAAATCACTCAGATTTGATTTATCTATACACCCCCAAAAGTGAGTATCATTTATAAAAATGAAATTTATAGAATATAGTGAAAGAAGGCGTAAACCCACTTAAATAAGCAGTAACACATCAAAAAAGGACTCCAAGTGTCAGTAATATACTTTAATAAAGGGGAGAGGGGATAATAAGGATTTTAATATTTTCAGTTCTTTTTCCTGTACAGTCCTTCCCACTTTTTAAAATCATAATTTATTTGCAAAGTGTTGGGGAATTTTCTTTTAATTTTTCCTGGGGTTTTTTTTTGGTTTTGTGGTTGTAGCAGGTACACGCTGCCCCTCCATCCCTCCTCTGGAGATCGGCGCTTTTTGCGCCCCATTTTCGCGCCCTTTGTGCTTTGCGAGGGCCCCCCCCGGCACAGGCGCCCCTCGGGAGGGGAGGGGGGAGAGGCGGGACCCCTAGGCAACTGAGAGGGTCCACAGCCAATGAGGTGCCTCGGTTCAGAGAAGCTTCTGGATCATGACCAATTATGGCACAGCTCACATCCGACCCGGGGTATCAATGGGGTGCTGCCGGGGTGGGGCCGGCAGTGGGGCTGTGCTCGAAGATGCTGCCTCTGAGAAATAAATGACTTTTTTTTTTTTTTTTGGTATTATACATTTTAAACTACCATAAGGAGAAGCATTTCCAGCACCATACACTTCGGAAGCTGTTTGTACTTTTTGAAATATAGCAATGCACTATATAGAGAGACAGAAGCAAGTGCTGCTTCTTTCACACCCAAGAGACAGAGGCTTGAAGGAATCTGCCTGCGGAGGACAGACAGGCAGAGTTATTTGGAAAGCTCATTTAAATGCAATTGCCTCTCCTTTTTAAATGATGAAAGGGCATTCTTTGCCAGCATCAGCTGTGAGGAAAGAAAGAGGAAGAACCATAGTATTTTTCTTCAATACCGAACAAAGGATAGAGTAGAGTAAGAAAAACACGTTAGTATTGCTTGGAAAGTTTTGTAGTGTTTGAGTATTACTTAAGGTTGAACCCACCAAGGCAGTTGCTGCCTATATGAATACATAGGCTTTCATTTTAAAAAGTGTTTCTAGCTTCTGCAGCTGCCAAGATAAGCTAGAATACATGACCTCAGTGAACCTGAAAGATTCCCAGGCAGGGGGCTAATTAAAATTCCATCTGCTACTACAAACTGTTTACTTGTTTGTTTGTATCTGATTATTTTATGCCTTCTCATGATTTCTATGCAGCCTCAGTCATGACTCTTGAATGCTTAATATGAGCAGTCCCAGAGCAATTATATTCCCGATGCTATATAACTTCTCTGCACCACTGCCCAGCTCCTGCTGAAAACCTTCCCCACTTTCCAGAGTAATTTTTGGCAAAAAAATTACACCACCTACTTATGGCTGTAGCGAGGCATGAAGTGTACCTATCCCCACTGTGGTCCCTGTAATGAGAATTTGGGATAGGATGAACAATAGCCTTATGCCCATTTCCTCATGCCTGCTCTGACTGAAATGTTATACTAGGATGTATAGCGGGTCTACCGGGATGGAGTCACACGTGTCACACTCCTGTTCCTAGAACACAATCTTTCAATTTAACAGAATTAACAACTTCCTGGTTTGAAGCACTTGCTATTAGTAGCAGCCTGGCACACAGTGAGGGTTCACATAGATTTTCCCCGTGATAAAGTTTTTCACATTTTTATAGTAATCACTCTGAGTTCTGACACAGGAACCTCTTAAGCTACTGCCTAAGAATGCTGCTACGCTTTCTCCATTGGCTGAAGAAGCTGTTAATACAAACTTTAATATTAAACTTATGTGAAGCTAATTGGATTGCTTTTCCACCTTCCAATTGCAATCAGTGATTACTTGATGACTCTATGCAGTTGCAGCGCATTCATACAGTCCATCACTCATATCACTGATTGCGGAAGAGTAGATTTCCAGAAGACAAATTATTTTTGTGTTGTTTTTTCCATCTATCCAACTACTATTAAGATACCTTTTGTGTTGCAGTGCAATATTCTGAGCTGAAATTTCTCAGGGGAATTTTACATTGTCTGAAATTATGAAGTCAATCAGATACTACAATTTTGAGATCCTTAATTTGTCTTAAGAGATCCTTCTTTTTCTTTCTCCAGCTGATGAAATACATTGATTAAAGCTTATGATGTAAAGCAAATCAGCTAAAAATCACAAAACTTAAGAGGTTGAAACAAATGTGGAATGTTGCTCACGGTATTGAGAAACCGTCTAATCGTTGGAAAGTTAGTTACACAAAAGAATTTCATTGAGTTTGAAGGGCAGCAGTCCTTTTCACAAGAACACAAACCAGTCCAAATGTGAATCTTACTTGCAAGAGGAAATACTTCAGCCATGTTCCCACATGCGTTTTGATGCAATGTTCTGGTTAGTTTAAGTAATCTGATTAACAGTTCCTGTTTTTAAGTTTGGAAAAGACAACAGTAATAGTCCATAATGTCTAATGCCTCTTTTCTGGAAATAGCCAGTCCCTGTTTCAGGCTACAAATCAAAACAAAAAATATATAGTAAAGAATGAACCAATAACTAGAAGCCTGAATGGAATTTTTTGTACCCAAAGACTTACCTTCGCTGAAAATAGTTTAACATACTGGTTAAAATTTCTTATATTTCCCAAACTCTTATGTTCCTCAAGAATTTTCTTTTTGGTGTCAACTGTCATAATTATCTGTATTTTTCAGACAGACTCAAGGAAGGTTAAAGTAATTAACCTGAATAAAATGTAATGACTCGTATTCATCATATTTTTACTGCCTTCTGAAGTTCTGAAAATATCTTTTTATTAGACGAAAATAAACCTTGTCAATTGCACTGTTAATTCAGAGCATATGGCAATGAGCTCTTTGTTCAATGGTAAAACTAGGCAAAAGGCTTTCTTTACTCCATTCTGCCTTGCAGTCTAGAAATTTTATCATGAATATTTTTCTCACATTGAACAAGACTTCTATATTTTCTTTTCTCTCTCTCTTTTTTTTTAAAAAAAGTTCAGCAGCCTTCATTTAATCCATATCCAAAGTGCAAGTCAGCACCAATTTTTATTTTACACATATCTACTTGTCTACATCAAAAGACAAGAGCTGATTCTCTGTTATGTTGCTGTTCTTCGATATACCATTCAACTTGTATAAGAGTCTGAAGAAGAACAGGACTCATTCCCTGCTGAGAAAATATCTTCACTACAGAGCTGATTAACAAGAGGTCTACCATGCGTTGCTCAGATCCTCTCAGATAGAAGAAAAGCCTTAAATATATGGAGCTGGAAGATGGAGGAGACAAAGGACATAGATGAAGAACATATTACAGTGGTCGGTCTCTGTTTATTGTGATTCAAACTAAACATATCATATGAGCGCCAAATCAGGTCCTGTTCTAATTTCTCTCTTTTGCAGTATAATATTCCCAGAGACTGAGGGGCCAAATTCATGAGCCTTAAGAGAAACAAAAGAAAAAAAAAAAAAATTGAACCTTAAAACATTTTTTGTTTGGTAGGTTTAAACTTGAATTTTCCCAGGAAAATGGAAAAATGAGGAAATAATATCTGGCCTTTATGCACAGAAGCTCAAAAGATGTTTCAGATAAGCATAGATTTTTATTTTAATCAACCATTTCTAGCAGAAATGGTTTTGCCTTTCCTGTTAGTATTGTTTCTTGCCTTGAGAGATAGATAGCCCACTGGAAACCCAATTATTTGTTTAATGACCTCTAGAAATTAATTTCCAAAAAACAGCAGGTCCATTTCATGGGAGTTAAAGATAATCACTGGAGTGATTTTTCCACTATTATATTAACTCAGGTTTCAAGGACAATTTGGTTATTACACAACAGTCTGTCAGTGTCAGAAGGCGACTCGAGTTACACTGTACTTCCAGTGGTAATGTCAAAATTCATAAAATTAAAGAGAAATCTATTGTTGTAAATGAACGTATAAAAAGAAAAGAAATACTGGTTGCAATATTAATGAAGTTAAACTAGGCTACTGTGGGTCTACATAAAGAGTCCCCATTATATTTTTGGTTGTAACATTAGTACAATGGTGCAACATTGATGTTGCTCCAAATCTTCATCACTATATCTTACTACAGAATCCATATAAAATAGTGCCTGTTAAATATATGCTTATACACTTGCCAAGGAGACAAAAATGAAAAAGTCTCACTTTGAGATCCTTAGAACCCTTAGATTAAATGATTATTAGTTTCCATGGGTTTTTGCTTTCTAAATCAAATCCAGATATAGGATACATAGCCAGCAGATAATCCGATATTCCTGGAGTTTCTGCTTCAGTTTTTTCTTTTTCTTCTCCTTCCCCTTTTTTAAGTTGTGTTATTACTGACAGTTCCTCTCTCCTTACCCAGATGGGGCTTCATTGTAGCTAAGAAGCTAAACCGGTGTGAAAGGGAACGGAACAACTTTTTGTAAAGGAATAGTCAGGAGCCAAGTTTTCATCCTCCTTGGTCTGAATTGCTGTCAGTTTGAACTAAATGTATGTGGGAAGGAAGTGAAACACTGTAACTATACTGTTAACGTTTCTCAAAGATACCGTTCTCTGGGGTGGCGATTCTCTTGTATGGATAAAGCCTTCCTGTCCCATAGTGGAGCAGGAGCCAATTTTAGAATCGTGCCAACAATGGCACATTGCTGATTGCAGTAAAAGCCCGTTGAGGCCCACTGTTCGAAAGCACACCTGCAGTAGGTTGTGAAGAGGAGAGGCGAAGAGGTGAGCACAGAAAGGTGAACAGGGAGTTCAGTTCTTACACCATGACCTTTATATAAACGTTGCTGCAGCTGTGCTTGCAGGAGGTCAGACAGCCTTGTATCTCACAGTAGACTTCTTTGATGTGTCTTATAGGCTCTCACTATCTTCAATCAGTGGTGCACTAAGATGCATGTAGATACAGGAACTCAGTACAGCTACAGAGGACATCCTTTGGCTCTGTAATCCTTCATGTTCATCTTCCTTTGAACACTATGCCTTCAACACTTCTTTCCTCTGTCCATAGGATGAGGTGACTCCTTGGTATGGTTGACCTTCAGAGCAAGAAATAGGGCAGGAGGGTCACTCCTTAGCAAATTCAGCTCTTCGTTTCTAGACCTGGCACTGTGTTTTCTATATGCTATTTTATTCACTAGCACCTGCAGACTTCATTGGTTAAACATAGCACTCTTTATGGAGAGCAGTGTTTGCACTATGAGTACCTGAGATGCTTCCATGCATCCCCCTTTTCAGAATACAGTCTGGTTAGGTCTTACCCTTTCCAATGAACTGTTACATTCAGTACATTCAGTACAACAGGTACTGTTGTCTGCCAATAAGACAAATAACCATGCTTTGCCTTCAAGAAAGTTCAATATAAATATCTTCTTGACAGTTATTAAGAGAGTTCATCAACATAAAGATTACATAAGGAATTTAAGGAAAACAGGTGAAGAATGCACATATTGATTACAGGAAAATACAAATGTGAAATTCAAACATTTCAATCCAAAGTAGAATCAAAATATTCGAAACAAAATATCAGTCTAATGGAATTACAATGAAAGTTATTTCAGAATTGCATTATATGCCATTATCTTTATTGCAAATTAAATAAAATTAAGCTTTCTTAATTAAAACATTTTAATTTCAAAACCTTGTACTGTTAAGAGTTTGCTTTCAAAGCATTTTGGTGGGGTTTTATTTTGGTAAAAATTTATAACAAAGGCATTATGAAACAGGGAAAAAACTGTCAGGTAATGACAGGTTGCTTGGTAACAGCAATCTGCTTGGAAAGTATCTTTCAAAACGTACAATGATAGATGTCCTTGCAAAAGTAGAATTTTCTGATGCAATACTGTCTGTAAAAGCTATTGAAAAAGCAATTGAGGAGGAAGAAATGGTGTGACCATAAATACTTTAGGATTTAGTTGCTTGTGAGGTGTTAAAAAAATCCAAATACTTTTATAACAAGCCTACCACCATAACTTCAACAGACAAAAAGGTAATACAAGTTCCAGCTCAAAAGTGGAATAAGTCCTTTGAAGCTGCTATGAAACAGTTCAAATTACCTACATAGTTTTGAATCAGAGGTTCCTTTCTGAAGCACTGCACTCCTTGAGAATAAGTGATGGCTATGATTTTATGTATGACTGAATATAAAAAAGAGACATCTATGCAGCAGAAGGCTAAAGATACCCTTTCAAATTAGGACTTATTTTTTTGTGTAATTAAATCTCACAAGTTATACATCAGAAACTTCTAGTGTGCTTTTTCAGGTCCTACAACAGAAATTACATTAATTCTATACTTAGATGCATTTCTCTATTATTTACAACATGGCAATATTCCGTCTCAACTTTCTCTGAAAGTACAGAAATAAATAATTCATAGAGGCTTTCTACTCAAGGGTCAATCCTGTATGAAAATAGTATGAAATTAATAGAGATGCAGGTTGTGTGAAACCACAGCTTTGAACCATTTTTGGCCTGAAGAATGATTTATTGTCTGAGAACACCACCTTTCTCTTCAAAAGTTCTGGTAAAAAATTACCAGTTGCTGTGAGGGATAAAGGCAGAGGCATTGCACAAGAAGGTATATACACGCAGGGGCCGCTACGATGATTAGGGGATTGAGCAGCTGTCATAAGGAGAGGCTGAAAGAACTGGGGATTTTTACCCAGGGAAGAAGGCATGTCAGGCGGGTGGTGTGGGGCACTTGATGTGTTTAAGCACCTGAAGGGACTGAGAAAAATGACGCAGCCAGATTGTTCTCAGCGGTACACAGTGAAAGGACAAGAGACAGTGGGCAAAAAAAGAAACACAGGAAATTCCATTTAAACATAGGGAAAAATACTGTAAGAGTGGTTGAACACTGGAACAGCTTTTCCAGAGAGGTTGTAGAGTCTCCATCCTTTGAGATGTTAAAAACAGAGCTGGATATGGTCCTGGGCAACCTGCTATAGCTGATCCTCATTGAGCCAATTGGGTTGGACTACAGGATCTCCAGATGTCCCTTCCAACCTCAAACATTCTGTGATTATATGTGGAAACTACTGTGAATAAATGACAATCAAGTTTTATTTAAAACACAGTTTGGTAAGAATTTATTTCTGCTGTCCAAACTTAAAGACTTAAGATATGTAGTCATATCTGTCCTGTAGCAATCATTGAAATATGCCAGAAACTTCCTTGCATCATTCATAGAAAGGGGGCTTCTGAGCCTTGGCAAAGGTTATGCACCTGGACTCGCAGCTAAGAGAAATAGGATGTGTTTACTCGTAATTGATGCTTTACCAACTGGATAAAAGACTTGGCAAGTAAACAGGATATCAAGTCCCTGATTAAGACAAATGAGGCAGTTCACATTTCTGAAGTTAACTGTTTAAGTGTCTTCAGAGAGTGTCAGTTAATATTCAAAATTTCAAGTCTAATTTCACAATATAAGATGTGAAATCAAAGAAGTACGGTCCAGGAGCCAAGCACATAGCTGGATGTTAAGCTTCACCTTGGTGTTATAGTCTGTTTCACTGTTGAACTGACAGTAGCAGCAATCACTTGAAGCAGCCTGACACTTTTCTATGATTGGCACCAGTCAATCAGGCTGTCTGCGGTGCTGTCAAAACATTTGATATTCCCCCCACTAGAGTGCACAAGAGCTTCAAAAGTGGAAACTGGGAGTCTAAGTGTTTTAAGTGTGTTGAAAATTTACTTCATTACTTCTAGGAGGAAATCCAGTTTTAATTAAAGTCACCAAGTAATGAAGACGACTACTGTGCCAGTGATTAATTACCCTCGCTGTTTTGCAGGTACCACCAATTCTGGAAAGAAATTGTGTCAAATTTTAAATTATTTAATACAATGGTGACTGCAGTGCTAAAATACATCATAGCAGCTGGGACAAAAAATCAGTTGGAAAACTTTGTTGTTATTATTAAGATAACATCAATTGCGAATGACAAATTGTGCCAATGTCCCTTCTTTTGCCCTGGATGGAAAAATTAGGCGCTGCAAAGTGTATCTGCGCATTCGACTGGCAGAAGGGAGTTATATGTAGAATATATTCTGAAACCCACCTACTTGCTGCCTTTTAAGAGTATTAGTTTTTCATGTACATGGAGACTCATTTGCCCTGAAAAGTAGCCCTTAGCCACACCTGGGACCATGCTTATGGGCCTGTCATCTATATGGCACATGATCCTGACCTTGGGGGCTGCCTTAATGAAGTCTCTAAGATGCAGTGCAGATGTAGCCACTTTCTCCTTACTATAGACACTTATTTGTCAGCTCATCCACAATGGAGGGTTGTATCTTGTAGAACATAGCTGGCACTAAGGCTACAAACACTCAGCCCAAACACAGCCATTATGGTGAATTTGTACATCACTGCTCTTTCAGAGATCTCAGAACCATGCCCCACAATGAAAAAGTACTCTTAAGGCTCTTAAGTAGCAATATATTGCTTGTTTTCTTCCTATCATGTGACTTCTAATCATGCTACCGCTGTTGTCGCACTCTTCTACTGAATGTATCTTCACCAGGAAGAATAAAAATCCGGCTGGTTCCCCTTCTTCCAAAGCCAGTTTTGGTTCTCAGCTGACAGATGCCTAAAGACAGATTTCCAGCAACAATTCCTTCCTTTTCTGCTAGTGCTTTTTGACTGTTTTTTTTTTATTTGTTCTTCAGCAGGACCCATTACAACCACCCCTGCTTTAGGGATTCTTCTGATGGTAACTGAAATTAGGGCAAACACCCTGGTGTGCTGGTTTTGGCTGAGAAGGGGTTAATTCTCCTCACTGTGGGGGGCGGCTGCCTCTCCAGCTTCCCGCGCTCTGCCGCGTGGCGGGGGGGGGGAGCTGGGAGGGGCGGGGCCATGGCAGGGGCCGCAGACCCTGACTGGCCAATGGCAGGTTCATTCCATACCACGTGACACCATGATCACTATATTAGGGTGCTAGTACGCGGCTCGCGGGCGGTGCGGCGTCGGGTCGGCGTGCGGTGGGCGTCGGGTCGGCGTGCGGTGGGCGTCGGGTCGGCGTGCGGTGGGCGGCTGCGGCGCGTGCGGTGGGCGGCTGCGGCGCGTGCGGTGGGCGGCTGCGGCGCGTGCGGTGGGCGGCTGCGGCGCGTGCGGTGAGCGGCTGCGGCGCGTGCGGTGAGCGGCTGCGGCGCGTGCGGCTTGTTTCGGCGGTTCGTTCCCCCTCTCCCCTCCCTTCCCCCCTCCCCCGGGGCTTTGCGCCTCTCGTTGTTCTCCTTTACGTTGCATTTCTACTGTTGTTTCTTTTAATTTTAGTTATTAAACTGTTCTTATCCCAACCCACGAGCGTTACCCTTCTGATTCTCTCCCCCATCTACCGGTGGGGGAGTGAGCGAGCGACTGTGTGGGGCTGAGCTGCCGCTAAACCACGACAGTCATTTTGGCGCCCAACGTGGGGCTCAAGGGTTGGAGATAACAACAGCTGCTGGTCACAGCACCATGTTGTCCTTTTTGCAGTTGGTGTTAAAAATCGGTGTTGGTTGTTTGAGTCTGCTGTGTTCTGCTGTGATTAGTAATGTTTTGCCTACAAGATTTGTTAGACAAACACTCGTTTTCAGCTTTATCTGGTATTTGGGTTTTTTGCTGAAACCGTTACTGTACTTCGGATACCACCTTGTTGAGGCAATTGGCAATTATACCTCCTCCTCTGAGAGATTTTATACGGAGGAAATACAGAATAGTATCTTTGCAACCTTGTTCTATGATGTCTGCGCCTCTATTACAACAACCTTTTTGTATCTTGAACATCCTTGGGTGGTTAAGGTGCACTTATTGTTAGTTTTTGGGCATGTTGTTTTGGTTTTGAGTAAGCAACTTAAGAATATCACCCAGAAATCTGCCCCAGGGCTTGATAGTTACGAGTGGCAGGGCATGTGGGATAGCATGGGCAAATACCTAGGGCAGTGGGCACCCCCAGTGTTTTGGAGTTTCACCCCCGAACAAGTACAGAATCCTAAAAAACTAGTAGAATATTTGGAGAAAGTATGTTGTTGTGCTGGGAACTCCAGAGAGACACAGATCACTGCAACATGCTGGGGTCTGACCCATGCATACCGAGCCCTGCTCAACAGTATTCAGTGCCCCCAGGGGGAAGAGAATGGCTCTGGATTGAAATGCAAAGTGACTGGCACTGTAGACAATCCAGCCCTGACAACAGGCACTGCAGCCGCTCAAACCCCCACAACAAGTACCGGAGCTGGCTCAGAAAATAAACCCGTACCGGTATCAGTTGCCCCCATACACAAGACGAAATATGGGAAGCGGACATCAACTCGTTTAGAACGGGATGATGAAGAACCAGGGCCATCGCGGGGAGAGGAGGGAGAAGTAATAAATGAAATAGAGACCACCCGATCCCTGTCCTTAAGCGAGTTGCGAGATATGCGAAAAGATTATAGCCATCGTTCAGGTGAGCACATTGCCACCTGGCTGCTCCGATGCTGGGATAATGGGGCCAGTAGCCTGGAACTAGAGGGAAAAGAAGCCAAACAATTGGGATCCCTTTCTGGGGAAGGGGGCGTTGACAAAGCAATTGGAAAAAAACACAAGCCCTCAGCCTCTGGAGGCAACTCCTGTCTGGAGTGAAGGAAAGGTATCCCTTTAAAGAAGATGTTACATATCGCCCAGGAAAATGGACAACTATGGAGAAGGGTAATCCAGTATCTAAGGGAATTAGCTGTGTTTGAGGTGATTTATGGTGACCTGGATGATCAACGGTCATCCAAAGATCCAGATGAAGCCGAGTGCGCATGACCCATGTGGCAGCAGTTTGTACGGAGTGCACCATCCTTGTATGGAAACTCATTGGCAGTGATGTCCTGGAAAGGTGACAAGACACCAACAGTGGCAGAGGTGATAGATAGACTCCGGGATTATGACACAAATATCTCTTCCTCGCTTGTCTCTGCTGTGGAGAACCTGTCCCAACAGGTCCAGCAACTCAATGGATATTTTAATGGACATTTTGCAGGGAAGGTCCATGAACTAAGGGAATGATGTCTGTGTATTATGTTAAAGGATGGGAAGGGGAGTGGTGGTGGGTGGTACGGTTGTATTGCATCGTATGGGACCTGGGCATGGTGTAAATGGTATGGAATAAGGGGTGGAGAATGTGCTGGTTTTGGCTGAGAAGGGGTTAATTCTCCTCACCGTGGGGGGCGGCTGCCTCTCCAGCTTCCCGCGCTCTGCCGCGTGGCGGGGGGGGGGGGGGGGGGCTGGGAGGGGCAGGGCCGTGGTGGGGGCGGCTGGCCCCGACTGGCCAATGGCAGGTTCATTCCATACCACGTGACACCGTGGCCAGTATATGGAGGGGGGGCAGTGGCAGCGCGGGGGCGGCGGCGGCTGCGGCGCGTGCGGCTTGTTCCGGCGGTTCGTTCCCCCTCTCCCCTCCCTTCCCCCACCCCCGGGGCTTTGCGCCTCTCGTTGTTCTCCTTTACATTGCATTTCTACTGTTGTTTCTTTTAATTTTCATTATTAAACTGTTCTTACCCCAACCCACGAGCGTTACCCTTCTGATTCTCTCCCCCATCTACCGGTGGGGGAGTGAGCGAGCGGCTGTGTGGGGCTGAGCTGCCGGCTACACCACGACACCTGGCAAATGCTGACATATAAAGTGATAATGGTTGATCCTGCAGTATTCAGAGGGGATTTTAGATCAATTATTGCATTTGATGCAACTCATGTGGCTTCTAAGTGTTCACCTTGTGTCAGTCACCTGCAGGTTTTGATAACATGTTTGGCATTTGTTCTGTGCCTGAATACAACAATCACATCGGTATGTTATAAAGCATGTGGTCCTTGTTACAGGTCATATTTAGACTGCATATTCTTATGCACAACTACTGGTACAGCTAAACAATGAAATATTTTTCTATCTAAAGGAGCAATATCATTACCAATGGCATTTCAGCCAAAAACTATTTTCAATATTATTAGAACAATATTACCTCTCTCTTCTGATGTCTTAATTATCCTCTTCAGAATGCCATTATTTTTGTGTCTTTGTAATTTACGGTTTATGTTCTCTTCTCAGAATTAAAACATAGGATGAAAAGAATATTTGGGCAGAAATTTTATTATTATAGTTCCCATATTCAGAAGCTGAAAAGCATGTACCAGGTGGAATTTCAAAGATGGAATTTTCAAAGCTTTTGCATCAAAAGAACAGTTTTCCACTCTGATGTAAGATCTTTGAAGAAGCAAGCCAATACATTTTTTTGCATTCAATGAATTATTTTGTAAGCAAACTTGTACCACCGAACTAGTAGGTTGTTTTAAACCACAGAAGGCAAAGAAGCTTAGAGTTAAGTTTTGCTTCCTGTATCAAAGAAATTCTACAATAGCCTCCAAGGATATAATTGATACAATGGTAACTTCAATACTGTTTTGAAAACATGTAGAAATACAATGATGTGGTTAAAGCACTTGGCTGAGGGTCACATGATCATTGGTTCCACTCCTAGCATTGGGACACTAGATACATTACTTAAATCATCTATCTTATGTTACTCGTGTGCTGGTTGTAATAGGACTGGTTTTAGGTACAGGAAAAGTGGGCAGTTGAGTAGAGTAGCTAATAGAAAGTAAAATCACAAACTCCAGCAAACAGGAATAAGACATATATACTCTGGTACACCTGTCCAGTAGCACAGGTGTGGAGTGCAACTTGTACTCTGGCAGCAGAACTGTGTCAGCCTCATACTAGGCTGTAGGAGCTCTTTGGGCCTTGCGTCTTGGGCTCCTAAAATGCTTGTTGAGGACGAGTTCTGCTTCTGACACTGCAAAAGTGCTATTTTCATGTTACTGAGAACCTTTGATCTAAGTCTGGGGTTTGATACTCTGGCTTCTGTCATGTTATGGTATTGATACATTCCCTGATATGAAAGTGTCCTGAGGTCCAATATAAATGTCCTCATCTGGGCTTGTGGAGATGGGCCTTGGATGGCTGGTGGCTCCTATGGTGGGCCTGGGAGGAGCCAGAGCAAGGCATTACTTGGGTTCACCCACCTGCCATTGTCTCTCTGGGCTCCTTTGCGGGTGTCCAAACAGCTTTTATCACATAACCTGGCAGAAAGAAAGTAAGTTTGCAGATAGAAAAGAGGATTGTGAAGATACTCTGGAGAATACTGTTTCTCCTTTTAGACATATATACAAATGTACCTGTACAGATTTCCATTATCACAAAAGCAACAAAAATATAAAAACTTAATCTCTTGATAATTTATTTAATAATAGAAGTGTGAGAGGATAACCAAAATTTAAACTTTTTACAACACATCAGTCCAAATTGAAGACTTATGAGCAAGCTGCAACCTTTATATCTTATAGTAGAGACATACATCAGCTCTTTACTCTTTGTTAGTGACTAATACATAATCGTGTTGCAGAGGTTTCCTGCTTTATTAGTAAAATCTTTCCCAATATGGTGTGTTACAATTGCAGAGTCATTACCAGTAGATTTCCTGAAACATTGAAGTCAAATAGTTCTAGTAAGTGTCTGTAATGTCTAATAAATGCTGAATTTAAAAAAAATCTGTCTCCAGAGATCTCTGAACTGAAATACATAACAATTAATAGCAGCTAATATATAACAAGTGCCATCTATACATGGTAACCCAAACTGAAAAAAATCCCCATGGTGGTCCCTGAAAAGTGGTTAAGTTTTCAGTCCAGGTGTCTTGAATTCAGCTAAGTTAGAGTTAATTTTCTTCCGAGTAGCTGGTGTAATGCTGTGTTTTGGATTTACTATGAGAATAATGTTGATAACACACTGATGTTTTAATTGTTGCTGGATAGTGCTTACGCTGGTAAAGGACTTTTTCAGCTTCCCCTGCTCTGCCAGGTGCACAAGAAGCCAGGAGGGGGCACAGCCAGGACAGCTGATCCAAACTCACCAAACGGATATTCCATACCATATGATGTCATGCTCAGTATATAAACTGAGGGGAGTTGGCTGGGGGGCAGCAATTGCTGCTCGGGGGCTGGGCTCTGGTCAGTGGGTGGTTGCATCACTTGTTTTCCCTGGGTTTTGTTTCTCTCTCTTGTTGTTTTCCTTTGCATTACATTATTGTTGTTATTTCTATTATTATTTCTATTAAACTATTCTTATCTCAATGCATAAGTTTTCTTACTTTTGCTTTTCAGAATCTGTCCCCCATCCCACTGCAGGCAGGGTGAGTGAGCACCTGTGTGGTACTTTGTCGCTGACTGGGGCTAAACCATGACACCAGACTATCAATTCCAATTTGAAATTGAATATCAGTTATATGTTTTTACAGATCAAGTTGTCATCCAATTATCTTTTCAGACTCTTGTTTTAAAATATGCTACATGGATACACTTGATATGTATACAGAAAAACTGTGCTGATAACAAATAAGTACATTCAAAATCCAAAATATGCTTTGTATACAAAATGCATAGACTGTGAACAGATACAGGGAAAGTTAAGGAGGATGGAGACTTCAAACTGTTCTTCTTATGTTGAAAAGAAGAGGACTACTTACATTGTCAGTGAGATAGTTAAGGCTGTCTTGGACCATGGAAGGAACCCAGTCCATTCACTAATATCACTTCTGGAGCTGGTAAACATTTTTTCCCCTTTATCAATGTGCACAGCTCTGTCAATTTCTTCCTGTTTCTGTCTCATTAGCAGTATTTAACAAACTACTTAAAGACTTAACTTCAGATAGGACCTATTTCTTTGCTCAAAGGTAAATGTATTCTTTGACGCTTTGTTCCTGCAGAGTTTAAAAATTAATTTACTTTCCTCCCAAGTTCCTCATAGTAAACCTTTCTTTTTTATCACTAATCTTTGTCACCAGTGCTGGCACACTTAGGATAATTAGATTATCTGTCATTTCTAAGTGATGAGATCCCAGGTTTTCTGCCAATCTGATTAGTGAAAGTTGTATAATGGTTCCCAGAAGTAACCTTCTACTCAGCTTTCTTTTCAGTACAATCTGATTTATTCCATTGTCTTCTGTGCCTTACATTGTTTCCATGGATTTCTGCTTTAATAAACCCAGACTTCAGTTTAATTCATTTTCCATCTACCTCTGTGGATTTCTTATTATTTCCCTTAAAAGTTTTTCTGAATTCCTATGATAAAATTGGAGTTTGTTCTTAGATGTGCTTTTATACTTATCCTATCCTTGTCCTTGTCCAATTTTTTTTGATTAACAGAGCTTGTGCTATTCCTTAAAAGAAAAAAAGAAATTGAAATGTATAACTCAGCTAGATACTTTGCATTCATGGCTTATTCTTATCCTTTCAAATTTTAAAGCATTAGTTCCATTGCCCATCTTTTCCCTTTCCACTCTTTTTCCACAGACTCCAAAAATCTTTTTCTAGTGTTTAAAAAAAATAAAGCCCATGTATTTCCTACATCCTCCCACTTTCATGCATGTGTATATATATTCTTGTATTTCAAAGTTCTTTCTGCCATTTCTAAAGAAATCTATCAGCCTACCAGTGTGACTCATGTAAATTGTATACACAACACCTGCACTTAAAAGCTAATTAAGTAGCTCAGAATACTTAATTCCATTGAGGGTTCCTGCTTTCCTTAGGTGTATCTGAGCATACACCTTCCTTAAAGCAATTTCTGGAAGGAAGGAAGTTAATGAGCTTTTCACCAAGTTGGTTGGGAGTGTCGATCTGTTTGTGGGTAGGAAGGCTCTACAAAGGGATCTGGACAGGCTGGATTGATGGGCCAAGGCCAACTGTATGAGGTTCAACAAGGCCAAGTGCTGGGTCCTGCACTTGGGTCACAACAACCCCATGCAATGCTACAGGCTTGGGTAAGAGTGGCTGGAGAGCTGCCCAGCAGAGAAGGACCTGAGGATGCCAGTTGACAGGCCCAGGTGGCCAAGAAGGCCAACAGCATCCTGGCTTGTATCAGGAATAGCGTGGCCAGCAGGAGCAGGGAGTTGATTGTGCCCCTGTACTTGGCACTGGTGAGGCCGCACCTCAAATCCTGTGTTCAGTTTTGGGCCCCTCAGTTCAAGAAGGACATTGAGGGGCTGGAGCGTGTCCAGAGAAGGGCAGCAAAGCTGGTGAAGGGTCTGGAGAGCAGGTCTTATGAGGAGTGGCTGAGGGAGCTGGGGTTGTTTAGCCTGGAGAAGAGGAGGCTGAGGGGAGACCTTATTGATCTCTGCAACTACCTGAAAGGAGGTTGTAGCGAGGTGGGGGTTGGTCTCTTCTCCCAAGTAAGTAGTGATAGGACGAGAGGAAATGGCCTGAAGTTGTGTCAGGGGAGGCTTAGATTGGATATTAAGAAAAACTTCTCACTGAAAGAGTGGTCAGGCACTGGAACAGGCTGCCCAGAGAGGTGGTGGAGTCACCATCCCTGGAGGTATTTAAAGACGCAGCACTTCAGGGCATGGTTTAGGAGACATGGTAGTTTGGGTTGGTGGTTGGACGTGATGATCTTAGAAGTCTGTTCCCGCCTCAATGATTCTATGATTCTATGTTTTGGAGAATGAACTTTGACACCCTTCTGTATTTTTATCAACAATTTTAACACATATTTCTTCTATGATGGGTGCAAATAATTTAAATTGCTCTTAGGAACAAACACATTGCCCTTGCTAGAAAAAACTTGTCAAATAGTGATGGTGACTTGTTGCATCCATTGAACTAAATTTTAAAAAAAAGAGATAAAGGAGTTCATGATTTTGAAATTTTTTCTTGCTTTTCCTGTATGAAGAAATCACTATGGAATATTGGATATTAGGAAAAACTTCTTCACCGAAAAGGTTGTCAAGCACTGGAACAGGCTGCCCAGGGAAGTGGTTGAGTCACTGTTACTGGAGGTATTTAAAAGATGTGTAGATGCGGTGCTCGGGGCCATGGTTTAGTGGTGGGCTTGGCAGTGTTAGGTTAACCGCTGGACTTGATGATCTTAAAGGTCTTTTCCAACCAAAGTGATTCTAGGATTCTATGATTGTCTCAAAGGATTTTCTGCTGCTTTCTCTCTGAATACTGCTTGAACCATTAAAATTCATAGAATCATGTATAAATGTAATGTATGACTTCACTTATTTATTCTAGCATACTAAACAGTTATCCATACCACTAAGATAACAGTGAAACGAAAAAGTCAAAGTGAATATAGCCAAAGTCAGCCCTTATTTCTTACCAAATGGCCTATAAAATCAAAATTTCATAATTGGAGCCCTGTGGAGTACACTGCCTTCAAGGAGTTAGTGATCTTGAGCAAACCATACCTGCTGCTTTGGGCCTTGTACTTAAGTTGTGAGAAGACCCTTAGCATGACCAGCTGCTGTAAGGGAGCCTGCTGGAATGCCCCATGCCAGCCTGTGCGGCATGCTGGTGGGAGTTATGGCAGAGATGGCATTCCAATCTGCCAGAAGATACATGATTTTGTTTGTTATGCAAAATAAAAGGCACCACACTATAGGAAGGAGGAGGAACCTCTCCATGGATGGGATCTCTGCAGAGTGTTGTGGAAAAATCATCTGGGGTCTGTCTGATGCTGCACAAATGCAGGATTCCCAGCATCTGAAAGGACGTAGGATTTATTTGTTAACTATATTCTTATTATTCTCTCTTATTAAACCCATGATTTTATTAGGCCATTTGTTGACAACCTTTGCTTACGAGATCTGATAAGAGCCTCACACCGTCTCCCTGTCTCTTACTTATCCCTGGAACAGAACACTCACTTATGGAGTTGAGATGCTGAGCTATGTTATTCTGCACTATTCTGATTACTTTTAAATTAATTCGGTCAACTCTTTGGTTTTTTGTTACTGCATTCAAGCATTTTAATAACTGCACAGGTGTTGTACTGTTGTAATGAGGAAGAACAAAATATAAAATAGAGATCTCAAAATATGCACTTAAAAATTTTTTACATTAAAAGCTCATGAAAGGGAATATATGATGGGTGACCACAGGAACAATTGCAGGTATAGTCCTGAGTCTCTTAAAAATCATACTGGGACCTGGAAAAATAACTATTCATTTTCCCTTACCTTTGTGCAGAACACTACTGGACTCCTACTTCATTAGATGAGGGATGACTAGGTCAAGGTGGATAAAATGTCCCATGGAGAAGAGTGATTTTCATTTGATGCTTTCTTTCCCTAAAGAAAAAAAAAGAAAAACACATTGCACGAATATGAAGTTTAGCATGAAAAATAAGGTCAAAAGTTTATTCTCTGAGAAAGTGTTAAGGAGTTATTTGGGAAACAAGCAAGAAAAGGATCTCATCTTTATGGATATTGTTACCAGGATTAATTGGAAACTTACCACCTGGGTTCTTGCTTTGAACAGAGGTTTATACACTCACGCAAAGCCATGGGTAGTAGAATGAAGGTAATAGATGTAGTGCCAAAGATGTGAAACCAGGCAAAGTCAACAAAAAAATACAGTGGAATAGAAATCTTGTTTGAATTACAGTTCCTCTTGAGTACATATTGTTTGGAAAAAGAAATTAATGTAGAGGTGTGGAGACAGTGGTATACATTAATGGTCCAAACTCAGCAGTCTGTTAGGCACATTCTGGATTTTGCAACTCCATTATCCTCAGAAGCTCCCCCAATAATTCTGCATTATCTTTCTCCCTGTGCAAGTAGAAATTATCTTTCTCCTCCTTGTTAGATATATACAACTACAATGGTTTATGCAGTGTAGGAGTAGGTGCTCCATTATTAATTATATATTATCTGATTTTATCCCCTGTAAAAGAAAAAAAATTACTGCATGCACCATTACACTTATAATTAGGCTTATGTGAGACCGAGTTTCTGTTTGTGAGAATCATTTACGTTTTGAAATAATTTAATTCCTAATTTGTACCTAACATGATACTTCTGAAAAAATGTGTTGGCCATGTGACATCTGCCCTTCATTTTTTAAAATTAAGTAGACATCAAAAACTAGAATATTTAAGTTCTTTTACATTGTCATCACGTAATCTGTCATAGGATAAAATGTAACATGACACTTATTACATGTGTTTGCAAGTAAGATGTAATGAAAAAAATGGAAAAATAACAGTACTATAAAATAACAAAATACCTAACCAAAGACTGTAATTTTCACTTACAGGTTTGTATTTTTCTGGAGCAAAAGTTTCCTAAACAGTTTTCTAGATATCTCTTGCAATAGACTTATTGCAAAGAATACATTTTTTTAAAAAGTTTTGCCAAAAATAATAGTTCAATGAAAATTCTGTAGGCTTTTCTATTTCTTAAATTAGTACAATGGTTGCTTCTAATTATTGCTACTGAATAGACCAATAATCACGGCATGGCCAGTATGCAGCTAAAAGCTGTTCGCACTACAATGAGAAGAGACCGTGATAAATTGGTCAAATTCAATAAAGGAAACACTGAATGCAAAATTAGGTAGAATCCCATTTCAGCAGAAAAGTGACTGAGCACTAAATACTCAGTCTGAGAGTATTGAGAAAATGCATGCTGACTATTAAGAATATATATTTCCTCTGGTGGAAATGAATATGTATATTTTACAGCCAAAGTGACTCTTCAAAAACACATATTTCCAGGTTGGGAATGTTTAGAGATAGCATTGATCTCAGAACTATTTTAGCAAAATATGATACTGAGAATTACAAGCCTAGATGAAAAGAAGTACAATCTCTCTTCCAACAGTCCTCATTTTTCCCCATATAGTAAACTGATATAAAGCAAAACAAAAAACATCACTCCAAAATAGGCAAAGAACCAAATGCATTCATTTTAGCACTTTTTTAATAGGAATAATATACATTCCTGGGAAAAGAAGTTACTTTTTTAGCTGCAATGCCTAGTTCAAACAATGACCAAATATCAACGTAACTGTATTTTTCATAGACTTCAGGGCTGTCTCTCAAGCTACACTAAACGCATGACTAGGCAACCTGAAATGCTACTCCCAGATCAGGAAATGTCCTTCAAATTTCATCGGAGTAAAATATCACAGATGCCAACAGTGATCAATAGAGATTTTGGTAGAAACCATTCCTAAACACATTTCATTAACTTATTTCTGTCCTCTTAAATGTTTTTTGTCTGTTTTTTTTAGCTTTTTAGTCTTTCCTCGGCATCAATTAATTTGACATGTTTTACATGAAAGAATTGCTAGTTTAGATCCACTAATTTCTTTTTGTTACTCACTCAAGATTATTGCTTTTACTATTTGTGACAAAGCAATGTATTAATTACATTCCTAGCAAAAGAGCACTTTTATATTACTACATCAGACTGAAATTCTTCTCCTCACCTTTTTATACCAGTCAGGAGTTTTGGAGTATGGCATTATGATACCATAGTAGCAGCGCAACTTTGGAAGAACTTTCTATACTACATATGTATTAAACTTCCCTTTACCCCCAACCTCAATCCCCCCCAGAATCCTGATTAGAATGTCACGAGAAGGGAATGAGGTCAGATTTTTATCTTAACCTGAAAAATTATTTCTGAATCCTGAAATCCTCAACTACTTGCATCATCTGTTTAATCTTACTAAAGAAGCTGTTTCTCCTCCTAAGGATGGAGTGAGATATTCTCATTCACAGTGTTCATCTGTGAAAGCATTTGTACACTAGACTGCAGCCCATGGGTGTTTTACCTATTTCATCAGAAAAGCGTGGGGTTTTATTTTCTATGAAATATTTGTCCTTAGAAATGAAGCATTAATTGAAATATTAATTCCCTAAAACATGTACAAGCTGAAACGCTGGTATTTCTAAACCAGATTTCAATCCAGGCCTTTTCTAATGGGATTCATCAAAGTTCTTTTGCTTTATTTGGAACTTCCAAGGAAGGCAGTATTTACATTTAAGTACATTTTTTCCATGCTATGATAGATACCAGAATATTCACAGAACAGACTGGTAGGGGTTGGAAGCCACCTCTGGAGATCGTCTTGTCCAATGCCCCTGCTGGAGCAGGCACCCCCAGAGCAGGGGCACAGGACCGCGTCCAGGCGGGGTGTGAATGTCTCCAGGGAAGGGACCCCACAGCCCCCCTGGGCAGCCTGTGCCCCTGCTCTGGCACCCGCACAGGGAAGAAGCTTTTTCTCATGTTTAGGTGGAACTTCCTGTGTTCCAACTTGTGCCCGTTGCCCCTTGTCCTGTCGTTGGGCACCACTGAAAGGAGCCTAGTTCCATCGTCGTGACACCCACCCTTCAGATATTTATAGGTATTGATGAGATCCCCCCTCAGCCTTCTCTTCTCCAGGCTGAACAAACCCAGGTCTCTCAGCCTTTCCTCACAAGGGAGATGCTCCAGCCCCTGACCACCTTGGTAGCTCTCCGCTGGACTTGCTCCAGCAATTCCCTGTCCTTCTTAAACTGGGGGGCCCAAAACTGAACACAGCACTCCAAATGTGGTCTCGCTAGGGCTGAGTAGTGGGAGAGGATAACCTCTCTCGACCTGCTGGCCACACTCCTTTTCATGCAGCCCAGGATACCACTGGCCTTCTTGGCCACAAGGGCACATTGCTGGCTCAGGGTCAGCTTGTTGTCCACCAGCACTCCCAGGTCGTTCTTAACGGAGCCACTTTCCAATAGTTCAACCCCCAGCCTGTACTGGTGCTTGGGGTTGTTCCTCCCCAGGTGCAGGACCTTGCATTTGCTCTTGTTGAACTTCATGAGGTTCCCCTTGGCCCAGCTCTCCATTCTTTTTCTGATGTTTAAACCACAGCTTACCTTTACATACCACAGCCTTGTTTTATACTGCTCCCTTTGATATTCCACTTCTGGACCTCTGGATTAAATTATTTTTCTTATTCTCTTCATAAGTGAAAGACCTGGAACTCTCTCAGGGTCTTTTGGAACTTGTCCAAGAGGAAAGAGGGTGTTACCTCAATCTATTCTGCATTGTACAGAAATGTTAGGTTTTAAATTTCTTTAATATTTGAGGTGAAATTCAATGAGAGTAAGATTTGGATTATATCATGGTGTAACAGTTTTTGATATACTAGGAAATGGATGAAGTAGATTTTTAATAGACAAATTGCAAAGTCAAAACACTTGCACTGTGTTTCCAAACACCACTAATCTCGCAGTGTCTTTTTTCACACACAAGATTTAGAGCACTGATGTTATATAAAAGAAGCTTATTGCATACCTTCATAACTGTAGAGAGCTTATTACCCAATATGTGGTACATATTAAAATAACTCTTAAGTCCAGTGTCTTAGACCTAATAAACAATATTCAGAACAAGCCTGAGAACAGTCGCACTAAAGGGACTGACTTGATTGATAGTGTATCTGTCCTTTTGTCATGGAAGAAGATACTCATACAGCCATTCTATGATGATCGTCCTGATTCACAGCTTTTTCCCTATATAAAATAACTCCACAGGCAAGTCAGACCTTGTTTCCTGTACATTTGTGTTCAAATTCTGACACAACATTAGAGGCCAAAAGTCTTTTGAGAGAAATTATTAAGTTTACAGTCATACATGTCTTCATGAATAAATTGTAAGCTAAGTTTCCATGAATTTAAAATACCTCATTTTCTCTCCTTGGTGTTGCTCACCCTGATTTCATATATACATAAAGATTATATGAATTCCTTCATCATCTTAACTAAAATTCCAGCTGAAAGATTTAGACATTTTATTAATTAATTAAAATAAATTGCCTCTTTCATAAAGAGGTAACATAACTGGATTAGAAAATGTTTAGCATGAAGTGAAATGCATTTTATAGTTCCTGCTAAGGTCTTTATGCATACACAGCTAAAAAAAATATATATATATAATCTGTATTTTTGTTTCAAAAGTCCTACAGTCTTTCTTTCCTTTGTCACCCATAATGATGCAGGCTGAAATGAGCTATGCAGAGCTGGTCTGGGTCATTCATTCCACCCACTACAGCAAGCCACCTAGCCTAGACAGCTATAGAAAAGTATCTGGAAAATAGTGAAACAAATCATGACAGTTACTGAGGTAGTCTTTGAGAGCCTATATTTAACACCACAGTCAAGAACCCATTTACATTTTGCTCTTCTACCTAAATTACTTTTCTGCTTAGTGATTGTACAACTAATGGCGTCAGTAAAAAAAAATAAAAACCAAACCAACAAACCACAAAAAAGCAAGAAAACCAAACAAAAAAAAGCTGATTTCAGTACCAGGTCCAAACTATTTATAGTATTAACCTGCAAGTGATATAAAATTGCAATAATGAAAGTTACTACAACAGAAATTCATCATGAGTGGAGTGCTTCTTCATTGAAACGAGTTGTTATCAATATGCCAGATCCTCTGTAAAATTAGTCTGCCAGTTTAATCAAGTGCATTAACAGAAGCAATAGGGAACCATGGGTATAGTGCAAACCTGAGGCTTCCTGGAACTCTTCCTTCATCCAGCATCAGTCAAGCCAGTCTGGGTATGCCTGTGCTCATTGGTATGGAATGTGGAGTTTGTGCTGTCAAGTAAGGCGTGCCACAAGGCACAGCACCATATCAAGTCTGGCAAGTTTATTTCAGTGTCATTGCTAAGGTTAACTCTAGTTAACATCTAGTTATGTATAGATGCTGGAAACCAGATCTAGGGAGAGGGCAGATGGGACATTCAATTTTCAGTTGTAAATCATTGCAGCAGAATGTGATGGTACCAAAAGCAACTGTTTGATACATAATGTTCTCTGCAAGAATAAGTCATGGTTTATTAATATTAATTCAACAAAAACAACCCCCTAAAATTACCATTAATGGAAATCTATGTTATATGGTAACCATAATTAGAGTGTCTCAATGTGCATTTCTAACTAGAGTAATGAGAATTGTATTCAAATATATTTACTTCTAGTCTACGGCAGAAGCTTATTTAGCCATACTTTTGTTCCAGCTCCTAGCAAAAGGAGCATAGCCAGGCGGTGTCCAAGTCTTTTTGAGACTATTGCTGAGGCTTAAGACAAGCTGAAGCCTGATGTGTATTCTCAACTAATTCCTTGTAATACATCTACGCTGTAGAGTTAAAGGACCATGTAATAACCCAGACAAAATGTTCTATACACGTATCCACATCTCTGAGCCTGAGAAGGTTCAAATGTACACTAACTTAGCAGAGTACAGTGTCATCTAAAGATACTGAAAATACTACTGAATGAGCCAGTGCATGTAACAAATCTGGAATTCTTAGTACATAATTGGTCAATATCCATAGCTTAATATTTGTAAAACCTTCTAATTTTATACTTATAAATGCTTTATAATCTGCTACAATTTTCTATAATGTGCTTAATATATCTCAGTCATTCAGTACTCTATTATTTATAAACCTTTAATAAGATGGCACATTTCTTTTGTCAGATATTTTCCTGTCATTTGGAACAGCAAAGCAGTGTCTGTACACTCTAAAATCTTTCCCATGTAGTCAAGGTTGGCAAATAATACATTAACTTGCAATGCTATCAGGAAGAATCATTTATGGAGCGGCATGCCATAAGTGTAAAATAGATTTAATCTGTAGAAAAACAGAGTATCCTCCAGTACTTTATTTAGAAATGTTCATACAGCATATGGCTAGGTGTCTTTAGCCCAGCTCAATAACTCCTGAAAGCACCCATTTGAGACATGTCACAAAATCCATTCCAGCTTATTCATTTTGCCACTCTCATTTTCAACCGCCTAGGAAAGAAAGTCCTCCAAAGATCCAGAAGGTCATGAGGTGTGAACAGAATGAAGCCTTTACATAACAACTTGGATGAATTTTTTCTCTTCTGTAAACATGAATTTGACATAAAATATTATTTTCTAACTGACAAATGTTTTTCTTTTGACAGAGGAGAATATTGTAGCTTATAGCTGTAGGAAAAGAGTGCTTCACTTTCAGAAATCGTTGAAAATGTCTACTGCATTAGCATACGACAATTTCATAAACAGATTTTTTATATTCTGGAACATGTTTTTCATTAGAACACGAAACGAATGCAAACTTGCTTTTGATTTTAATAGAAGAGTGTGGTTTTTTCCATGAAAATAATTTTTGGCTTATACTTCCAGAACATTACAAAAGAAGATAAAATGTTAGTGTTTCTAAGCATAAAAAATATGCAGTCCTTTAAGAACGATAAAATGACAAGGATCGAAATAAGCTATTCAGTGAAAATTTGTCTGCAAATTTGTCAAAGCCCTGGCCAAAGACTCATTTTTAGGTAGTCAGTCATCTGTAGTATTTGAGTTCCTTCCAATTGACTCCATCTGCTTTCAGTTTTCCTGTGTTTCACAAAGCCCATTTTCTGTGCCCTGAGTTTCTTGGCACATGATGTATGAAGTTCTTTTCTAACATTGTTAGCTGTGAGCTATCCATGTTAAGTGGGTACAAGGCCTTCGGTTTGCAGATCACAGTCATCCAGCCAACTTCAACTCTGTACAGAACACTAAGAAAAAAAATCTGTGTGGATTTGCTTAATTGTGTACTAGTCCAGACATTAGATATTTTACAGACCGGGGGGGGGTGTGGGGGGTGTGGGAATGTTTATATGAAAGCATGGCTGGAGTGTTCTTTCTTACAAGTATGGTATACAGATGTAGACAAAATCAGTAATATGTGTACAATTTCCTCATGGTTCTTGAGCATTTTCTAGTAGACTGTCAGTCTTCCGACTACAGAACATCTGGTCTTCAGGTCAACATGAGACCATGTAACATGAGGTACGGAGAGGGTATTTTCGGCATCTTTTGACCCTCAGTTTCATCTAAGATACCAAAATATTTTTCTTTACCTTCTTCAAAACCATTTCGTTTTTCATTCTCTCCTGTGTCAAGGTTCATTTGTCTGCCTTACCAGCCTCCTTTGTTCAAAAGGGTTGTGATATCACTTGATCTTCAGTGGCTTCAGGATAAGTGTTTCTAAGATAATGCTCTGCTTCTGGTCTGTTACAGCACTTGGGGTCTGAAAATCTTATTGACTGACCTTTAAAACAGATACCAGATGTCACCATCTACAGTTTAAAAGAATTATGTAGGACTGAACTGAAATATAAAGCACAAGGATAAAGACTGATAATACATTTTGCTACAAAATTGCAACCAAAATCTTCATAATACTCATGTATACATACTTAGTAATACCATTAAACAGCAAGAACTGTCACAAGTTTAACTTTGGTTAAATTCATTAGTAACTTACAATGAAGCCTTTAAGCCTCATTATTGGAATTACATTTCTTCTGTTGGCTGAAGAGTTCACAGGAGGCTCAAGGTCCAAAATAACTGGGTTGCCTATTGCTTTCTTCATGCAACATGAAGAAAGAGCTTCTTTTGAAGCTCAACAGATTACAGATGTCATAGAATTTCGTAAGCATTTTGCTTTCTTAAAAAAAAAAAACAAACATCTTTTTATTAGGGGGACTGTCACAGAGGAGTTTTCCATTCAGTGAAGATATTGTGGCAGTTTTTTGGTTAAACTGGCTAAAATGAGGAATGAGACTTTAGTCCTTTGTTCCTGTCAAGTTGTGCTGTCAACGAGCAGTTGGCAGAAAGAAACTCTCCAGGTGGTATAAAGCTGTCATAGTAGGCAGTCCATAAAATAGCTCTGACCCAACTGTTCACCCACATATGAGCACCAGCAGTACTGCCAGCTCTAAATGTCCAGAAATACCAAGTCAGTTTTCAAGGAGTTTTTGAACAGTCCTTTATTTTTCAGTGTTGCTTTTAGGTTTTAATATTGTTCAGTTAGGCTTAATTTTTCTAAAGCCATGAGGACTGAGAAAATCTCTTTTAAATAAAGGAAAGTTGAGAATCTGTTAAATGAATCCAAGGGGTGCTTTAAGAGTCACAAGACAGGTGATAAGAACATAAGAGTTCACAAATCAAGGTCAGAAGTGAATAAGAATTGTGCTGCAATGAAATCCTAGGACAGAATATTTCTGCTTTAAGGCTGCAGACATGTAGGTGGGGGTTTTTTGCAGAAAAGCTCATTTAATAAATAGCAATTTCCTCTATTTTTCTGGAAACGTTTGTAAGACTGCATGGTAAACAAAATGAGGGAAATTATCTTTTTTTCTCTTTTTCTTTTTTTAATATAAGATTGTTTTCCAAACAGAAAAGTTCCCTGACTTTTCACCACGCAGATGTAAAAACTGATGTGTTAGCACAATGAAATGGGTGACGCAAGTAATGCTTGGCAGGGGCTTAATCAGTTCTGCTGGTGAATCCATAGCTAGACTAAATCATTATAGGCCAGTTTAAATTTTTATGGACCTATTACTTATGTGACATATTAATGCTGTAATCTGATGAGCAGTTAGTGATGAGCTTTGGTCTCGTCATTTATACCTCCTTTCAGGAAGTAACTGTACACTTAAACTCACTGAAGAACTCTATGGAACTATCATCTGTTAAACCGCGCAGCAGCTTTACATAATGCAGATCACTTTACAGGGCATTCATTAAATGAAGCTGAAAAACATGTTTCAGTCTTCTCATCTTTCTGCTCCACTTTTTTTCCTTTCTGGTTTATATATTCTACAACTTCATATCATCTTTAATGTCTGTTTTACTGCCAACAGTAAACTTAAAAAATGAGAGGACAAACACTGGGTTCTGGCTGCACAAAGAATGTTCAATGTTAACTAATTTTTTTTGGCTCAGGATGACCATTCTTGTTTGGATCTCTGAAACTTAGAATCAGAAGCCAGAGTGGAAGGTAAGTTTGAGTCAAAAATTTTTGCCTGCCAAATTTCAAGGAGATAAATTGATGCTAAAAATCAAAGCATAAAAATTATCTCTACTGAAAAGCAAGGATTTTTCACAGATTTGCTATTGTGAAATTACAGATCTATCTAATGAAGACCAATACAACTGAAGTAGTATAATGAAAAAAAAAATTCCTTTCAATGGAAAATTAAAAAAAAAGGTAGAACACTTCTGGAATGAGGTGTGGAAAGCTGGAAATTCTCTGTGAACTTCTTCGTTATCCACATTTAGTATATGCATTCTGATGTTCATAAAAGTCACCTGCAATAATAAAATGAGCTCAGGTCAGAATAAAAATAATGCAATGCATAATTTAAGAAAGCTAGGATGTTATTGACATTAGAACTAATCAGGAATCAAAATGTGTTTCCAACAATTAGCTTAATTTATTTCTGACTTTATCTGAATTGACATGTTCTCTTGGAATGTTTTTGTTTAATAAATCACCAATTTCTAGCAGAAACCTTTCCAACATAATGCTGTCAACCAGCTCTAGCCAGCATTGTGGGGGTTTTGTTTATTTTCTTGACATCATAATTCTTCATTCTTTTCATTAGATTATAAATACTGTTAATGAAGAATTATTTTTTCTAAAAAAAAAGGAATAAGAAAGGTCTAGAACACAATCTGCCAACTTTCTAGCATAGAACAGAAACTGTAATACAGTACTTCTAGCTGGGTCAGGCACATATCTAGATAGGTATTTACTAAAAATACAGAATTTTTTGGTGTTTAAGCTGAAGCTAGTAGTGATGCAACAGCTTAGAGTTTCACCTTGCAGAAGCCTGGTTCAGCAGCTATTCTGTGGTTGCTGGGAGTAGTTCCCTTGGAAGCATGTTACTGCCACACATCTGGCAGGGTTCCCTTGCTGTCTTAGCTGCCAACTCAAGCAAGGTCGTAAGTCAGTGACTTCACATTTCATCCCATTTAACTGATAGGTTCTTGAAATAGTTGGAAGGTAAGCATGGGGACCTGGACATGCATGGCCTTGTTTTTATTTTAAAATGGCCTTGTTTTTATTTAAAAGTGCAGTAACAGGTTCTCATGCAAACATCCTTTATGAATAGAGTTGTTTTCTTGTGTGAAAATTTTATAATAGCTTGAATGACCAAAAAGGAGGAGCTTCTTTCCATGCAGAGGATCTGTGCCGCATGCCATGGGAAAGCCATCTGGGTTCCTTCTGATGCTGCATGAGCGTGGGGTTCCCAGCATCTGAGGTGAGGTGAGATTTACTCACTATGTTTGCATTCTCTCCTATAAAAACAGCTGTTTTATTACACTGTTTGTTGTTGGACCTTTCCGCTTGAGATAAAGAGCCCTGCACCATCTCTCCCTCTCTCATCCCCCACCCTGGTACAGAACAAATGGACTAACTCTGTATCTTCCAAACTTTTAAATCTCTTGCGGTGCTTTGAATGTTGCTGTAACACACAGCAATATGAGAAAGGACATATTTTCTTCATCTTTCAAGTGGCCGTAATTTGCGAGTGGGAGTAGCTATCAATTTTTTTTCTTATTCCTGATACAGGAAGCCTTATGTATTGAGCAGCCCAAGATTTTTCTCAGCTTGGCATGCTAAGAGTTATGGAGGAATTTGTTATAATGGGGAAAATTCTGCAATGTAAATCACTCTAGAAAATTGAAAGAAATATGATTCACCATAATTAGGGAGAAATTACATATATTCTGTTTGGTACCAGTCCAGTTTCTTCAACCAAAGGCAGTTGAAGCACACAAAAAATATTTACTTTAGACTTACTTAAAATATTTGAAACGATTTGCATTAATTCCTACATAAACAGCACCCCTGGAGTTAGACAGCAAACGATATTTCTGGCAATAGATAACCAGTAATTACTTTTTTTTCTGAAACCACATTAATGCTCTAAATAATGCAGACACTTCTGTGTTAAAATTTCATGTACTTGATTGTAATTATTCTTCAGCTTGTGGCAGTCTCAGCTCTACGGCACACCCTACAAAGTCTGCCCCAGATCTAAAAATAACATCGGCTGTGCCTGCTTTGTCCTTTTTTTTGACACTAAAAGAGTGTAAATAAGGATGGAAAATCCGCTTTGCATGCCATTAAATGGTTGCCAGCTATGCACAGTTACCACATTTGATTTAAAGACGTTCTCTACTCATTTTTTCCCTCAAAGTCACTAAGCAAACAAGCGAACAAAAACGCCTAGACAGCTTGTTAATAAGAAAAGACAACTTTTGAGAATTACCTGGGGGCAGGGGAGGCCAAGTTGTGGCCTCAGCATGGAATTACAAGTTTGCAGCAGAACCCCATGGGGAATAGTCATGTAATGGACTTCACTGCTGGCCTGAGAAGGAACTGATTTCTAGTCCTTCGTGTGATTGGTACAAGTGTGGAAGCCCAAACTTTCCCTTCCTGGGGCATGTGGCACAGTTTCCTCAAATAGAAAAGTTAAAGGCGGCTGCCACAATCTCTGGTGGCTGAGTTAGCTTCCTCAAGAACATCCCAAATCCTGGAAATGCCTCAGTATTTCACACTACTTATACAGGAAGGCATGAAATATAGCCAGGTCTTACCACACAGCTTTCTCCATGTATTTGTGGAAATGCATGTTATGTATTTGAGTAACTTTGTGTCTTGAGGCTTGAATCAATTCCCATTTCAATAGGAGTGGTGTGGGATTTTGTTCCTTACTCTCTTAGTACTTTTTAGAAGTAAACACTTTTACAGGGTGTTCTGCAATGGGAGGTGCTGGTCCGTTATGGTCCCTGTAAGAAAGGCGCTCAGACTCTGTAAGGTATCATTTTAGTTGCCATTTATTAGAGCTAAAGCTATAAGAAGACAATAGCATAGATAACCTTACATCCCCTTAGTTGCTGAGAACGCACGCACAGCATGCAATGCAGATCCCACCCATAGAAGGGATTCTCCTTTCTTGGTCATTTGAGCTATTATTGGATTTTCTTACAAGGAAATGTAAGATCTATCATGTCTACAAACAGAAGTGATGCTCACAGGAGAACTTCGTTCTGCACTTCTAGATAAAGGCAAGGCCGTACAGGTGGTCTAATCACCAGCACCAGGTGGGAGCTGGCTGAGGTCATCCTGCAGCCAAGGGAGTTGCGCTGCATCACACAGTCCTGAAGGCCCTGCTGGAGGTGCTGCACAGCACAGAGCTGGACGTACTCAGGGTAACTTTTATGTGGATCACATATCACTTGATATGCAAAGGTCTTGCAGTCAGGATCAATACACAGGGGAAGGTGGAGCATCTGCTGAAAAGCCAAAGCCAGTGATACAAGTAGGAATACAGAAGAAAATGTCTAAAAAGGAAAAAAGAAAGTTTTCCGAGTGTCTCTCAAGGGGGGAAACAATGGATACTTAATTTTCAAGATATCACTTTTTCAGATACTCTTTTGCAAAATAGGAACAATATCAAACTTCTTTAAACTTGCACAGCTTCTTTGAATTGCGGGCTTTTCATTTTATTCCCAGACTACTGAATTGAAACTGCTGACTACAGAAAATCAAGCTATTTCACATGGAACAATTTGCCTTTAATTTTTCTTATGGGTGATGTAATCATCAGGTTCAATTCAACAAAAGTGTAAGGATGTGTCTACCTTTAAATACAGGTCAGCTAATCTATTAAACATTTCCACTGCTGGCTTTCTGCAGCTATTTCACCTGATACTTATGGAGCTAAGTCAAATGAATGTTTCATTCCAATCACTGAAATTTCAAATGCATTTTGCTATTCATACATGTAAAAACTTCATTGACTGGGAGATCAGGTATGGTAGGTGCTGTAGAGGAACAAGTGAAGGTAATTATTTCAAATCTAGGACATCCAATTTTAAAAGATAGAAAAGTGGTCCCAGGTAGGCAACTTTTGACCTCAGTGTGTTTAGCTTCTCTATAAATCCATTCTAAGCACGTAAAGCTTCTCTATATATGCTTTTATATTTATTACTACGTTGTCTTGCAATTCACCGATCAGTGTTTATCCTCTGTGCTATTACTGTGTCTGTACTGGTTTAAATGGTCTGGTATTGCCATTGTTTTTGAAGATTTTGACAAAATATTTTACCTTCTTCTGCTGAATGCATAGCATAAAGGTGAAGAAACAGTTCAGACCAAGGGGAGATTGACAGGACAATGCCTGTCAAAAAGAACAAGCAATAAAAGCTTGTCAGCAATTGGTCGGCTCTCAAAAGTCAGAGTGTCTTCAGCTACTGAAGGACATCATAAGAACAGATAATCTGCTGAACTGGAATAGCTGCAATCTTTTACAGTATTAAAGTTGCAGGATTTAGGGGTACATACTATTGGTTCTTTTGCCCTTGTGAGTAGAACACCAAAGAGGAAATTACTCTAGTTGTCTGGAGAATTAATCAATGCCATCAAAATTTCATTAAAAAATAAATTACATTAATATTCTATTATGATACCCTAGTATGTATCCAAAGTATGTGGAAGTACTGTAGATGATTTTTAAAAAGTCAGGTCACTTGTTAAAATGTTATACAATTGGAAAAGCAAAAAAGCTAATGCAGTCTTTTCAAACTAGCAAAAGGCTGGTTTGACTTCTGTTATTATTCTACTGTGAGCACTTGGTCAGAAAAAACCAGCATTTTTAAGTAGCTTGTCTTACAGAAACTGTTGAGTTTATAGTACCATTTAATGCATAAAGGTTGTTTCTTCAGAGCAGTACAACACATTTTATTTGCTCAGAGCTAAAAATAGTGCCACTCCACAGAGAACACTCTGCATTACCTATATTTTTAATTCCTTGTGTATAGCACATGGTAGGAAACAAAAATCAAAAGTCATACACCGTATATAATAGAACACAGTATATAAGCAGAACACTTTGGAGTTCATTGTGATAGTTTACCTGATGCTGAATATTTTTCATTATGAGTTGCCCTATTAAAGGCAATTTATGAAGTCAGGAATTTAAAATCCATCTCTGTTTCCTTACACCAGTAATTTATTACAGCTAATCCCCTTAAGCAGTCATCTTTCCCAAGATTAATGTGCTACAAATTACAGGAAAAGAAGATGATCTCACAAGGATCTTAGTAGTGTTCTGAAACTTCAGGGAAGTGAAATACTGAGGTTGACATAATAGTGACACAACAACTGTTTTCCACGCATATTTTCTCAAATTTCAACTCAAATGATAATTAGGAACAATTGTTACCTACCTAATAAAAAACTTAGTCATTTGTGAAATCACTCAAAAGAATTCTGCATTCTAGAACTAGATAATGCTGCTGTCCTCTCAATGTCATTGTATTTTGTGTTTTATAACACTTTCCTTTGTAAACATCCCCAAATGACTTGAAACATTCATCTGCTTTACAAAGCAAGCTCTGTTTTGAATAAATCTGGTAGCACAAGTACCTATTGTACCTTTCTCCTGTTACCTGAGATATGCACTCATTGCATTTTGTAGCCTTCATTAAAATTTAACGTCTGGAATAACCTGGAATATCCAAAGAGTCTATATATTTAAATTCAGTGGTTTTGATCCAAACTGAAATCAGAATGTGTGGTGCAGTTACCTGTGTAGCTATGGAATAAGTGGACACAAGCAAAGGAATGTGCTGTTAATGAGAGCAAAAAGCAACAGAATGAAGCTACTGAGGTCAATTACACCTTCTATTTTTCTAATCAAAAAGCAGGTATGATTGTGATCTACAAAATACATTGGATTATAAGAAGACATATGGCTGTGAGTATATTTATTTACATGAAAGATATTATAATACAAAAAATAATTTGTGTGTGCTCAGATGCAGAAAGGAGATTCTCTGCAGTGCCCGTGATGGCCCACGGAAGCCACTACGGTAGCAGTATAGGGCAGTGCCCAGACCAGGTCCACAGGAGTGTTGGGTCTCTTTCTGTGTGTGACTACAACCCTGCAAGCAAGCTCTAGCAGCACTCCCAGAGGAGAAAAGTGAAGAACGTCACTTTCCTTGGCTTGTGAAAGACTCAAGAAGAAATACTGAAGGGAATTAGTAGTTTCTCTCCCTTAAGCCTCCTGCAGTAATTTCCCTGTCCATATGCAATGATTTGTCCCACTCTTATCAGACCCGTTTTGACCAGTACTGAAGTCTGGTGAGAACAACTGGGTTTGAAGTTTGGTTAGTGCAAGTTTAAGGGGACATTCTCAATTTCTGGATTCCTGAGGGGCCATAGCAAGGAAGGAATCAGCATGGACTATCAAATTCTGGTGAGCTTCCTTCCTTTCCATGACATGCTCCACGTGGAAGATAGGTGTTGTAAGTAGCTGATGTAAGTTACTCTGGACTTTCATTCACTGTTCGTAACCTGACCAGAAAGACCAGATCAGTTCACAGCTTTCTCCTCTGTAATTCCCATTAACACAAACTAGATGTTTATGTGCAGTTCTAGAATAATACAATAGCTTGAAAGGAGTATTTACGACTAGTAGTGCCTTCATATTTCATGGTTCAAGAAGATTTTGTTTTTAAAAAGTGAGCCAAGTTCTTGTGACATTGTTAAAGATTAAGGCCTTTTTGAAGTTGTCTAGCAGAATGCATAAATGATGTTGCACTGTAGCTAAGGAAGATGAATAAGCAGAACAAAATTTCCATAGACAATGGAAGATAAAAGATACTATAAGAGTGGGCATTTTCAAAAGGAGAAAAAATCTGGAAGATATTTGTTAGATGTCTGTTACACATTTATGTGTCTCTTTCATAAAAATCCATGTATAGATTTGAAGTATATATCCTAGCCTGTGCCACAGGTTTTAAGGAAAAAAGAAAATTGAGAATTACACTTTCATATGCATTCAACAGATTATTATATAAAATTCCTCCACATGTAAATCAAAATATAAAGCAGCACAGGAGAGCACAAAAGGGTTTCATGGCTTTCTGTTATGGTAGATGTAAGATCTTTAAAAATCATTCATTAGAATGTTCTTATATTTGGAGGGAATAAAGGAAAAACAGCCTATAGCTGGGGATAAGATTTATGTTCATAGCCAAAGAGTACTTACAATTTTTTAAGTTGATAATTTGATTTGAAGTGTGACATACATTCACGACTTGCAAATAGGCACCATGTTAGAAGAGAATTCAAGCTTGTTTGTTTTGATTCTGTCTCTTGAAAAACAGATTGTGTGAGACTGAAATCTCCCTTCTGCCCTTTGGTGCTTTTTTGGTTTGGACTAGGAGTACTAGGAAGAAGTCCATCTTGCTACACTACTTTATGTGCTGTCACATTGTGAGAACAAAATCTGTAGTTAAAAGCTACCTGTCAATTAAAAGATATGATTTTAAATTTACCTGTTTCTACATGTTTTACAAAAACTAATGAGGCCCTAGGATGGGGCTTTGAGTTAAGTACTAATGCCAAGTCTGTCTTTTGGAGCTCTGCTAAAATTACAGCCAGGAAAACCTTTCTTTCACTTCTTAGAAAGTCAGGGTTGATAAACTTCATAAGGCAGAATTAACCTGCTGTTAAATTGCTAGAGCAAGACAAGCTGTTGGAAGCATAGATGTCAATGATTAAGTGAGGTCAGCGACAGAATTCCTGCCTGCAGTTGACCTTGCCTATATTCTTATGGACGTAGCCATACATCTTACGTTGTATAACCATTGACTTGTCAGTTATGATGAGCCCTGACTGTACCACCCTTTCTAACATGTGGCTTTCTACAGATCATCCTGTCACTGCCCTACTACTTCATTCCAAATCTAAGCTGCTCATTTCTGCCAGACACAACCAAGTACCTTCCTACCTAGGGTCCTGTTTCCTTCCACTTTCTTTAATAGTCTTCTTTCTTCTAAATAATTTGAATGCATTCACCAATATTATCATTATTATTAAATTCATATTCATACCTCTGCATTATCTTGGATTAAAGAATAATAACTACCAAGACATAAATTGCCTACCTATTTAGAGTGTATTATTTTTGATTTCTTCTCATAACTTTGTCTCATCTGTTATAATTTTAGTCTTTGCTTAAATTGAAAGATTCGTGTATTCAATAACTTTTAAAGACATAAAGGGTATTTTTAATTACTTAATCTGATCTGAAAAATACAGGCCATCAGATTTAACCCACTGACTTTGCCAGCTCAGTTCAGCTGAGCTCAACATTTCTTTTTAACTTGAAGCTTCTATTTTAGGAAGAGATAGACTGTTAATAGACGTTTTACAACATCCTTGTCAATCGTGTTCTGTTAATTTTGATTTTCATTCTAGTTCAACTTTAAGGAATCTAACTTTCAGCCATTAAATCTGTAAATGCTTTTGACTACTACAAAAAAACTTTATAGTACTAGATACCTTCTATTTTCAAAGTAATTATGAACTAATTAAGTCACCTTAACCTTCTTGCCTTTGAGCTAAATAAACTGATATTTTTTACTGTGTAATTAAAAACTGAGAGCTAGACCACAGATCAGGCTTTCCGTTTAGGAACAGAAAATATTCAGGCTAAGTCTGTCTATGTAGCCTGAAAAGCAGTCTCTGAGGCGTTAGAAGGCAGCTGGCCCTATGAGAGTGCCTTTTTAATCTTTGGAAACTCTTTTTAAGTAATTTAACAATTACAACTAATTGTTGTTGAAATTTTTCTGAGAAGTTAAAATTTCAAAAGTGTCAACCTATATGAAGAGTTAGAAGTTGTAATACTTTCAGTTAGCTGCAACTGTAGTGGTTGGACCCAACCTTTTTTCTTCTTTTCCAGCTCATCTGCAGCTAACCCATCAGAACAGTGATAACTCTGGAGGGATACAGAAAGCTTTCTGCCAACTCTCTAGGCTGTCAACCTCCCAAGCCTCTGTCAGTCCTCTTTTAGTCCACATGGGCTAAAAATTGCCACTGGTCCTGCTGAGCGTCCTGATTGACCCTCCAAAGTCTTCCCTTCTCTCCTTCCCCTGCAGCGCTACCTTGACTCTCAGAAGATGCAGCGTAACCTCCAAGAGAGCCTTCTGCAGTTTGCACTGCCTCCTGCTTTCAGCAGTGTGAGAACAAGTTGCCAACAGAGAGTAGCCACTATTCTTCTTTTTAGGAATTGGCGGACAAGAGAGAAGCATGCCCTTCAGACCCTGGCTGTCAGTCATTAGTCTTCGTCTATTCTCCAAGACAATACCGAAGACTTCTAGGTGCTTAGATAAGAGAATCTAACATTGTGTTACAGAACCATCTTTTTTTGCCTGTGAGGTCATAAGCCTGAAGAAAATTATTTTAAATGTATTCACAGTCTCAGTAGAGAAAGCATTTTATACCATGTCCAACCTTTGGAGTGTAGAGTCAGGGACAAATGTGTGGGGCATTCCCTAGTACATTACAACCCCTTGTAGCTCACAAGACAAAAACCAGAGACAACATTGCCTCAGCTTTCCACCAAAGCTGTAGAATGCATCTATCTTCATAACCCACTACCACCACTTTCATACACAGCAAGACGTCCCATTAAAGTTACAGAGAAGTCCTTCCCATATAAACTATTCTGAACATCAACAAAAAGGGTAAAATTGTGCCCTGAGAAAAAAAAAAAACTTGGGGGAGATTTGTCCACTGCAGATTCCCAGTAAATAACCCAGCAAATAAAGTTGACTCTTATGTCTGAAGGATCAGCAGTTTGTATAATCTTTATGCCATTTATCCCTGCATTTAAAAAAAAAATACTTGCCTTGTAGATAGTCTGGAATTTAATTGTGTACATAGTATTAATATTAAATAACCTTTTTAAGACTTTGAGCCTTTCAGTGGCTAAGAAAGCTGTATTAAGGGTTTTATACTTCAAGCCGCACAGAACATAAAAAAATACTTATAAGAAACTACTTAGCTATCAAAGCCATTTAATATAGAAAACATAGAATGTTTGTACATAATGTGTTTCATTTAAGAAACATTTCTAAAGAAATACTAATACTTTATTGCCATCAACAGAGTACAATGCCAAGAAGGTGCAGGAGTTCATGTGGTAAATTGTTCATTAAATAAGCTTTTTGTAAGTTTTCATGCTCTGATCTTGTAGTGACAGCATTCCTGATCTGCAAGCAAAGAAACCATGACGTTAAGAGACAACAGAATTGTTTCTTTAAGTTTCCATTACTCTTTCTGCCCGATCACATCAGTAGTTCTTGGCAGCATAGTGGATAGCAGTGATTAGATTCAAAACACAGGTTGTTCCTCTGGAGTGCTGAAGCCACAACTTTTATTTTTTTCTCCGAGCACACACTATTTACATTGAATTCATATTATTTTTATGTTCTCCACTGGCAGTGGAGGCATTCCAGATATAGCAGCTACAGAATATAGGTGTTGGAAAATACACTTCAGTGTTTTAAAATGAGGGGAAAAAAGCTTCCTAAAGCTTAACTTTTGTCTAGTGACACTGATAGACACAAAGGAAGGGAAAAGCACTCCATATTGTTCGACAAGCAGTGTCTGTCAACAAGCATCTCCAACAACTGCCTTAGAAACAAATGTTAACGAGAATTTAATGTTAATATTTTCTAAGGGATGTTCAGATTTTTAGGTAATGGGTGACACAAAAAAAACCAGTCCGGTCATTTGCTACTCTTTACTAGCAGCAGGCAACTACCCTTTTTCACACATAGCTTCTAGTCTTTGATTTATTTTTTAATCATTTTTTAAGGCAGAACTTCATCTATTATAGTGCTTTAAACTGTAGTTTTTAACAGCACCTGCATTGCTTTGATGTCCAAGTTCCAGTTTCAAATATAACTTCAGTACTTACAACTTTAAAGATGAAATCCAAGTGCCATTGAGATCATGGTGTTATGGCACAGATTTTCACTTAGAAATGGAACTTGAGCTAAAAAATTATAAAATTTATATTTTAAAAACAGTCTTTAAAGACTTCCAGTGATAATGCGTGTAACTTTTCTTCTTCACTAATGGTGGAATTCACTGTAGTAGGGAGCGCTAACATTACTGTGCTTGACTAACTCTCACCCAAACTCCTGTTTGCAGCTAAGAGTTAGGCAGAATACACTATGGTAGAAATCTGCCTATAGAGTCATACAGCAGAAATATTTGCCTTAGCCTGTTGATGGTATTGAAGGGACCAGCTCTATGAACCAAAAATGAAAACCATACCTTTCTTAGGTTGTGTGGCTGGCTGCAGAAGAATTTTGGAGAAAACGGTATTCTCAAAGATTTTTCCTTTAAAGATCATAACATTGTGGTATAGCGTGCCAAGGCGATTCTTCATTTGATCGCTGTTATTTAAGTGTGTGATCTCTGCTTGAACCTGTTATGTACAAAGAACCTGTATGTTTTGGATAAAATTGGCAGAAACTAGTTTAGCTAGAATAGGGCTGGTACACAGTGATTTGTGACACTCATTTGTGATATTGTCCTAAATGTTTAGCTATTGTTTCAAGCAAAAGCTGATTTTCACCGTTTGTCTCTTGTAACATCTTCCTGAGATAGAAATCCAGCCATATAAGGCCCAAGTATGTAGTCTTCATGTGGAACCATGAAAGGGTAAATGAAAGTCTCGGAGTTCATAGAGCGATGTAGAATGAGATGATGTGCTGCAGTGTAGGTGGCAATTTCCTTGAGGGCACTGCTGCAGTTCTTTCACCTTTAACTCATCTTATTAGCACTCTGCCTACTGAAAGGCAAATTCAGCGCCAGCTTATCCCAGTATATGCTTATGTTGAGGCCACACATGTGCTTTGTAAAGGTGTTACAAAATTCCTGTGTGTTTGGGATTTGGGTCTTGTGTGTTGTGGAGCACAAAAAGGCAGCTTTGCTGTTTCACTATTAAATTCAGACAATAGTTCAAATGTAGATAAGCTGTCTTTATTTCCTAATGCTTACATACCTGGATGAATCAGAACTGATAGGATGTGATGAATTGTCTGGTATCCTATTCAATTAACTTTAATCACAATTGCTAACTATAGCCATGTTTGCTGAAATTTAGATGTTAGCTGCTCTGACCTAGATTAAGTAGGAATCATACTGTATGAGAAGTTCCCAAGTGAAAGCCAATGGTTTATTACTATCCTTTACAATTACAAAGTAGTCTAAAAGCTTTAATGCCATTTATGAAGCGTTGAATAATACACAGCAGGACGTGCATTATTAATAGCTACCTATGTATGACTAGAAACTCAGCTAGACTTCCCTGCAGGTATGCTTCAATGACTGTTTCTTAATGTTACAGCTGAGGAACTAGTTTGTGAAGATTAACGTGGCATTTATTATTCATTTAAGCATTGACTGTAGGGAAAGACTTATCCATTTCAAATATAATTACCCTTGTGTAATGGGTAGTATAGATCCTTCAAAATCTGAAACACTGTCCTTGTGACCAGAGCCCTCAGACAGCAAGCTGCCTTAACAATTTCAGTTATGTCAGCTATGGAAGTTATGTTTAAGTTCTTGTACTCAGAGGAATTGCCTTGGGACTTCAAAGGGACAAGGTCTTCTGTGTAGTTCAACACATTCACAAAATATTTGGGAACAACAAAGTTAGAATTTTTGTTGTTGATATGAAATTATTCAGGCTAACCGATTTTAAGTTGACAGTGAGGTGTCGCTGTCACGCGCACTGATAACACTAAATGACTGGCAATAAAATGACAGATAAGATGATGACAAATGCAAAGGAAGTACCACCTCTTCCTAATGGTGCAGACATTTTGTGTGAGACTCATTTGATCAAATGTAGGTACTTACAGCATAAACTCCCACTTCTAATTTAGTTTCCTATTCCCCATCAGTGGTGTTACCCATGTTGCCCTAAAGCAGCTCCTGAAAACTCAGTTTTTCTCTGTTGAATACAAAGAGAGATTGGGATAAAAGTCTGAACCCCAAGACTTCTTTGGAAAACACTGAACTGCATTAACAAAATTTTCTAGCATCCCCCTGGGCCAGAGATATGAAGATCACTGATGTATATAGCTCCAATGCAGTACAAAAACATTACTCTGTAAACACTTTAAACTCATACTGCCTAATACAGACCTTTTACTAAATATTTTCACCTTTAATTTTAATAAAAAGGATTGTATTTGCCTGAATACTTTCCCCACTGCAGTACTAAGTATTTTTAGTAAACATGCCAAACCCCTTTCACCATTTATTAAAGCATTAAATAAGCCTACTTTGATTCAGGAATTGCTATAGATCAGTAAAGTGTTTCTTTGGGAAATAGGTTCACAGATTCTCAACATCATTTTCTTTTAAATTTTTTTTTAAGTGCCTAGTGAGTGTTCTTTACCTATGCAATGCCCTTGTTAATGAAAACCGACTGTAGGTCTAACAGACCAATCACCACGAAATTTTTTCCAACTTCAGAGACCTTTCACAGGTCTTGACTTTCTGTAGTCACCCGTAGCAGGTTGCTGTGTGACTGGTTTCTTCAAAATATGAGGAAAATCCAGGGCAATGAATTGCACTGAGTTGCCATTGACAGGACTCAGGACAAGCCTCCTTTCAGCTCTTAGAAAGCTGTCTGCATACCAGCCAACTCCTGTCCTCGAAAGCTGGTAATATCTCTGGCTACAAAGAGGGACATCTCTGCAGACATGGAAAAAAAAAGTAACGACTGAATTGGCAGCACAAATCTCCAGTGCCTGCAGGTCTGACCCCTGTTATTTCTGTGGATAGGACTAAATTTTTCCACTCTTCCAGGCAAGAATATGGATATTTTCACTATTATAAAACATCACATGTATGTTAATTATTAGAGAGCGAGGTGAAACTAATAACAGCAACTAGCTGGAGGTAAAGAGAACAAATGTTACTGAAGAAATTTAAGTGTGAGTCGAAGATGGATGCTGAAAAGGACAAGGGAAAAAATAGGACTTTCTAAGTATGAAGAAGGGAAAAGAAAAGGAAAGAAATTGTAAAGAACCATATATACACAGAAACAACAGGAAAAAATGCACAACAGTATAAAACAAGGTAAGAGATTAAAAAGATGGAATTTCTAAATTAGTGAGTTGATTGCATTTACTTATCAGGCATAACTGATATAAGAAGTCTAGAAAAGATATCATCTCAGCCCCTTAAAGCTAATACTGCTGCTAGTTTCTAGGCTATCTATGTATTATAGACAAAAATGGCCAAAATGTTTTGTGAGGAATTTGTTTTATATTTTTTTCTTACGGCTCGCCCTTTGTTCCTCTAAAGAAATGGGTTCCTTGATCTTTTCCCTGCTCCATAAATTCCTGGTATGCCATATGTATTTTTCAGTTCCATTAAGTTTTTGAAGCAGGAAGAGGTTTTCACACATGTTGAGCAGGGTCTCACACATCCCACTAGTACTGGTCTGCAACGTCAAAAGATATTGACACCATGGTCCTGTTTGGACTCCTCTTGTTAGTCTCTCCGCCTACTTAGCCTCTGTCTTCACTGGTAAGATTTTTCTGAGGTATCACTTCACTGACTATCAAAGTGAATTTCAAGTCCATTTAAGTAGGTCTGAAGCAGAACTTTTTGTTTGAGATGTAAGGACTAATTTATTTTTACAGATCCCAACTAATAGCCTGAGAGTCAGTCACTCTGACAACCTGGGTCAGTTTTTATTTCATACGTAACCAGGGAAAATTCCTAATTCCCATTACTTTATCACCGTAGTGCTCACTGCCCACTTAATAAGGCATATGACATTTACAAAAAGGGTGCACTAGAGGACTTTCATGGGAACTATGGGGTGACACTCCAAACAAATGAAAGGAAATGGTTCTTCACACAATATTTAAGTTGTCACAAGCAACTGTAGTTGCTAAAAGTTTACAAGAGTCAAAAAAGCCAAAGGTTGCAGCTATGGGAGGAAAAAATCATTTTAAGGACTACTAAATATAAAGGATCCACTTCTGGCTTTGGAGTTTCTGAGCTGTAAAATGCTGTGGAAATGCAGGAGCATTTCCTGGGGAGCTGTTACTTGAAATTGCTATATGCTTACTCTTTCTCCATGCTCTCCAGGCTGTGCACCAAGCAAGTAAGCAATGAAACCACTGCCGTCATTCCTGACAATTAATTAATCCTAAAGATGACAGAAGTAGCCAAACATTCTTAGTAGTACTGGAGTTCAGCTGATAACAGCAAAACTGGAAGATAGCTATAACATGTTTTGATCACTAAGAAATTGTAACAAATTTTACAGGGAATCCGTATATAGGCTTTGGCACAAGGTCTGTATGCAGCTGATTAACATACATCATGTAAAGATTTTCCATTTTTTTCCATTGTAAACTGTTGATTTAACAATACCTAAAACTTTCAAGTGGAAATAACTGACTTTGTGAACATTTCTCGTACATTTATCAAAATTATTCAGTTTAACAAATTTCAACTATATTGTTCAACTTTTATTATGTAATTTTTACTACAGTAAATACAAATGTTTGGACTTCATTGTAAGAAGTAGAATTAATGTAAGGCAAAGAAGCTACAATATAAACAATATTAATAATTCATCACCTTCACTCTGTGGCATTATATCATCATCACTAGTAGCCAACCCATATACAAAACTATCCGTTTTAGCACAATATCAAGTTACAAACTCATTCTGGACAGTTCTTCAGATTTTATTTTACTATAACTAAATATGTGGATTTTTATTTTCTTTCTTCCCACAGGAGGGTTCTGCTTCTTTTGGGCTGGGCAGGGGAACACACTGATCTACATGCCTGTTCAGTCTATAGTGTGACTATTTGGAGAGGAACAATTCTGGGGAAAAAAAGCAGAAAAAACAGAGGGCTCAGAAGTCACGTTCATCCCCTAAAGCAGGGAATCAACTGCAGCTCTGAAAACCCCAGGAGCCAGCTGGCTTATTCTGAGTCAAGCCCAAGTGTCTATCCTTCTATAATTACCGTGGACATAAGAAGATGTAAGCTTAGTTCAAATGCAAACCTAAATTAATATATCATAGAACTAAGGAGAACCTTATGCAGTATCTGAATATCCAAGACAGAAGTTTGAGCCCATATTTTTTATGCTTACTTTTCAGCAGTGCAGAGCAGAACAAAATCATAGCTTCATAAATTATCTGCTAAGAGGAATTCTTCCTTTCAACTCATATTTAATTCCACACCTTGAAATTCTTGGCCCTCTGAAAAGTTAACACCGTAATGCAACACAGCTGAAATACGTTATGGACCATATGTTACTCAGTGTCACCTCTGAGAGCAAATAAGATGTTTACAGAGCATTCTGCAAACAACTTGTTCATTGAAAGACTAAACTGATTGGAAAAATGGAAAAACGAATCCACGTGAAACTCAGGTAAACTGAGATTCCCATATTCAAACAGAAGAGAGAAGTAGAGGGCTAATGTCAGCACAGCTTCAACCGCTGGGCTTCATCGGGGTTATTTTCAGATTACACTCATGATTAAAAATATCCAGAAATTAATGTTGGTTTCTCTGCAGCAAAGGTTGCCCAAGCAAGACTGAAGTGAATTTGAATCAGCTAGGTGACAGGAGAGAATAGAACAAATGCTTTAAAAGACTGTAGTAGCATCCCCTGTTTGTCCATCAGATATCTGAGAGAACAGTCAAGTAAGAATGATTGCTTTTTTAAAGCAACGTTGTGATTGCCATCAAGGAGCCATAAGGCATTCAGCAAGTGTTAATGTAGCACCTAAGATACGTACTGTCCAGGACATGATGGAGGTCTTAAGACAGGCCCTCTAGGGGTTTTACGAAAGACCAACATTTGAGAATTCATCACCTCATAATCAACGTGGAGGACAAATCACTTGATGTCGCCATCTGTCGCAATCATACAACACAGAGTGTGCCAGACACTGTATAACTACATAATCGATGCCGATTCCTTCCTGATCATGTTTTCAATCTTGAGTATAAGATAAGGGACAAATGGGAAGAGCACGAGTGAGAATGACAATCACCATGTCAACATGTTGGGCACTACATTAAGCTCCCTAACAGTTGTCAAGCTTTGAAAAGTGTCTATGAGCTATTTACAGACTACCAGTTTATGCAGCACGCTGAGTACTACGGTACACTTACAATGGAAATACCAGTGAGAGTCCCACTTTGAAAATAAGAATGGTAGATCAAGGCTGATGGTAACAGTTCTTAGGTTGATTCTTTCAGACACTGGATAGTAGAAATTGCACAGAATAATGTACCTTTCTGTTCTGATAGCGATCTGCAAGGCACAGAGGTGGGTTTCAAAGGGAAAGCAGAGAACAGTTTGTTGAAGTGCTTTAAGCTCACTTTTTTGTTCCTGCCAGAAGTCTTGCTTTGTGATTAAAGCCCATTAAACTGCAAAATTATTTTTCACAGGTCTCTTTAGACTCTTCTATGGTTGTCTGTTTGTTTACTTGACTTCAGTGACCTTTCTGGGGTGTGGAAATACAGCTGACATTCCATTTTGTTCATATTTTTAACATCAAATACTTAGATAACTTTTGACCCATTGCATGGGCAGTACAATTTTTGGACCATTTTACTGAGCTTCTCAGCATGAAAAGTTGTTGACTGTGGAAACAGAGCAGTCCACCTAATTTAAGAAACAGCAACAGCAGCAGAAAAAATAACAAGAGCCAGCTAACCCTTTAGTCAAAGGGGCTGAAGTACAGCAGCAGCAAATGCAGTCCCTGCTGTGAGAAAAGCTTTCTTGAGTGTTGTTTTCTTGACTCTCTTTTCTGGAACTGATTTGTTATACAGCAGTGTTATTCCCTATTTGATTTACACAGAAAATAAAGTCAATAGAACTGAACCAGCAGTCTAAAAATACACAACTATGTTTCCTTTTTAAAAAAAAACCACAACTTATTTAATCACTTCTCCATACCCACACTGACTTTGTAATTTAACATGCAGGTTTTGGAATTTCAGCCTTGAGTTTCTTCCTGTTTCTCTTGAAAATACGCTTCTGATTTTTGAACCACAATCACTCCCAGTGAAGTGCCACTGCCAGTACAAAAGCAAGGGAGGAAATATTACATTTCACTATCCCAAGACTGCAGTGACCAGTCAATCTCCCATTCCTGGATATGGAAGCAAAAAAGACTGCCCTTTCTTTCCCATTCACAGGCTATTTATGTGATACTGAATCAAATAAATATCCTGCTTATTGTTCCTTTTATACTTCTAACACCTTCAGTACTTCTATATACATCTATCCATAAGCCCTTGAAGCAGAAAGCATTTGAACTGAATTAAAGGTTGATTGGGTTATATGTGTTGTTTCCAGAGATTTCTCTGAGGTCCTTTATAGGACCTCAGAATGAAAGAGTCTTCATTTTAATTCTTTGAAAGGGCCAGTAGTCACTGTAAAAGTAACATTTCCTATGAAGACAATTAGTTCTTTTCAATTTATAAAATACATGATGGCAGTACAGCTTTTGCTATTACTGGTGGGAATTAATCTGAGCTGGGACTAGGGATATTAGTCATTGATTTGTAAGCATAAAAGTCTTCACCATGTTTACACTTAATTGTACAAATATAAACTACAGTATACCTTCCAGGCGGTGGATATTCACGCTAAGTTCTGCTGTGAAATCTTTAATGACTGAACTGTTGCACCATTGGTTGGGAGACTACAAACAGCATATAGTCTTATTAAAAATGTCTCTACAGAGGGCGATAATGGGAAGTTTTGATAAAGCCCTTCAATTTTTCTAAGTTTTGGTACATCTCTAGGAGAAGCAGAAAGAACAACAAGGTTTAAAGCAACACAAAAAAATGTTCTATCAGTTGTGAACAAAAGTGATATAGAAACAGGCGGTGCTGAAATTGCTCATCTAGTTCCATTTCACAATCCTTGACCTGTTGATTCATTGTGATTTTAATAAAGAAGCTGAATGAGGTTGGTCACATTATCACTTGAACATTTTTTAAAAAAGAACTGATAACTACAAATAGCTGTTGTAACTTCGATGTACTTTCAATGCCCAATGAAAACTTCTAGAAGACTTCCTGCTATTTCAGGTACTTCTTTTAGGCAGTAAAACTTTCTGACTGTTTTAACTTAATTTATCTAAATTTTATAATTATGTTATATAGTTTATTGATATTTTATTTTCCTTTATACTGAAGCATGATCTAGCATATAATTCTGGGTATGCAGGAAAGAAGATAAGAAATGCTGTGACAGGGAGAAAGCATGCCAAATAAAGATTTTGTGTAACACTGAACACTTGAAGAACGTAACAACGTTCATGTTGTTTTCCTGTCTACACCATTGGGTCTGTTTACAACTGTCCCATTTCAGAAGTTTTCTGAATAAGGAACAGAGATGTATGTATATGTATGTTTATATATATAGGTTATACATATATATACACATATGTTTTTATATAACCAATTCTTGGATCTGTTACATCTTCAGGAAGAAAGTATGATGTCAGGTTTGTAAGTATTTCCCCTGAAAGGATCCTGTGTAGCTGTACAAAAGGGAAGATTGACATCGAGGTGCTGGAGCGTGTCCAGAGAAGAGCAACAAAGCTGGTGAAGGGTCTGGAGAGCGGGTCTTATGAGGAGCGGCTGAGGGAGCTGGGGTTGTTTAGCCTGGAGAAGAGGAGGCTGAGGGGAGACCTTATCGCTCTCTGCAGCTGCCTGAAAGGAGGTTGTAGCGAGGTGGGGGTTGGTCTCTTCTCCCAAGTAACAAGCGATAGGACGAGAGGAAACGGCCTCAAGTTGCATCAGGGGAGGTTTAGATTAGATATTAGGAAAAACTTCTTCACTGAAAGAGTGGTCAAGCACTGGAACAGGCTGCCCAGAGAGGTGGTGGAGTCACCATCCCTGGAGGTATTTAAAAGACATAGACATGGGACTTCAGGGATTGTTTTTGGAGACATGGTACTGTTTGGTTGATGGTTGGGCATTTCCAACCTTAATGATTCTATAATTCTATGTTCACTAATTCCTTGACTGCGAATTGGAAGACATGTAGGAAGGCTGCAAGTCTGACTTTGCAACATTTTTGTCTCCATTAATATTTGTTAATTCTTTAAACTCTAAAAACATGTCAGGTGTATTTATATTAATATCTCTAAGTGGGGATAAATGGATTTGAACTTATTGTTGTTTAATGGCTTGTGACCTATGTTATGATCTGATTAAATAGCCCTGGGTACTCTTTTTTTGTTTTAGTAGATATTATTGAGAAAGATATATTACTGTAACTAAAAATGAAAGAGAGCAATGGTCATATCTTGGGCAAACATGATATTAAATTAGAAAATAGTCTCAAATGATCAGATAACCAACTACATAGAGCACCTTATGAAATTAAAGTATAAGCTTATCGCTTGCATAAACTCCTTTCAGTCACCATGTCAGAACAGAATCATAGTGTGGTTTGGGTTGGAAGGGACCCTTAAAGATCTTCTAGTTCCTACCCCCCTGCTGTGGGCAGGGTCATCTTTCACTAGATCAGGTTGCTCAAAGCCCCATCCAACCTGGCCTTGAACACTTCCAGGAATGGGACATCCACAGCTTCTCTGGGCAACCTCTTCCAGTGCCTCACCAACCTCATTAATAATGAATATCCCCCTCCAGCATTTGTTTTGGTTCAGAATGTGAACACAGGCACCCGTCATCATGGCAGGGGCAACTCCTGCTCCAGAGAGTGGAGTCCGTCCATACTGGAACTTCCTTAATCTTACGTTGAAATTCTGACTTCAGTGACCTGCAGTGGATATAATGCAATGCAAGTAGCATGTGATAAAGACATATGTAACAAGTGCGATTCCTTTATTTTAAACCAATTCTTAAATTCCTTATAGGGTTGTTGTGCCTCTGTGCACCTGTGCAGTAGCCCTCAGTGGGGATTTTGCTGGGTCTTCCTAAACATGTGGGAAAGGACATGTGGTGTTTTCATGCTCAGACTGAGCATGAAACAAGGTCTGCAGGAGACTGTTACAAGGTCCTTTACAAAATAATGGCTGGGGTTTTTTTGTTTTGTTTTGTTTTTCTAATTTATAGTAGTCAAATATTCTTATCTTGTTACTATTTCCCTGATGATGAATAACCCATACTGTTCTTGTTTTTTATATTCTCTTAAACCTCTGTTGCATAATACACACAAATATGAATACTTGCATCTGCTACAAAATTTTCTCTTGAGCTCCTGTGGAATAATTGCTGGCGGTGACTTAAAAATTAAACTTATGTTTTTAGAAAAGGTACAGCATGGAAGAAGCTTTCAGGGTAGGTTACGGCTGACAGGTGAGAAATCCATTCCATGGAAGTTCCCTAGGCTCGTAACCTTAGATGTCAGCAATGCAGGAGAACTTGATGTACTGACTCTAAGAGGATTTATCCGGAGGGTGGAACAGTGTGGAGACACCGTAGCCAGGCTCTGTGACCATGGAGCTGGTGCCCCGCACACTCGGCCAGGCTCCATGACCGTGGAGCTGGTGCCCCGCACACTCGGCCAGGCTCCATGACCGTGGAGCTGGTGCCCCGCACACTCGGCCAGGCTCCGTGACCGTGGAGCTGGTGCCCCGCACACTCGGCCAGGCTCCGTGACCGTGGAGCTGGTGCCCCGCACACTCGGCCAGGCTCCGTGACCGCGGAGCTGGTGCCCCGCACACTCGGCCAGGCTCCGTGACCGCGGAGCTGGTGCCCCGCACACTCGGCCAGGCTCCGTGACCGTGGAGCTGGTGCCCCGCACACTCGGCCAGGCTCCGTGACCGCGGAGCTGGTACCCCGCACACTCGGCCAGGCTCCGTGACCGTGGAGCTGGTGCCCCGCACACTCGGCCAGGCTCCGTGACCGCGGAGCTGGTGCCCCGCACACTCGGCCAGGCTCCGTGACCGTGGAGCTGGTGCCCCGCACACTCGGCCAGGCTCCGTGACCGCGGAGCTGGTGCCCCGCACACTCGGCCAGGCTCCGTGACCGTGGAGCTGGTGCCCCGCACACTCGGCCAGGCTCCGTGACCGTGGAGCTGGTGCCCCGCACACTCGGCCAGGCTCCGTGACCGTGGAGCTGGTGCCCCGCACACTCGGCCAGGCTCCGTGACCGTGGAGCTGGTGCCCCGCACACTCGGCCAGGCTCCGTGACCATGGAGCTGGTGCCCCGCACACTCGGCCAGGCTCCGTGACCGTGGAGCTGGTGCCCCGCACACTCGGCCAGGCTCCGTGACCGTGGAGCTGGTGCCCTGCACACTCGGCCAGGCTCCGTGACCGTGGAGCTGGTGCCCCGCACACTCGGCCAGGCTCCGTGATAAATGGGATCTTGCGGTACCATGGAGGTGGTACACTGCACATTTGCTACCCTGAGCCAACAGTCTGTTGTGCTTTTGACAAAATGCTGTCATTTTTATCATTATAATACCCAAACACACCTCCATCCCAAAAGCTACCTTCCTCTAAGGCGCAACCATCCCTCACTGGGCAAAGCAAGGAAATTATAAGGTACGCATGACTAGAGTCACTCAAGCTCCACCTGAAAGGTAAAACAAAGTATAAATAAGGTTAAGAGATAAAGGGTGTTAGGGAAGATACCATCACGTACCACTCTGACTTGTGGGACCAGTCGACAGGCTGAGCCTCTCTTCCCCCCATTGGGACGTCTTTGGGTAAGATTTGAGCACTTGGTTAGACCAAGTGTTTCCCTGGGAAAACTTAGAAACCTCTCTATAGCTTCACTTTAAATCTCCAAGGCATTAGAGTCGCTTCATATTTGCTTAATGCACTTGTAGCCTAGCAGGGTTACTCATTTTCTTAGTTGCTGTCTGTGTCTTGTAACCAGCAATTCTATCTCCGGTAATCCAAAGATCCTGTGTATCTGTTGCTGTAATAAATCGTACTATACATTAATCTAGCCGTGATCGTTCTCGTTGAATGTGACCAGCCTGGGCAGCTGCCAGATTAGTTACTAACAACAAATACTCTGATGGGTGGTTACATCTACAGTCCTTAGAAAATAAACCATTGACCAAGTCTGAGACTAAGACTGGACTTAGCACACCTAGACCTCTCTAGGAGAAGGAGTCTAGAAAGCAAGGGGGTCCTGTCTGAACCTTGTGACTCAATGGTAGGGTCTCCCCCTAGCTACTCCTCAGACTCCTGCTATTAATGCAACAGCTCCCCAACAGCAAAAAAAGCTATAGAGCCATCAGTGATGAGCTGTCACAAGGAGTACAGCAGTCTTTACCTTTTAAAAAGTCAGCATCTGTAAAGACAAGAATATATTTTATTAAACCAGCCAACAAAATGGGAAACAGCAGACAATCCTGGAGGCATAAACCTCCTACAGGTCCCTGCAAAACTTCTCCCTAAAGAGGGCCTGTCTTCCCCAAAGTATGTCTTTTCCAAAATTATATCCTCTACCTTAATAAAATATATTACTTTCTCCACATTGCTTGTCTGACTTACAATCTTAGTTTGGATGATCACAACTATAACATTGCCACCCTTACAACAAGGTTAAATAATAGAATGTTTACCGTTACTTTAGCAGCAGGTTGTCACATATTGAAATTGGCAACTTTGTCTCACTCAGAAATGGCTCTCAAACAGTAAACTACAAAAAATTTCCAAACCCAAAGATGAATGTTGTGGTGATAAGAGAAGAAACGTGTGCCAGGCCTGTGCTTATAGTTCAGGGAACTGTAGTTAGCTATATTAATTTGTAGGTATTATGCCTAAAAGTTCTTTATTGCAGCTGATCCTGTAACCCTATTCTTGGCCTGATCCCAAACTGACCTTTTTTTGGTTGGACTTGGACAGATTTACGGCATAATTGTTTACCTTACCTGATTTAAGTAATAAAGAATTATCTCATGTTGGTATCAATCAGCTTGGGTCACTCCCTTTTTTACAGAAAGTGTTACTCCTTCACAGGCTGCCATGAAAGTTAGGCTTACAGTACACACTTAGTGGACATACTGGGTTTTTTAGTTCCTCCCTCCATAGCTAATATACAGTACTTACACAGATGGGCCTACCCTCTTTCTCTGAAGGAGATGCTGTCTTTGCTTATGATCAATACTATAGTAAAAAAATAAAAACCTTGTCTACATAGTGTAGACAAAAATATCCAAGCAATCAAAACCAATTTTTTCTTCTAATTATTCTATCAGAAATAGTTCCCTCCCAGTTTTCACTGCTAAATTACTTCCTCTCCTGGTCGTTACTTGCTATTTGTAAATGCTAGCTATTTTACAGGTTAAGTAAAATACTCAACTGGTTTTCCCACTAGCAGTTTCTAATATTAAGACCTGATTCTACAACAGATCACAGAATCCCAGGTTGGAAGGGATCTCAGGGATCATATAGCCCAGCCTTTCTAGGAAGAGCACAGCCTAGACAAGACGGCCCAGCACCCTGTCCAGGCGACTCTTGAAGGTGTCCAACGTGGCCGAGTCAACCCCTTCCCTGGGGATCTGTCAGGATGGTTTCACATAGAAGGGCTCAGTGCATTGACACTGGATTATCTCTGAAGATACAGAAGAAAATGAGGGTCCTATTTCAAAATAATCCAAATGAAAGAGCTTAAAACCAGTACAAAACAGAGAAAAGATGAGTCTGTAATGAAATGTGTCCATCTATTTCAGCTCCTTTTCTGAATTAAATGCAAAGACAAAGACACCATACAAAAGACAACTACTCCTTATGACTGTACATGAAAATAACTTCCCAGCTCAGGGACTCCCCTTGCTAAACACACCAGCAACTGCTGCTGCTTCGCCTGCACCTGGGGTGCGATGGGGCCAGGACGCTTGGCTGAAGCTGGGGACACAGTAGGCCAGGGGGCACAGCGCTGGCACTCTGGGCACATTTAGGTGGGCATGGAAAGCCATGACCAAAGGGGCTCCACCCCTGCCATGCCAGCCAGTCCCTGAGCTGTAGCGCAGCCCTGGTTCCAAAGGGCAAAGATGGTGCCTTCAGCTCCATGTACAATGGGATCACACCAAGTAAGCTACCAGCTGGACAGAAAGCCTGCCAGACCTGTGTCCTGGATAGGGGGAGGCATGAGCTCAACCTAAGCCACAGACACAGGAACAACTCTACGAAGGAGGTTTCTAACTTTTAGTTGGGTCACTTATCCTCTGGAACTTGAAATTTGAAAAGCAGCTTTGCTTTTAATCTTTTTTTTTAAATCAAAATGCATTCATCTCTCTTCCTTTATGAATCTAAAATAAATAGTTCATACTGCTTGTAAAGAGGCAAAATGTATTTTCCTAGTCATCAAAACTGCGCAAAACATTTATGCAGGGCTGGCCATTTCAGCAATATGATAGGCTTTCTTGAGGCATACACAATTATTAACATTCCAATATTGATTCCCACTCCAAAACTACCAGAAATAATATTCTGGGCTTTACAGCAGAATTGAATTAATATTTGTCATATTCTCTTTTCTCTCCTTTGGAGAATTTTGATGGATTTTCTAGAAAAGGGTCTTTTGTTGCCAACGTTGGGGTTTTTTTGTTGAGTCCCTGAGCAAGTCTTGGTCCCATATGCTCAAATCTCCTGTTCTGTAGCCAGCTTGACCTCTCTGATGCTAAGAAGCTGTGGTCTTTTCTTTCAAGGGAAAAAGATGTCTTTTGTCTTTAAGGGCAAAAAAAAAATCAGTTTTCCATACACCACTCTGTCCTATATAATATCTCAGCAGAGTTGCAGTCCACTTGACTAAACTCTGTAATGTCAGGCTACATTCTGCTCTGGTGGCCTGTGCTGTTAGTTTCTCAGGAGAAAAAGTATTGACAACAATTTTGTTTTCATAAGCTCAGCTGCCTTGTATTAACCAGTTTCATGCTCTGTTTTTTTTTTTCCAGCTGATAATACTGATATCTGTTCTGACTTATACCGCACATTGTAATGTTCTGAACCTTGGAGTAAAGATAATTTGTCAAAGTAAAATCTTACAGATGTTTTTTAAACTGATTTGCAGATATTTGAGTAGAAAAAATGCAAATGTAACCAAGAACTTTCTTTTATAAGCATATGTCACTCATTCTGAAAGCTGGACCAGAATATCTACAAAACATATTTATCTGGAAGATGTCTTTTCAGTAACTATTCCTGTCAGATAGGAAGAAATCAAAGATCGTGCATTTGAATTATGTGTTCTCTGTAATCAACACCACAAACATTGGTCCTAGGTTTGAAGGACTAGGCTCTAAAACTGCATAGAACCCACTGTAAAGCTGTAACCTTCTTGTGTAGCATCAAGTATCCAAAGATCCCTATAATTTACTTAAAGATCCCTATAATTAGGGTCCAACAGGAGAGTAGAATGATTTCAAAATAACCGTCCACCCCAACTACATAATTAATTCTTCACAAACCAATAACTAATGGGACATACTGACTTTTTATTTTCCTGTTTTAGCTGAATTTTGTCAAGGATAAAAATGTAATGCTATGTACTCTCTACACAGTATTGAATATACTTCTCTCTTTAAAGCCTTTTAACATTTAACTTTTCACATATTTGTCTCCATGTGAGATGTGATATTGACCTATGTGGAGCTTTTAGAACATCTATAGTAAAAATGTCATTGGTTTGTAAGATCAAAGTGGGAGAAAGAGTTCACAACCACGCCCATCCATCTCAAAATTCTCATAGCTTCATATCAGATGCTGTTGCTAAAACAAAACAAAACACACAACTACACTACAATTAAAGAACACATTTGAAATGTTCTGTAAGGGGGGAAGAACTGCTGTTGATGGCTGTGATCTTTCCCTCCAGCTTTAGGCTTTCCTGAACCTCAAGTAATAACAAACTGCTCGAGTGTGCCTCACTGTAAGGACTTTGAAGTTAGACTGCTGTACTGTTCAGAATTCAGGCATTCTGATCAAAACAATCCTTTCCAACTGGTCTGAGGATGCTGGAATCCATCTATTCATACCAGCTGTTGATCTGCTCAGGTATCTTTCTTGACTTTCTGTAAATGTGATCAGAAGGCTGCCTAGAGGAAACTTTGATGTGTATTCCCAATGCATTAAGGTAAGACTGGTAAGAGAGGTCTCCTGTTCTACTTAACAGGCGGGTGGAAACTGTGGGAAGACACTGGGTGATTATGAACAGTTAAGTGACAAAACCTGTGCCTTCACTGTAAAGAGGATGACCCGTTAATGTGAGCAAACACAAACACTGAGGTCAAAGGCATGCACTTCCAGGCTTGACAGCTAGTCTGGGCAGAAGGCCCAGAGTGCCCTTTGGTGTAAACCTAAGCGAGGACTGAAGCAACGCTCGAACTAACAGCAGAAACAGACTGAATAAGAATCAGAATCCCATAGCAGATTAATCCTTCTTCTAGGTGAAACCGTATTGTATTAATGAGTTTGAAATTATTCTATTTGCACAACTCTGTAGGAAACTTCACATGAAATAGGTGACAGTGACGGGACTGAAAACGAATGTGCTGACAGAAGTGTGGGTCATGAAAAAGCCAAGGTTAAGGGCAGAACATTTGGGAAAGCTTTTTTTATGTAATTCTATTACTCCACAGCTGCACATTTTCCTCTTACTATTTTTTTCCAGAAACACAAAAGAGCCATTGGCATTAAGAAACTATTCTCAGCCTGAATAATAGTTTTGCTGCTCATGTGTTAATAATTAATTCTGTGAAGCTGTTCAGTGAAAACTGGCTGTAATCTGTGCTGTGGGCTACTGCAAGAGTATATACTTCTAATGCTGTTTTATGATTTTCTACTACTTCGTTTCTTTATGCTTTGAGAGACTTCAAGCAACATCAAGCTGTAACTTAACTAGGTAGTGGCTGCGAAAGTAATGCTGGGCTTTCACGTAATGAGGAGACAATCACGTACTGACTCTGAACTGACACTGTCTCCCTATATTTGCAAGTATTTAATTGCTTCTGAATAAATTGAGTCCTCTAACTCATCAGCAAAACAATACATAATGAATTTCTCAGCTTTCATTCTAATAAAGAAGGAGCAGCATTCTTGGATAAGCTCTCTATCCCACATCTACTGTATGTCTTTTCATATGCAAAATATAGACCAGTGTTCAAGCTACTGTTCTGAACCACGAATAGGACTTTTCCACTTCAGAATGGTAGGTAATTTGCTTGCGAAATCCTCTGTTTACCAGGAAGAATTTGAATCAGAAAACTGATTGCCCAGCTATTAAGGCCTAATGGTTTCAAACTGCTGTCTAAATATTAATTACAATTATTTATATTCACTGATGTCAAAGAATACGTTTTGCAACCTTTGTAAAAGGGGGAAAGTTAAGGCTCAAGAGAAGATGAATTTGTCAAAAAATTAATCATCTTAAACATTATCATAATATTGTATTTTGTCATGTAAATTATGTTCATTTATTTGATTATATCAAAGTTTTGAGTGAATTCACATGGGAAGAAGTAGCACAGAAATCTAAACAACTTATGATATTCAGAGATCTTCAATCCTAACTAGATAAATGCAATACTTTTAATCTCTGACAGAGCATCTGTTTAAAGAGGCTGTTAGCTTTCTCAGCATCACAGCATTAATGTTCTTTCAGTATAATTACGTCTTATGTTTTATTTCTATTACACTAAATCACTGGGGTTTTTAAAGAACATTCTTTTCTTGAACAAATTTTCCCAATGGTATGTCACATAATTTTAAGTTAAAAAATGTACCAGAAGTACATAGGAAGAAGAAAGTGTAAAAAAATATTCCATAGTGATTTCTTCATGCAAGAAAAGCAAGAAAAAATTTCAAAATCATGAACTCCTTTATCTCTTTTTTTTTAAATTTATTTCAATGGATGCAACAAGTCACCATCACTATTTGACAAGTTTTTTCTAGCAAGGGCAATGTGTTTGTTCCTAAGAGCAATTTAAATTATTTGCACCCATCATAGAAGAAATATGTGTTAAAATTGTTGATAAAAATACAGAAGGGTGTCAAAGTTCATTCTCCAAAACATAGAATCATAGAATCATTGAGGCGGGAACAGACTTCTAAGATCATCACGTCCAACCACCAACCCAAACTACCATGTCTCCTAAACCATGCCCTGAAGTGCTGCGTCTTTAAATACCTCCAGGGATGGTGACTCCACCACCTCTCTGGGCAGCCTGTTCCAGTGCCTGACCACTCTTTCAGTGAGAAGTTTTTCTTAATATCCAATCTAAGCCTCCCCTGACACAACTTCAGGCCATTTCCTCTCGTCCTATCGCTTGTTACTTGGGAGAAGAGACCAACCCCCACCTCGCCACAACCTCCTTTCAGGCAGCTGCAGAGAGCGATAAGGTCTCCCCTCAGCCTCCTCTTCTCCAGGCTAAACACCCCCAGCTCCCTCAGCCGCTCCTCATCAGACCCACTCTCCAGACCCTTCACCAGCTTTGCTGCCCTTCTCTGGACACGCTCCAGCACCTCAGTGTCCCTCTTGTACTGAGGGGCCCAAAACTGAACACAATATTCAAGGTGCGGCCCCACCAGTGCCCAGTACAGGGGCACAATCACCTCCCTACTCCTGCTGGCCACACCATTCCTGATACAAGCCAGGATGCTGTTGGCCTTCTTGGCCACCTGGGCACTGCTGGCTCATGCCCAGCCGACTGTCAGCCAGCAGCCTCAGGTCCTTCTCTGCCAGGCAGCTCTCCAGCCACTCTTCTCCAAGCCTGTAGCATTGCATGGGGTTGTGGTGACCCAAGTGCAGGACCCAACACTTGGCCTTGTTAAACCTCATACAACTGACCTTGACCCATTGATCCAGCCTGTCCAGATCCCTCTGCAGAGCCTTCCTACCCTTGAGCAGATCGATCATCCCACCCAATTTGGAGTCACCTGCAAAATTACTGAGGGTGCATTTGATCCCTTCATCCAGATCATTGAGAAAGATATTAACAAGACTGGCCCCAACACTGAGCCCTGGGGAACCCCACTTGTGACCAGCTGCCAGCTGGATTTAGCTCCGTTCACCACAACTCTCTGGGCTCGGCCATCCTGCCAGTTTTTTACCCAGCAAAGAGTACACCCGTCCAAGCCACGAGCAGCCAGCTTCTCTAGGAAGATGCTGTGGGAGACAGTGTCCCAGGCTTTGCTAAAGTCCAGGTAGACACATCCACAGGCTTTCCCTCATCCACTAGGCAGGTCCCCTGTCACAGAAGGAGATCGGGTTGGTTAGGCAGGACGTGCCTTTCATGAAGCCATGCTGGTTGGGCCTGATCCCCTGGTTGCCCTGCACTTGCCTGGTGAGCTCACTCGAGATGAACTGCTCCATAACCTTCCCCGGTACCAAGGTCAGGCTGACTGGCCTGTAGTTCCCTGGATCCTCCTTCTGGCCCTTCTTGTAGATGGGCGTCACATCAGCAAGCCTCCAGTCATCTGGGACCTCCCCTGTTAACCAGGACTGCTGGTAAATGATGGAGAGTGACTTAGCGAGCTCCTCCAGCAGCTCCCTCAGTGCTCTTGGGTGGATCCCGTCTGGCCCCATAGACGTGTGAGTGTCCAGGTGGAGAACCAGGTCATAAACTGCTTCCTCCTGGATTATAGAGGTTTGTTCTGCGATCCAGCTCAGAGGGCTGGAAAAAATAATAATTTTACATATCAGATTGTAAAAGAGCTTTCACATACTTTTGTATTTAGGAGGAGGGAGCCATATTTTATCCTGTAGTGCTTGTGCAGGAATATTTAGGTGGTATGGTGGATCACCTATGCCTTTGAATTGTAATAAATTTCACTTTCACAAGTCCAGCGGAGAGCTACCAAGGTGATCAGGGGCTGGAGCATCTCCCTTGTGAGGAAAGGCTGAGAGACCTGGGTTTGTTCAGCCTGGAGAAGAGAAGGCTGAGGGGGGATCTCATCAATACCTATAAATATCTGAAGGGTGGGTGTCACGACGATGGGACTGGACTCTTTTCAGTGGTGCCCAACGACAGGAGAAGGGACAACGGGCACAAGCTGGAACACGGGAAGTTCCAGCTAAACATGAGAAAAAAACCCTTCCCTGTGCGGGTGCCAGAGCAGGGGCACAGGCTGCCCAGGGGGGCTGTGGGGTCCCTTCCCTGGAGACATTCACCCCCCGCCTGGACGCGGCCCTGTGCCCCTGCTCTGGGGGTGCCTGCTCACGCAGGGGGGTGGGACAAGATGATCTCCAGAGGTGCCTTCCAACCCCCGCCAGTCTGGGGGTCTGTAATTGCACGATTGTGAGGTATTTCCCATTAATTGGAACAGAAAAAAAAAAAGAGCGTATTGCTGACATTTTCTGAGATACTCCTTTGCATGGAACGTGACATAAGCAATATTCTGGATTAGTATCTGGGATTCTGAGAAGTTTTCACATCGCTTTATTTCAGTCACTTTCATTACAAAATAATTCAAACTCCAATTCATTATACAAGTTCACAACCACGAAATTTTTGTCGAAACCTAAAAGTTTACCAAAACGAACTCTTGTGTTGTCTCAAAAAAACCCTAGTAATGTAAGGATTAAAATCCCCGCTAATCTGCTGAAATATTCTTTCATACTTAATGGGAATAGATAATCCTTTGGCTAAAGGATTATAGGTGAGAACTTTGTGGGCAAGTCTTTTGGGCAAGGTTTAGATGTGTAAAATCATGGGTTTGTAGATCAGTAATTTAATTCCATTACTATTTTTAAATATGACTAAGAGAATATATGTCCTTATATAATTCAGAAACAAATCCCACTGAAACTCAGCAGGCCTTGGGTGGGCGCTGCAGTGTGCCTGTAAGCTGCAAACTTACTACATCCGATATTAAAACCCCTTGTGTTTTTCTTTTTTTCTTTTTTCTTTTTTTTCTTTTATCTTTTTTTTGTAAAATGCCAGCACCTTGTCAAGGATAACAGGAATATGCAGAGAATGAGACATTATGAAAGCACTAATTCTGCAAATGTTATTAAACATCTGTTTCATTTTTAAACCTTCACACCTGTGGACTTACTGCCTGTTTCTTCTCCATAGTTAATGTTTGTACTAGACAGGAATCTTGCAGTTTCTGAGCAGATACTTTGTATTCATGTCAGTAAAACACTAACAGAAGATAAAAAGAAAAGAAGTGGGTAATATTTATCAGGTGTCTGAATGTTTATTTCAAGCTAGTGGGCATATCGTATTTGTTAAAACACTTATGCAATATTTGTACTATCTTAACTTGAACATGCTTCAAGAGAAACCTTGCCTATTCTCCATTTTCAAAAGTCTCACTCACTGAAAGATAAACCAAGGTTGACTCAAAATCTTGTGAATCTTCATTTCCAGAATGTCCGTACCCTGCAAATTCTATATTCTGTATTTCTATTCTCTGGAAAATATATTCTGCGAATTATTTTCAGTTCTCAGGCTAAGAACCATCTGTGCCTTTTCAAATAAATTTGCCGTAGAAAGGTTTGGAGCTTTATATATTTTTGTTATTTAAAAGCTCTGTGAAACATATCTCCTTAAAATCAACCTTGCGTACTGCAGGTGCTTAAATATCCAATTGAGTTTCCTAGATGTACCATTATTCCTTAGTAAAATTCAGTAGTAAAAGGTTTGACCGCTTGTCATGGTTTTAGCTGGGATAGAGTTAATTTTCTTCCCTGTAGCTGGCAGAGTGCTGTGCTTTGGACTTAGCATGGAGAAAAAAATGTTGAGATAACACACCGATGTTTTAGTTGTTGCTGGGCGGTGCTTGTGCTAGTCAAGGACATTTCCAGCTTCCCAGGCTCTGCCGGGGGCACAAGCAGCCGGGAGGGGAGGGGGCACAGCCAAGAGAGTGGATTGACACTGGCCACAGGGACATTCCATACCATGTAACGCCATGCCCAGTGTGATACTGGGAGGGGCTGGCGGGGGGGGGAGGCAGCAATCGTGGCTCGGGGACGGGCAGCGTCGGTCGGCGGGTGGGGAGCGGCTGTATCGTTCGTGTTTCTGTGGGGTTTTTTCCCTTTTTTTTCCCTTTCCCTTCCTTTTCCATTTTATTATATTAACATTATTGCCATTATTATTATAATCATTATTATTATCATTTTATTGTAATCATTAAACTGTGCTTATCTCAACCCACAAGTTCTTTTGCTCGTCCGATTCTCTTCCCCATCCCACAGGGGCAGGGGGGGAGTGAGCGAGCGGCTGCGGGGCGTTCAGTTGCCAGCTGAGGCTGAACCACGACACCTCTTTAGACTTCTTGGTAATTGCTAGACAGTTTCAAATAATTAAAAGAATCGCACTGTTATTTTAAGTGTCACACGAGTTGAAAAATACCCGATCCTGTTAAGTAAAAAGTAAGGACAAGTAAACCTAGGGGGTGGGAGCGACAGCGAGGAAAATGTGAGCGACTGGTGATTTTGCAGATGTCTGGAGTTATATTTTGGTGAAAGTGAGGGAAATGTCTGGGAGACAGCTGGATATAACAGCCATAAGGTTTTGCTTTGCTGTGGGTCTTTCTCAGCTCTGAGGTAAGCAGAGGCAATTTTCTCTTTCACTCTCAAGTGTTTTGTAGTGAAAAACTAAAAGCCTGGAAAACTTATCCTCAGCATCTGTGGAGAATCAGGAGCATGAAGGGAGCCTGGGTGTTTAAACAGTTAAACTTTTACGTGTCAATTTAGATACCTTCTGAGCACCGGCTTTTTATTGTTACACCTTAGAAACCTCAGAGGGAAGTCAAAGCCCTGTTTTGCTGGCAATGTATGTAAACCTGACACAATGACTGTCCCCACTTCAGAAATCGACTGTCCTGAACATGACCTGTGCTTGTCAAGTCTTCAGTCATACACATTTAAGGACCAGATCCTTATCTGATAAAATCAACTTAATGCTTGGGAAATAGATATGATATTTTCATTTATATTAGAAGAAATTACTTTTGTGGGTAAAGTGAACTAGAGAAGGATGCAAGAAAAGAGTCTAATTTAAGCAATTGCAAATGTGGTTACAGTTGCAGATTTCCTTGCATCAGATTATCTCAGGGATTTGAAAGGCATCTTTGAATATTACATGTTGGGAAAAGGAGAGAGGCAATCAATTGGACACACAGGATGTAAGTTCATGCTACTTTTTGTCAGAAAAATATAGGCTTGATCTTTTTCTGAGGATCTTTCATTGAGAAGCTGCAGCGTTAGGGGAAGTCCCATGCTCAGCGGCAGTAATTGTAAGTAGCAATTTGGACATAGATTTTCTTTCCATTCCTTGGACATTTCTTTAAGTAGAGATTTATCTAAGAGCCATTTTTGGACATTGTCCAGGAGCGTAATTATACAGGCTTCCTAATTTCCATCTGAAAAATAACATCAATAATTTCAATGTGCATCTCATATTTTAAACACATTCAGCGTTCCCCAAATTTTAATGGTGATTAGTGAAACTAATGACCACAAATGGATTTGTTTGACTTGATTGCAGAAGCTGTTAATATTAAAGGTTGAGAACATTAACGTCTTACTTCAATGGGCATTTAAAATTGTGGAACGTAATGACTTTTCTGTGCTTTTCTTTCAGTATCTTGCTAAATATTAAAAATATTTTATTGGATAATAACACATCTCTGCTACCAAGAAAAGTGACCCAGAGTGGAAATGTTTTTATTTGACAGAATACATTTTCCACAAGACAACTTTCTTTAAAAGTCATCAAGAAAGGAGTGGTGTTTCTCACACTAGACTCTTTCCAGTGCATTACTGAAGCAAACCTGCAGGAAATAAAGCATAAGTCTCTTCTAAGTAAATAAGCAGCACTAAATGGTACAGATTAAATTGTTTCTTTTAGAGACCTACCCTGTGGAAAAAATAATTTAAATTACCTTTTAAATCACTCTAACTTCCTTGAGCTGTTTCCTAATGAGTTACGGAAACTGCAGTTACCACTCACATCAGGGAGCCACCCAATTTGGCATTAGCCTCTACATCTACTTTTAACAGACAAGAATGCAGAAATCTTTTAGAAATTAAAGTGCTGCAGCTGGGCCACAGAGAAGGATGCTTGTTTACTTACACAGCTCATGCAGAATTCTGCGTTCAGTCTCTAATTTCTATAAGGTCTAAGAACCAATAGTATTGATTATATCGGGATGATCTAAGCAGTGGGATAAATATTTCAGGAGGACCCCAAGAAGTCTTTGGAACTTTGATGAAACTCTTATCATCCTAATGCTTTCTAGTATTTGGAGCTGCTACTGGCTGGCTGTGTCACCTACCAGATTCTCATGTAGCAATTTCTTCACATGTGTGTTAGCTTGCAATTACACTTTAGGTGTAATTAGGTGCATAAAACGTGATCAGCAGCTTCTAGGCCTCGTCAGTAACTACTAATTCCCCCCATATCCAGTTTCAGTGTGAAACGGCAGCTGTAAGGGCTGAATGGGACCATCCCCAGAGCCCATAATCTGTAGCTGGAGGGCTCCACTGCAATGTGTGCATAAGGTAACACAGGGCCTGGAGTTGCTGTCGCAAATTTCTAAGCACTATGTCTGGATTCCCCTTGATCTTTTACTCACCAGGTAGTTTTTTGTTCATCCCTTGACAATTGCTCTAGACAATTAAATATTCATGTATCTCATCCCTAAGCATGAGGCTCGGATAAGGAGAACTGATCATGCAGTATACTTTCCCATATGCTGAAAAAAATGTTTTCCTTGGTTTATGGCCTTTTGTATGTGCGCCCCTTGCCTTGTTTGAATAATGACAATACACGGGAATTCTATTCAAGAACAAGATAGATCTGTAATTTCATTATCACCCGCTTGCAGATCTGTATTCTGTCACACATAAACATTTCAATTTTCACATAAAACCTAAGAGTAACTTTTTAATAACAGCAGCTAATTCATATAGGTCTTTTTAGAAATAAATGTCAAAACACTTTTTATCCCAGTATGGAGTGGAGCACAGAGAGGCAAGGTGACTCAGTCAGTGTCATTCAACAGATATGTCCAGTGCTATCTTGTGCAACATGCTTTCCTATGCTAACTACAAAAGAAAGAGAAATCCAGCTACTTTTATTTCTAGATCAATGAATTTTCTCTAGAAATGTAAATACCTTTTCTCTTCTTCACTTCTCATTATAAAACAAAAATCAGTTCTTCCCTTATTGGTCATAGATATCTGCATATAATAAACTGATTTCTAAAAAAGCAGTACTCAGATTTCAATAATTGATTCCAAGTACAACCTTATTTTGTTTACATGCACAAACCACACTTCCAACCTATGTGGTCAAGTACCAAATAAACATTTTCCTCTGATATCTCAAATCAGCTTCAATATTCAATGCCTACAGAAGAACCCTTTCTCAAGAATTGTTTATGCTCAGAAACCAAAGCAGAACAAAAACCTTCTTTAAGTCAGCTTCCTCTTCAAGCAGTTTCTGCACAGAACTGAACATATTTCTCTAAAATAAAACATTTATTTGTGTATGCATTAAAAGCATGTGCAATAATACCACATGTGAATTCTCATCATAATATACACAGCATTAACTCAATATATAAAATTAGCGTTCCATTGTCTCTACAAAAGAAACTCTGTATGGAAGGGTAGAGTGATGAACAATTCAGAATATCAATCTTTGAATCTTTATTGCTAGCTCTAATTGCAGTTTATTAATCAACATGTTTAGTATGCCTATAGGTACTATATGCCTATAGATATGCCTATAGAATACTATTATTAGTATTCCCTAGAGTATTTACTCTAGGGAAAATTGTCATGAAGCTGTGCAACAACCTGGAGTTTTATTTCTAATTTGTTCAAAATTTTTGTACTGAACTGTGATGAGTCAGATCGTCTCCCCAAACAGAACTGTTGGAAAAGTTGAAAACTGTATGTTCCATTTGGTTTACTGTGGTGTGTTAACATTGGCTAAGGGCCAAACTTCCACTTAGCTGCTTGCTCGCTCCCCTTACTCAGCAGGACAGGGGGAGAAAATAGGATAAGGAAGATTGTGATTTGAGATAACGACACGGAGATCACTTACCAATTACTGACTTGGGAAAAATGAATTTAATTTATTGTTCATTAAAATAGATTCAGGCAGTGAGAAACAAAGACAAATATTAAAACAACACCTTTCCTCCCCGCTTTCCCATGCTCAACTTCACTCCTTCACTCTAAGTATGCGCTGTGGAAAATTTAAAGCAACTTCATTCAAATAAAGAATACTTTTTCTGTAAGGCTAATAACTCATCTCGTGTTTATTACCTATCTTCTGGTAATTTTTCTCTATCACATGACCTTCATCTTAGGAATACTTTTATTTTTCCTCTATTCCAGGATGAATCACAGAATCACAGAATCCCATGGACACTGCAGCACTGTCAGTAGAGTTACTGAGGAAGCAGAACTATTAAGCTACAGACCAGATGGTATCTGAAATTCCATATTCATTGTGCTGGTTACCAGCAATTTTATCGTGCTTTCCCAGGTACAATAACAGCAATATGTTAGTAAAATCAGAATTTTGTGGCTTACCCTGACATATATCTTACCTAGCAGGCTTTGGGTTTTTTTTAACTCTCTAGCAATTAGCACCTATGTTAACTGGGAACCTTTGGTTTTATGGCATAAAATATAGGATTCTTGTTCTCATTACTTCAGCCAAAATCTTCAGAGAGCAACCCCATAAAAGCTAAATAAAAAAGGAACAAAGATAGAACCCCATCTGGAACCCAAACTGATTTGTAAGCCAATTTAGTAGCTTTAGAAAGATTTGGGATTGTCAAGCTTCCACAGTGCAGCTGTTGTTTTGCTTTTTTTTTTTTTTTTGCTTGTTTGTTTGGGGGAGGAGTTATGACATGTTTTACATAGAAAAGAGCCCTCTGAATAGCCATCCAAGACTTTAAGTGAAATAATGGTGCTGACGGAGCAGAAATTGAGAAGAGTGAATGCTTGAAAAGATGAGTACGAGATATATCTCTGGAACAGTTACTCTCTGAGGAGGTTCAGCAGGTAATGTCAGGCAGAAAAGAAATATTTTTTCAAAGAAGAGAATAAAAGCCCTAAAGTAGGAAGAAATTGGTTGCTACTGCAATATAAGGCAAATTATTGGTGAAACATTTTGTCTGAAGTCAATTGCATATTAAAACATATGCTATATCTTTAGTTACAATATATCAATAATGTTTAATCAATTTCGTGACTTTTATAATTTGTAAGACCAAAGTACCCCTGAAAATGTAAAGCACAAAGCTAAAGCATGGATTATATTTCAGTTGAAATTTATTAGAGAGTCACCCAGGTCATTCAACAAGCACTTTCAGTAAGCATAACCTGGCACAGATATCGGGAAAAGCATTCCTGGTCACCACTAGAAGCATGGTCCTATCCTCATTCCTCCCATTCCTTATACCAGAACAAACGATTGTCTGTGTTTCTATAGTGACCTGGGTCAGAGAGCTGAGCAGATAAAACTGGAGAAGAGGAAGAGAGAAGGAGGAATTATTTTGTCAAATCAGATCCTGCAACTGATTCACTACTTTGACACACAAAACATTTTCTTACACAGGTAAGGAGTGAGCAGGACTTCTTTAGGTGGAAGAGGTGACTCATGACTGCTGAAATGGCTGCTGAGAAATTCCCATCTGAGAAGCTCCGTATTCAGATTGTGGTATGAGCTTCCTCTGCTGGTTCAAATATTTCCTAAAATAATTGACAGGTTGACATTTTATTAGCAGTATTTCTTTGCAGCAGGATTATCTAAGCAAGTAAAACAGACAAATATCCATTAAGATTCATAAAGGATAAGCTATAATAAACTTATTTCTATCTTACTGTTAGATTTTTTTTTCTGCTATGTTGCATGTTCCTCTCTTGCACTTTAGCCTGAATTGCACCTTTTTCATCTATTCAATGATACTTTTGGATTTAAGATCTTTTAACCTTCTCAGCTGTATGCAGGTTACTCAGCCCGGTCAGCTAATCAACCCAGGCATCCTGTTGGTCATGATATTTATTTATCTTTTATACATCAGTTCAGAATTCAGTGTTGTGAGTAACCAGCTATAGTGAAACTTTGACTAGATGATCCCTGAGGTCCCTTCCAGCCTGTGATTCTGTGATTCTTCAACAGGTGTGTATGAAATGAAAATTAATGTTTGCTTTACAGTAGCTCCTGCTGGATTGTTGAGCAGGCAACAATCTTATGTTAATTTTTTGACCAGACATTTCTGGCAGTTGCAGAAGCTAAAAGAATGTACCATGAGGCCAGTTGGCACTCTGTGCATAGCTGCCAAATACAGGTTGCTGTTTCTATCTAGGGAGAAATAGCTTGTCTTTTCCTTTTCCTCTCTTCTTTCATGACAACGTTTTCTGTAGGAGATTCTTCCTTCTAGCAGTGCCAGCTCCTACAGCAAAATACAATTCCTACAGCCCAATGCACAATCTATACAATTATTTAAAAGAAACCTTCATTGTTTTCCTCTCCTACTTTAGTCTGGCGTAAAGCTTCCTCTAGGAAGGGAAAGATTTTCTTTTCAGATAGCAATTTCATACTGTTGATCACCTCCTTTATTGACTAAAAACTTGTATGAGGAAATGAAACCAAGCATATTTTAATTCTTATGTGCCAGTAACTGATCACAATAAAATATAACCTATTACAGATATCTACTCAGATTTCCTGCAGCATTGAAGAGGCAGAAGGATACTGTTGAACTTCATCATAGCTGGATCTTGTCTTTCGTACATGAGAACAGAACTGGTAACTGGCTATCTAGTTCCACACTAAAACTGATTTGGGATCCTCGCTGCTGTGTGTGCTGGAAAACAAGGTACAACGTGCAACTTCGCAGGCCAGAAAATGGGATATGAACAATTGGTACACTTCAGAGATCTCCAAATATCATCAAATTTATTTTTGGAAAAGTGGGCAAAATATGCAAAGGAGCGTGTCAGGTGTCCTCTGTAGTCTTCTGCCCTCTGCCACACATAATTATAGGCCAGTTTGATTTTGTGGAATCTCTGTGGTCCCAGGTTAGGATGTACATCTGGTCATACAGAGAAAAGGAGTGAGGTGTTATCTTAGGCCTCCTATACTAAGATGTGGGTCAGTCCAGCCTAAGCACATCGTAGTTCATTCTGCTGTATGAAGAATGCTGTCATTTGCTGTGGGGCTTCCTGGAGCTGAAGTGCTTCTTTAAGTCTGGTTTTACTACTGACAGAATGGCTGAGGCTTTTCAGGAGTATTTAAAACAGGTTTTCAAATAAAAGCTTAGTTTCAGTTTCCTGTTCTTAAGAAGTCACACAGGACATACTGTTCTACTTTTTCACAGAAGCTGTGTTTTAAGAGTGCGTTTTAACAGAAATGAAATTATTTTCAAAACACTTCAAAATATAAAACTGTGCTTCTGTACTGTTGGAGCCGCCTTTCAACGTCTTTCAGGCTTAGGCTAAAAATCAAAATATCTTCTAACTGAACTAAGCACAAGGCCTCCCCATATAAAACAATGACCATGCACATATTAAGAGGAAAACACACTCAAAGATGCAGCGTAGTCCTTTAAGAAGAGCAGTATGCTTCTCCCTGTACAGCTTTCGCTCTGGTAATGTACAAAGCTGAGAGAGAGAATAGTAGGGCACCAAGTTTTAACACTCTCATATTTCAAGTTTGTAACACCTAAAATTGTGTCTTCGTAATTTGTATGTCTGCAGGTGAGGCATGTTTTTTGTGTCCTTTGCTGTTTACCATGAACATCTATACATGGACAGCTGCAGCTTGGCCCCTCAGGAGTCCTGGAGATTAACTCTCCACTGGTCTTAGAGACAGCCGTGTCTGCTGCAACAGAGATTTTACTGGTTTGAAGCTTAAATAGATAAAGAGCAAAAGTGCTAGCCATAGAGGTGCTAAAGCAGAGCAGAAGTAATTTTCAAGGTAGGAAACAGGCAATTTGGTGCTTGCAATTTAAAAAAAAAACACAAAAAAACCCCAAAAAAACCCCAAAAACAAAACAAAACAAACAACCCAGAAACAAGTATCAAGGGCTTGCAAACAGAATTTTCAGTCTGTGACAGGAATTGTCTTTCATATCATGGAAAATTAAAGCCCTGACAATTTCTCCTTAATCACATTTCAATAGAAAGAAATAATGATAACTTCATGAAACTGTGTCTGATTCATGCACATTTTAGTTCTTCCAGGGCTTATAAATGCTTACATTTGTTATGAGCGACGGGTAGCTGCTGGAATGGGCACGGACACGCTGATACCGGGATGACTGACCTGTTCATCTGGATGTTCCCTTGCCAGCTGGAGAAGCACCCCTCCAGCCCATCCTCCTGACTGCTGTCATTGGCCATTTCTTACCTCGAACCACAAAATAATTTAGGTTGAAAGGCACCTCCATCGGCATCTATCCCAACTCCCTGCGTGGACCAAGTCTAATTTTACCAGGTTTCCCTAGGCCAAGTCCCGCCAGCTCCTGAACACCTTGGAGGCTGAGGAGTCCACACCCTTTGGGGACAGCCTGATCCTCCTGGTAAAAAACTTTCTTTATATCTAATTAGAGTTTTCCATGTTCCAGTCTGTGCCTGTTGCCTCTCATCCCATTGCCGAACACCTCCAAGAGTCTGACTACATCTTCTCCCCATTTGGACGCAGCAGTAAGGTCTCCCCAGACGTCTTCTCTTCTCCAGGCTAAACAAACCCAGTTCTTTGGTTTCTCCTAGCATGTCCCATCCTCCAGCCCCACAACCACCACCCCAACCAGCCCTGCAGGAGCAAGCCCCATGAGAGCCAGCCTTCCCGGCACGTCTCAGCTCTTGGCACCTTCTCACACCAGCCTGTCCTGCCTGGAACTTTATCAGCTGAGAAGGCGACGAATGCATAGGAAGGACAATAAACTGGGTGTACGATTTTTTGCTACTTCATCCCACTCTCACAAAAAACCTAATCGCTTTGACATTTTATATCAAACCTGGCTTTTATTTTTAGGTGAGAATAATAAAAACTTTTACCCTGGAAGTTAGTAAGTGAAATTACAGCATTCTCTCAACTGACTACAATTTTTCTGATAAAAAAAAAAAAACAACAGGTGGAGCCAGAATGGAAAAACTGCGTATTTTTAATCTTCGCAGAATTATAAACATTTGTCCAAGCTTTTTGCTAAACACAGATAAATTTGGGTTGATCTTACAGTGATAGATGAGCTGCAACTAGAGAAAATAAGGCTTGGCTTTTTAATTTAGAAAAAAATACGAGAGTATAGGAAAACTATTTTAAAGTAAAGATTTTTTAATTAGTTTGATATTACACATGAAGAAGGACATTTCTGTGTGTACAAGGAAGGAAGATTAGTTATAAAACTATTTTTAAAATTGTACAGACTACATTTAAATTTACAATATCTCTTGGAATGAAAGTATAAATATTTATGAATTAATGTTATTAATTTCTGTAGCTGAAGTAAATCTATTTCCTCGGATAATAGAATCCAAATTATTAAATAAAAGGTATTCATTTTTTTGTAAATATCTAACATGCTACTTTGTAAATTGTTGTTTCTTCTGCTTTTTATCTTTTACTGTCACCTATCCTAATAAGATTTGAGCTGAAGAAGGTAATTTGTAGTATGACAAAGCTGTTCAACTGATGAAAAGGCCTTAAATTACAAGGAATATTAGAATATCTTTTTTTTCTGAACAAATCAAGTTTAATCCCCCAAAGGGACTGACTTTTTAGATATTCAATAAAACCAAAGAAAATATCTTCAGAACCTGGTTTAGTCTGCTAGTGTATTGTTGCCTTCCATGAGTGTTAACTGCCATGAGACCTAAGAAGGGAATAGCACTTATACTGAAACTAAGGGCAAATACTTCCTTAAAATGTCCTTTTAATGAATTATTTATGTCTGTGTAACCGTCTATATGCTATGGAAGAAATCTTCAGAGAACTAATAGCACGTATCAGCAATTTACAACTGATTAATTACTGAATTGCTACTTAATGATTATTAGAATTTGGCTAATAATGTATTAATCCTTGTACATGGAAGGTAATATTGAAGTATGTGTAACTGAAAGGTGTTTCTATACACTGATACAGGGAGCTGATATGATATTAGAGGATAAAATGCAATTTGTTTTGGAGTCTTGCTAGTTCACATACCTGAGATGTATATATTATATATTACTGACAAAGGTAAAAATACAAAGGAGCAGTTTTAGACAGTAGCCAGAGCTTCTGTTTCAGGCCACTTCTCTTCTGTATACAAAATAGACTGAGAAATAGGCTTAAAAATTAAACTCTACAGCAAATATTTTGTGGGGTTTTTTAAATAAAAAAGAAGTAAATAGCATGCAAGCTTGTCTACGTACACTTATATACATGTTTTCCCTACAAGAAAAAGAAAAAAAAAAAGATAATTTAAAAAATCTCCCACTGCTGGGAAAAAAAATATGCTGAGAATTTTTTTTTTCTATTTTACCTCAAGTTTTTTGTTAGTTTAGGGGTTTTTTTTGCCCATTTTCCTAAAGTGAAGAAACCTTGGTTCCTATACGAATAACTCTTAATAGAAATTTTTATCTTTAGCAACTTGAAGTCAAAAAAGCTTCCATTTTACAAGCAAATCTAGGAATCATGGCAAACCATGAAAAAAGAATAACATTCACTTTTTTTTTTTAATAGAAAACACCCAGTATGACAGAGACAGGCATTGAAATTGAACACGGTGGTGCAGAAGGTGGCACTGTTACCTCCGGTGAGTTTAAATGCTAGTATGGTGTACAGGGACAGGGCACAGCTGTCACTTAATGAAGTTGTATGAATTGCTTCCCCATCCATTAATGCATATGGCATGAAAATGCAAAAAGAAAATGTATGTTAATGCTTTGCTTATTACTTACTGATAGGAGTCAAGTAATACCCTATTAGGATTCCAGCTCTGTCTCTTACCTGCCACTCAGTGCCTATAGTAACATCACCCCTGTTCACGTTACGGAAATACAGACTATAGAATTTCATTATGAATATATTTTTGTTGTTGTTTTTGTTATGGTCAGACATTTGTGATATGGGCCATTACATTCATTCTGCCCACAAATATACGCCAAACTCAGCAACAAGAGTATCCCTTAACTACCTCTTATCTCACCTTTGTAAACTATTTTGATATTGCTTTCTCTCACAAATAAAAGAATATTTACAGTTTTCTGTATTTCCAGAAAGCAAAATAATCCACTTTCTAGCTGTAATGCATTAACTGAGAAACTGGAAAATAACAGATGTCAGTGCAGATTGGATTTATTTTTCCAATATGTTTTTAAATGACTGAATGTGAAACTGTTAATACTTGTTGTATCTCAGAAAGTTGGTTATATTTACATGATTTTAATGTCTGTTTTTAATGTTGAACTGCAGCCACGTATGTGGGAGGTAACTGATGTTTGGCAGTTTCCCAAAAGAACCTAGCTGCTATAAGCCTGTCATTTAGGATGACAGCCATCTTTTCTTTCCTATTTATTTTGTGATTTCATAAATCAAATCTTTTTTTCACTGTTAAATATTGAATGCAGTATTTCTACTCACAGTAGAGCTCAATAGTCAGATAACTGTTCCAACAATGCTATATGGACAAACGAAGAAGGGTATATTTTTCCTGGAAGAAAGACATTCTAGTCTCCTACAGCCGTCTTGTATTGTGGTGGAAGCTGTACAGAGACGTTTTCTTCTTGATGCAGATAAAGAAACACATGCTGGTTCATTACCTGTAGGTATCTTGAGAATGTGATAAAATGAGATCCACTAATAAACCGACCTGCAGAGGTTATGGTCAGGAAAAATAATGCTGTAAAGCGTGACATCCTGTTACTCTGAATCTATATCCTTGAATGCTGTGGAGTCGCATACACTTACTTTAATGCCAAAGATATGGGGTTTTTTCACTTCTGTGTTACAGTATCGATACAGCTACAGAAGAATGGGCTGGACCGCAGCTTTCCTTCTACATCATCCAATTGTCAGCTTATCTCTGTCTGCAGAGTCCTCATTAGAAAGGGGAGTGGAGGGAGTGAACAGCTTGTTTTTTTCAGATTCCAGATGGAGTTTGTAAATCTGACAGGTGGAGAAGAGAAATGAGTGGGAAAGAAAAATTTTCATACTTGTGAAATGCCAAAAATCTGTCTAGAACATCTCGAGAGAATGAATATTGGACAAACCAGGGTTGTATACTATACCTTTCCTGACTATAACAGCATTTGAGGGGTTAATAATTCAAAAATACTTGTAACTAACACCCAGATAATCTGCAATTGGAAATATATCAGATGAATACCAGCTGAGATCCTTGTCCATTAATAGGTTACTTTGCATAAAGACTCGTGCTGCTAGGTGTTTCATTTGAACCTCATTTCCCTCTGTCCTCCATGTATTTCCCTGCTATAGAAATATGAATCTCACAGATATAGCTTACTTGCTTGTTCTTTATATTCAATCATATAATGTGTTTTCAGGCAACAAATAACTATACAGGGGCCACACGGAATGCACTTTTTACTTCGTTTCACTTAAATTCTTAAGATTTCACAAAACTTTTACATGCTGCGTTCCTTTCTGAGTTTGCTAGCACGAGGCTGTGATTTTCCAGATATGAGTATTAGATGACACCGCACAGGTGTCCAGCTAGGTAGTCCTCGAGCTTCAGGTCAAGACTTACCTGCTTGCTTGCTTCACATCTGACTGTGCTGCTTATCCTGAAATGAACCGGACTTAAATAAACCCAGCAGTTAGCTTGTATAAATCATGCTTTCCGTTTCACAGATTTGCAGATATTGGAGGCAATGGAAAGGAAGCCAGGTCTAAAGTTGAAAACATAAGCTTTATACTACAAGGCACTTGATTTCTGTATTTCCCAAATGTATTCAGAAAGAAAAAGGTAAGGGTAGAGCATGGAAAAATAAAAGAATGTATGATAATGAAATACATAAGACTGAAAACCAAATTTCCTTTAAGTTTGTAAGTAAGTATGTGGATATATCTGCTCTCTGCAAATCCAAGCTAAGCAGCTATGCAACACTACTGGCAGGAGCAGGTAGAGACAAGGTGTATGGAAGCATATGTGGAGTGGGTTTGCGGAAGAGTTGTGGAGCTCTGAGCTAAAATTTTGCTGCCTGGCTGGCTATCACTGCAGGGAGATGAACTAGGTGACATATGTGGTTCCTTCCAGTCCTATTTGGGAACAACAGAAGTGAAATCCCTGACCATGCTGAAGTATTTCAATTCATGTGAATATGCCTGGATTTAATTTTAATTTACTTTAATTTAATTTTCTAGGCAGTCTGTTGTGTTCCCATCTCTGAATTTGCCTATATATTTATACAGACATATATATGCACTATAGATATAAATATAATATATAGTATATATAGATATATATACTATGTGCACAAATATATATACTTCCAGATCATAGTGTGTCATGATACAGCCTTTAGCTGGCTTGTAAGCTCCTCCAGAGCATAGGTAGGTGAAATAAATGGTAGGTAAAATAAATAGCTGTATGTCACTGTGTTGAGCTCTCCAGTACTTTATGGCATTTGCAGATTCACAGTACAAGTAACTCACAGAAATTCTTTCATATCACTTATGATCCAGACCCTGACCTTCACAAGGAGTGGCATACAAAAAATATTTTAATTGGATTGAAAGGAAATGGAATATGATTATCTTGAAAACAAGCAAGTTAATCCTGCATAGTAATATGTGCCTTTGCAGAAATATTTCAAGATATTAAGAATGAAAACTTTCTGTTAGCCTGCCACTTTTGTATTACACCAATAAAATGGAATATAAAAAAAATCTAATTTCCTTTTCAAATTGTTCATAATTCTCCCAGTTTTGTATATCATTAGTCTTGAAATAATTTATTGGTTTTACATTTTCTTATTGTGTGTTTCACTTGACTTTTCATGCAGGACCTGAAAACTGAAGTGTATCTCCCCAGGGAAGGGGTTGACTCGGCCACGTTGGACACCTTCAAGAGTCGCCTGGACAGGGTGCTGGGCCATCTTGTCTAGGCTGTGCTCTTCCTAGAGAGGTGGGACTAGATGATCCCTGAGGTCCCTTCCAGCCTGGGATTCTGTGAGTCTGTGAACCTGTATAAGGAACATTACATAGGGTCAGTTGAAAGGTCTGTCTAATCCTTGCAGTGGCTGATAACACATGCATAAGGGAAGAGCACAAGAACCAGGGCATTTATATGACCTTTTGGATTCCGGCAGATCAGTTTAGCTGGAGGTTTGAAAGCAAAATTTTTTGTTTAATAGCTATCAGTAGAACCATCTTCCAGAAATTATCTACTCCTATTTTCTTTTAATATACAAAAAAGATCTGTGTTTATTTTTCACTTATTGTGCTTTACCTCAAGACTTTATATTGGGGACTGAATCAAGATGACTGTACTTTTCCCTTAAGAACAGCCCCAGAAGCTGTGAATCCATCAAACAATGTCAAAGCATTTAGAAAAACTGTAATGTAAAAAGCTATTTCTATAGTGCGAGATGGGCTCTTGGCAGGGCTTCAAAATCTGGATATAAATTCCTTCTGACCCCAGAAGGCCTCCTTCTGGGTCACAGAAGAGCAAGTGCTTTCAAGGAATATGAGATTCACGATTTTATTCTCAGTGGAGTGTAAACTGCTAAAGGCTGCATGCCTGCAGCCTGCGTTCAGAAAGAACTCTGGCTCCTTTGTATTCACAGAGGAATATCCAACTCCTAGATTTCCTCTGGGGAAAATTGTATATGCTGGGAAAATAAAGGTCCTGTCTCTGCCGCAGGAAAGTGTTACACTTTTAAAAACTGTGGAAGGATATTTGTGACCTGCTATGCTGTGTTGTACACCATAAATTTTTTTTTTTTTTTTGTTACAAGCTCTTAGTTTTACTTTAGTTGGATTTAGAAAGGAAAATACCTTTTAAGCTAGTATTTCACACCTCACTGTCTGCAGACTGTGGAAGAGGATTGTTTACTGGTTGACTCAAGGAATTCTAATCTCTCCTCCCATTTTGTATCTTTATGCCTTATTCTAAGATCTTTGGGAAACAGCCACACTATTTATTCTCATGGAGGATCTAGGCAGAGGTGTATTAGCAACATGCTTCTGAATTCTTCAGATTAATATATGACCGAAAAGCAAAGTGATCTTACTGATTATAGAAATTGCAGCCTATATAGCCAGAATAAAACATTTTTCATAAATTTAAGCTGGAATCAAATGCTGCTGCGTTTGTATCCAGAGTGTGTATTAGAGGTAGGTAGTAAGAACTACAGGAGTTCCACTAATTTTGTTTCCAACCAAAAAAACATGTATTCTAAAAATATACTTAAAATATTACTTGGGCAGCCTCTAAGGGTGCTTGGCTTCAAATTAGTCATCAAGTACTGAGGGATAATTATAGCACCATAGCGGAGTGAGTGTGAGGAATTGTGGTTCTTGCTGCTGAAGTAGAGACAATTGCTGTGAACAGGCTCTTCACCCTTGCCGTTCTATAAACACTTGGTTTGGCAGAGTGGTGAAGAGTCTGCTTAGCTTATTTCTGCAAAAACCTGTCCACGCGTTGTTAGTCTGGAGCATTAAGGGGAAATTTGTTTTGGTCAAATCAGTGGTAATTTTGCGGTCTTCTTCAATAGCTATGTCTTACCCTACCACGCTACCAGAGGCTTAAATGTGCTTATTAGTCCTTTTCCCTGATGTTAGTATCCCTCTGACGACAATACCTGCTTTCTGCAGAAGTATCCCCAAAGCCTCATGACTTCCTCGTGACTCTCCCCTCTCTTTCCGTTTCGGCCCCAGCTCCCCTTACGTGCACCAAAACAGCCATACAGGAGCAGAATGAAAAACAACTCTCTTCGTCCTGAGGCAAAGCCCATGTTTCAGGTATACAAATACCTGAATGAATACAAATCAACTCCTGGCTATGTGCCTGGTGTCGACGTGAGGGTTTTGGCTTTTATGACAATGGGACGTTCTTCAGCAACCACAGGCTGCTAGGGAGGGATGGACTCCACCTGCCTGGAAGGAGCAGGGGAACCACTGGCAGCAGGCTGGCAAACTTGGTGAAGAGGGCTTTAAACTGGGGAACTCGGGGGCACGGGGACAAACTGGCAGTGCCAATGCCATCACACACAACGGGGGAATAAGACAGGACAACCTGAGCAGGGATAAAGGTTTTGGTGAAAGTCTGCCTAAGGAACAGAGGCACCCAAAGCACCTCTGTCGCAGGTATGGCCACCGATTTCGGATGCGCATGCTGGTTTCCAAGGTGGCGAGAGTCAGCAAGGAGCTTGTGCAGAGCTCACCATTCTCTCATGTTACGACAGACGCAACAGATTAGCAGATTGTCTTAGACCAAGAAAAGCAAAAGCAGGCCTTTAATTTCCTCCTTCCCTTTCCTTACATTTCTTAGCCTTTCCTTCTTCTCTAGAGGAACAGCTAGCATAGCTGTGCTGTCTCCTTCACAAACCCGAACCTGTAGTGTGGAGCTCAGCTCCCTAAAAGACAAGCATCTAAGCTTTCTCACTAGAAATAAAAATACACCCCCATAGTCCCCTGTCATCATCTAAGGCAATGCAAGAACTGTTTTCGAAGTATGACCATGTATTGACATTACTTTTGTGTCAGACACAGTAGCCTATGAAGCCATTTTAAAAAAACAGTTCTGATTGAAAATGCTCTTCATTTATCTGAGTATGGAAGTTCAGTCTTTTGTTCTGTGATTTAAAAATCATGTGAAACATTCTATTATTAGACTTGTCTACCACCAAAAATTGGGACTCTGTGTTCCTGTCCCATCCTTCATTTGCTCATGAAAGTGTATGTTCTTTATCGCAAACACAGTATGTTCTTAAAGCAATTGCATTTTATTTGCAAGTTTCTACATTTCTGAAGCTAAGCAAAACACAGGTGTTAGTACGCTTGTGTGCACATTGACCAAATCATATTTTAAACATTTGAGAAAGGGGTTTCATATACAGTGTGATGTCAACAAGTATTTTCTCAGCCCAGTCAGCAAAACTGGGTTCCAAGGGAATCCGTTATTCCTCACATGAGAATCAAATGCTGGCAATTGGCATCTTAGCAGAAGCATCATTTTAAACAAGATCTTGATGTTTGTTAAAATAAATATCACATTATATATGAATATTTATTCTCTCTACACAATTTCTCTTCCTAGCTGACTTGTCATAACACAAAATGTCAATTTCCAACTGTTAAAAACATGACAGCTTTGTTTGTAATTTAAGTATTTTTTCCCTTGGAATTTCATTACTCAAAACATAATTTGGGGAGTAATTTTCAATGCTATTCAATGTAATGTGTTTCTTGTGTGGAGCTTCCACCAAAAAATAAGTACCTACCTTGAAATCTTCACACTCTTCACTCTTGATTTTTTTAACTATTTGGTGCACACTACAAAGTAACAGTATATTTTTAAGGAAATATACCTATTGTCCTTTGTTACTATATCCTGTCTGCAAAGTTCTGTAAAGAAAATTACATAAAAATCAATAGGGTTATTTTCTTATTTCTTCTAGCGATTACCCAAAAGCGCTGGCATCAGTATCAGTACTATTTAGGTAAAGGACTTGAATAATTTTAACTTAAGAGAACATACTTGTTCTAATACTTACTAGCTAATATGTCAATTCAATACGCATTCTTTGTTCAGCTTGCTTTCGATTTCCAACAATTGTCTTAGCTGATCAGTTGTGGATTTTGCAAAATCTAATTAGAGGCCCAGAGTGGTTAGGATATCTTGCTTTTTTTTAACCAATCCTTATGTACTGAAAATCTCCTTACTCATCAATGAAATCTGAATAAACATTAAGGAAAAATTTTTGTTAGATTATAGGGCCATAGGAAAATTTAGTGACTTCTCTTCACTAACATATTGAACATAGAAAGTCCAATAAATACTGAGTGATTCTGATGTTGCTTTGCTTCAGGCTGTCAGGATGAGTAGCTTTTCAAGAGACTTGGGAGAACTATAACAAACATGAGAACATTTGGGTTAGGTCAGTTATTGTCCGAGTAAGTTGTTAGTTTTTGAGTAAGTGATTCCCCCTCTTGTGGGTGGTGATTGGCGAAGAACTGAGAATTAAGAACAGATACCCTGGGCAGCATCATGTACATAACCCAGATACTACTGGGGGGCGAAAACACAAAGGATGATCCCTCTGTACCTGCCACTCACAGAGATGATGCGCAAGAGCTTTTGAACTGGTGAATGCCACCTCCTGATTCATGTTGTCAGATGATAGTCAACAATAAGCTTACTGGCTGCCAGAAATGCCAGTTGTCTACTTCAGCAGCTAAAGGGTGAACTCAGCACAGAGGTATGTGCAGGGGCATCGACTCTTTTATCTGGAAGCTGCCCCTTCACCGGCGGCCACTCTACAGCACTCAGTATCTTCCTCAGGGTCCAGGCACTAGCTGGAGTAGGTGCCTGGATGTTTATGAGACAGACACCTGGCAATCAGATGCACCAGTTTCACTCCCAGCTCTGTTCCCTGCCTACCACTCTGTGGTTTTTGGAGATCAGGAAACAGTGCTCACTGTTCACCGGCTGCACAGCTCCGTTCCTGATGTTGGGCTGCTGTTAGGTTGCAGACCAGAAAAGGCTTCTAAAAAGTACTCTGGAAAAGACTGGGCTGAAAGGTACTGGTGTCCTGATAGTGGCATGGTTCTTTATCTGGGGCTTTTTGCAGGGCTGAGCTCAGAAGCAGGAGAGCTCAGGAACCAGCTGCCAAAAGCCTCCTCAATGTGCTGTGCAGATAAGCAGAGGAAAAACACCCGGCAATCTGGCATAGCGGCCCACATGCCCACAAAGCATGCAGATGTAGATGCTATGGAATGTGCTCTCTTTATTCTTACCTGGTCCTATTGAAGCCTGCACTGCTTAGTGATCTGAGGGCATAGGGATCCCCTTCAAATGAACACGGATGCACGGCCTTAGGTACAAACAGAACCCTTTCTCTCCTAAAAGCTTTTCCCTAGTTTAATTTAGCTCTTTGTGATGCCAAACACTCATTCTAGCTATAATTCCCTGACTTGGAGTCCTCATTAAGGCCTGGGAATAAATTAACAGATTACTGATTATTTTGAAATCAAATGTGTTCTGATAAATATACAGAAATCCATGAAGTTCTGAGTTTACTTCATTTAAACTGCCATAACCTCTTGAGGACACAGAGCGGTTATCTGTCTATCACACTATGTGTTATCGCAGTGTACTTTTTATTATCTTCAGAAGGCTTTAGCATCATAAGTGCTTGCATCTGCACTGTTGCACAGAAGAATATTAAAGACATCCAGATAAAAGATGCCAGTTGAAAAGAAAAAACGTGGTTTGGATTTGGTCTACGGGCTGTAAGCAGTAGGGGAGGGTGGTTGGGTTTTTTTGTGGGTTTTTTTTGTGTTTTTTGTTTTTTTTTTTTTAATCCTGTATATATATATGAAAAACTTCAGTTGAACAAAAAAAATGTTTTTCCAGTCATAGAAATATTTTTAACTGGTACACAAGGAAAACATTCACTTTATTGAAAGAAAAATGAATAGAAAATTTTGGGAAGATTACAAGATGAAAAGAGAAGCAACCTCATTGAAGGTAGCCAGCTACAAGAACACAGGGAAGCCAAAGCGCACACTTCAGAGCAGGGCCAGCACACCCTGCAGAATATTTATCATTAACATTGATCATGCAATGGAAAAACGCAAGTTAGCTGCAATAATATTCTCACTCACAGAACACTAACTTTTAAAACTAGCATTCGGATATTAACAACAGCGTGTCATTTCATGATTTTCTCTTCCTTAACTGTCCTTTTCATTTTAGGAATTTTTGGCCTGACTACTTTCTTCTACTCACCCTTACAGGGAATCAAGTCTTAAGAGACAGAAGTAACATAATAGGGATAGTTTCTTCCTTTTTTTTTTTTTTTACCCTAACTTAAAAATAAAAAAAGGTTTACCTTTAGACACAAAAGAGAGAAAATACAACCACTATCCAAAACATTTTTCACTTAGATGAGACGGTGTCAATGAAAGATGTTTTTAGTACTGCTTATCTAGACACTAAAGTGCTTATAAAGGAGAGGATTTATCCTAACTGTTTGCCAGAGACACGCAGGTTAAAAATAGCATGATAGTGACACAAAACGTGATGGCAATGTGCCAGATGACAACTAAACGGCCTAGAAATGGAATAGAAATTAATTCTACATACAATATCCTCTTCTCACATGCTCTCATTTTCTTCACAAATTTTCTTTGCTCAGTTATTCTATACTATAGGATTTGACTTGAAAATAGGACAGGTAACAGAATGCAGTGTTAACTTCAAGTTGGAGATACGCTGCTAGATATGGGATTGGTGTTTGGGAGAGTGGGAGCAACTGTTTTGTTGGAAACAAATTCTGGATTTTATTCATTTACTGTATTCATCATTATTTCTCTTCAATAGATTAACAACAAAAGGCAACTCTAATATTTTGTGTATCGTTAGTTTAAATATATCACAGGAAACTTTTCTACTAGCAGTACTTTGAGAATGGAATTTATTCAAGAGATTGGTTTGTTTTCATATTTACTTATCTCTTCTGTTTCATAGGGAATGTTTTGCCATGTTTTTTCTTCCCTTAGTTTGCAGAAAGTAAAATGGAGCTAAGAGAAACCCATCTAGAATCCATTTTTTAAATTTCAGGTAATTATCAGAAGTGTAAACAATAAAGCCTAATGAAGACAAAGCCTTAATTGCAAAGAGGTTCTGCCTAATTTATCCTAAGAAACGTTTATAAGGAACATTAACAATTACATGAAAGGGAACTAGTTTGACTATTGTTACTATTACACAGAGAATGAAAGCTTTTCAGAACGAACCACACTTTAATCTCCGAGTATTCAGAAGAGCAAACTTCAGGTACCTGGGAAGTTTATAATCCCTCTTGGGAAGTTAACATCACTGGCCATACACAGATGTGTAGTGAAAATCATTTTCTAGTATGAAGGAAAAGTCACTCATTCTTTTTTAAATCCTCAACACAATTAATTTTTAAAGCACTTTTTCCATTACATACACTCAAATCCTTCAAATGCTGTATTGTAAATACATCAACTTCCCCCCCCCCCCCCCCCCCAATTTATTATGTCTCTGTACGTTGACTACAGCTACTGAATCAGCATTTTTACTATTTAAAGAAACATGATGGTGCTATCCATTTTATTATTTGGTAAGTTATTTCAGGTCAAAAACCACAGTATTGATTAAAGTCCAGTTTTGAAAGAAATAAACAAACTGAACATCTATTGCTTTGTTTCTGTGCACATGTATACATATGTGTGTGTGTGTGTGTATGTATATATGTATATATGCATAGTTACTTATTTTGACAAACCTGGTTTGGCTAGCTCCCTCAGGGAATGGTGCCATTAATCAGCCAATCGTAAGTGCAAAATTTTCCATTGGGCATTTAATTCATTGCCACAATACACAAAGCCATTTCCCCTAGCTGATTTTTTAAATGACCGAAAAGGCTGGGTACTGCCCTCTGTATGGGTTGAAATTTTATTTTCTTCAGTACAAAACGAAACTCAAAAGTTATTAACTATGCGTGCCTGCTCCTGTCCTTTGCTGTATGCAGTGAAACCCTTTGAAAGTTTCAGATGTTTACAGTGCTGGAGCTGACTGAACTCCGAGGCTCTTCTCTCCGAAGTAAGGACTGCGAGCCCTATTGCTCCTGACAGCCTTGGTGGGCAACAGAGGGCCCGTGCCAGGAGAAAGTACACAGCTTTGCATTATTCAGGCCTCACTGCACAAGGCTGTTTCACCTCTACTGCAGAAATTCTCAGGGCACTTGTACTGAGTCTTTGAGGATTGTGATTATTTCAGCAAGGTGGTAATGTGAAACAGTATGTTTGCAGAAGCACACGTATCTATCCATATGCGTATGTAGGATATAGATACGGATATACATAAAAACATTTAAAAACATATATTCATTAAAAGACTCATTAATTTCTTATATTAAGACCATCTATTTGATTCTTTCTGCCTCTGAAGACAAGATATAATTTATTGTCGTTGACATGGGCTTACAACTCTTCCAGCTTTCAGGCTGTAACTGGAATCCTACCCAATAATCCTTACCATTCTAAAAAAGCACATTCTCCCACATGCATACATTCCTATCCAAGCAACCTGTCCATACAAATTGTGTCTAATATAATTTCAGTACAACCTCAGGCATTGGCAATTAGTGAATCTCTTTCAGTGCTAAGTCCTTGACAGAGCCTGTGGCTGATTGTACCAGAAGCAGACTCAAACCTAGCCCTGAATTTAACACTATTTCACATGCTGAGTCTATGATACAGAGAACTTATTTGAAACAATTTTCAAGTTGATGTGTCCTCACAAAAGGCAGACGGATGGTCAGTGGTAGAAACATAAAGGAAGAAAACCCTCAGGAAATCTATTTTAATGTTATTATAGTTTCATGTTAGAAAAAAAGATTATCAAAATCATTCAAGAAGCAGCGAGTGGTGCACAATTATTTCTGGGACAGGTTTTAGTATCTATCTGCCTTCTTGTGTCTTTGTTAAGACTGGTTGCAGACACAAAGGTAAACATAATCATTAGAACAACATATCTTGAGTTCCAGAGAATAAAGCTTGGCAAGGTCCTGAAGCTTCTTTAAAATTTATGTTCTTCCAATCCTTGACCGATTCTGAATCAACTGCTCTGCAGATACGGGTTTTCTGATTTTTATGGTTTTGATGATTCTGAAAAAAAAAAAAAAAAGAAGATATAAACAGAAATGTTGGTGAGTGAAATTTTTTATAGTTCGGAGTGTATTTCAAAATCATGCCTTATCATTGTGTCCTGCCTATGATTTTTTACAAGCAGAGGTTTTACTTTTTTTTTACAATAAAATGCCTCCTTGCAATTTTTCTTACTCTTTATTCCCACTTTGGAGATTCAGCCAATATACAAATTAGTTAGAAAAGGCAGTTCAATAGTGGTTCCTTGAAAAATTTTCTGTGGCAGGTTACAAGAAACGTTCTCTGTCCTAACAGATCTGACCACAATGGGGACAGAGGAGAGCTTCGCAGAGCTTCCCACAGTCCTGGTCCACCTCCTCATGCACCCCCAGAGCTGTATCAGGATAAAGCCTTCTCAGGCAGGTTTTGAATTTCTGTACTGGCCGCAGACAGAGCCTCCTCCCAGTTCATCATTTAACTCAGTCATGGGATCACAGGAAATTTGAATTAGGATGGGACCTTAAGAGGTCATTTTGTCCAACCTCAAATGAGGGCTAACTTCAAAGACAGATTTGGCCTTCCCTATGATGGCTATCCCACTGCCCCTCTGAGCAACCTCTCCCTCTGTATTATCACTCTCATCACCAAGAATTTCTTTCCAGTTGTACCTATATACAATACTGTAGTCGTGGCACAATAATTATAGTTACGTCAGTAAGGCCTGGTAAGAAAAGCAGCCCCTCTTAAAGAAAGCACAGTTACAGACCAAAGCCTATTCTCTCCCAAACCTACCAACTGCTGTGCAATTGTGGTCACACTTTTTAAAATTACTTCTAATTTTACATTTCTCTCTCGTGTATATTATTCTGGGCATTTTAAATGGTTCTTCAAGTCTAAGGCACCAAGAAGTTTGAGATCACTTTTGAAGACGGAGCTTCTGGTATCTATGGGCCTCACTTCTTCACTTGAAAAGTTAGAATATACTTCATAGAGTATTATGCATGTTAATTGCCAAAATCTGTATAGTCCTGTTTATTGGTTTAGAATGTTGAATTGAAACTGTGGTTTTCCACTAAAAGCAATCTTTTCCTCTTCAAAAGTGCCTATATACTGGATATATGGATAGATGTATTTGGGAACATGTTATCCACAGCTTTCATTCAGAGGTCCACTTATATCAGCAAGACTGTTATTCTTACAACTTTAGGTCCTGTCCTCTTTCTGAGCTGTAATCAGACATGAAGTATGTGATGCTTTCTTTTCAGTTACAATGAGTTACAAAATACGGCCCCCATTGCATCGCCAATTTGCTGTAGGGATTTCTTTTTAGAGTTATCTTTCAGAGGCAACTGAAAGGCAAGGTAGTTTGACCTTAATTTTGCCATTCGCATATGCAAAAACAGAGGTCAGATTGAGGAGGTTTTGAAAACTTTGCATCTTCATAAAAAATTTTGAAGCCAACATCATAATATTGATAAAAAACACTACAGTTTTCAAAAATCTATTTTCAATGCTTCTTCCAGCACGAACTGTGGTCTATATGGTCTTTAAACCTCCTCCTCATATTATCAAGCTGTTTCAAATACAATATTCAATTTGAGGAAAATACATTTCATGTATGTTTTATATTTCAGATATAAAACCACATAATGGTTTAGAACTTAAACAAAATCAGGGCCTATAATGACTGCAATAATAATAAAAATAACCCTGAGTGATTTTCTGGAAGAACAAAACTTTCCCAAAACAATCAGATTTTTCTTTTTTTTTTTTTTTTTTTTTTTTCATTTACAGCTGCAAGTTGAAATGAAAAAGAAACTTGTTTCTAAGGAAGGAACATATTTGTATTGGCTAATCTGGGACACGATTTAGAAGAGAATGCTACAGAGCCTAAACATTACATTACTAAACCATTACGCAAGTGCTTTGTACAGGCATCAGAGTAAATTACCTAGTGCTGTCTGCCTTTTCTCCACTTTACCTTGAAGGGTGTTTTTCAAATAATTGCTATAAACTTTCTAAGTACTCTTGATTCGAAAGCAAAATAGTCCTCAGTTGTAAAAATTTTTAAATTGACTGTTATGAAAGCATATTTCTAACTTTTCTAAAGTCATCATATTTCATCCTCAGCCCCACGGTCATTAACACTACTCCCCACATGGCTGTGACACTAACCATTTAGGGATGCTAAATAGAAAGGCATGCCGTGCAAACGAGATATAATTCTATATTGCATTCCCCATACCATATTACGAGTCACGCTAGAATTTCTGTGGTCAAGCCATATACTTCGTTAGGCCAGGCAGCATGTGATGTCACTCCCCTGGTAATCATAAACATTATGCATCAATTTTATCTGCTGTTCAAGAGGAAACATGTAATTAATGACTGAGCCAACCATATCTAATAAGATGCTGGGGTCCCCTGAGTCCTATACGCAAGCACTTACCAAACCCCTTTAAAGCTCCCACTGCTGCCTAGCCCACTGACTTTTCAGGGAAGTGCATCTTCTCAGAAAATTTAGGAAAATGTCACAAACATCTCCAAGGCCTCAGAGGCTCACCTATGCTCCCCACTGCCTTGCTGTGTGTCTGAAAGCTTTCTGAGATATCACTGCTCATGGAAGACAAATCTTCATCTCATTCTCACATGGCTATTTTTAAACTGGTCCATGCACTTTCTGTGACAACAAGCTCCAGTACCCTCATTTTAGGAAGCTGGACGGCTCTAATGTACCCCATTAATTTGGGATTTGGATTTTCCACATATAGACACGTATTTATATATCCTGATGTTAACTTAATTAGATTTGAATTACGGGCTATTTCTCTTGGACATTGCTCATACTTAATTAAACATTTTAATTTTCAACTGGAGATGAGGCTTACAGGAGACCTGAGTTTACAGTTCGGGATACCACTTCTCATGTAAACAGGTCACCAATCAATACCAGAAGATATCAGTGAAGAAACGGAGTAAACAGAAAAATCATGATGAAATACTATTTGACTTTTTATGGTGCCTTATTTTGTCTGTCTTAAGGATAAAACAATCTTGCAGAACAGCATCCTCCACATACTGGACTTTTATTGATATTTTGAAGTATTGAAACTTGCTGCTGTCGTTTTATGGTTCTGTCAGATGAGAGTCCCTCGACGAAATACTTGCTTTGCTTTACATATCCTATGGATCCTGCTGTGGAATATCCCGTATCCAGGCTGTTTTCTATGAAGTGGTGTTTGTTCAGTCCGACTTGCTTCCCAGCCTCAATCCTTTTGGTTATTCTTCCAGCCTCATAGAAGGAATACTATCAAGAATTCTATTCTTGATATCAAGAATACTATTGGGGGGCTCTTTATTATGCAGGAAAGGAAGAGTCCAAAAGAGTAGAGAGAAGGGATGCCACCTTTGCTTCCTGCCAATATTTTCTGCGGCTGGAAGAAGTGCAGAATTCCTCAATGCTCCCTGTGTGGGTAACAAAAGGGGTGGGAGAAATTTGTAAAATGACCTTATTAGTAGATACAGACTTTTTGGTAATAATAAGACATCAATTTCGCAGTGTGTAGATGCATACTGCTTTTCTTGCAAACATTAGTAAATCATATTAATTCCGTGGAGCAGATTGTACCACATTTATTTTTGTAAAGCAACACTTGCTAATACTGAGTGCTTCCAGAAGAAAATATGACTCAGCAAAGGTGACAGGAAGTATACTTTTATGTTAAAAAATTAGTTGGACCTTTTAAAAAACACAGATGCAATTCTGTCTTTTTACTTTCTTACATAGGGATGCACGCTTTCACAGCTAGGAAAAGCAACACTGCTTATTTCATTCTGAAGCAAAACCAAAAACAGAGTTATGGTCCTTCAGACGGCTCATTGGGGATATATATGCTGTCGTGTTGCAGGATGTGTGGTTCATCCCAGATGACTCGTTTCTGCTTTACCTATGTTGCACAAGGCTCTACGCCTCCTGCTGTCAGCTCCCCACAGACCCCACCTCTCGACTCCTCCAGACCGGCTGACTTCCCACTAGGCAAGAGGAACACTGGCTGCCCTAGAGCCTGCCCCTGCCACCACCGAGTCCCCTGACTCACCCCATCACTTTTAATTGCAGACTTGGATTTACCACGTGGGGTTTTCTGATCTGAGGTCTAGGACCATTAGCAAGAGGAGCGCCGTACGCAGGTGGCAGCAGATCACAATTCTGGCTCCCACGGCCCTGCAGCCCGGCAAATCCAAAAGCCCATAACAACAGCTCCCTCTCCACGCAGTTCATCAATACATTGTATCATGCAATTACTTACCAGTTATTATCTGTGTCTTGCATCTGTCAAGCATTTAAATTGGTTAATTACTTTAGCTATGCACTAAGCATGAACAGCACTTGTCATTAGCAGGCTCATGCATTCAGCTTACGCTGCATATCTTTAAATATTATGTTTGAACGTTATTTCCCATATAAATCTTCAGGTGTCCTGCATGGTTAGTGCTGTCATGGACTACAAACTTCCTGCTCATTAGTCTTTTATCAAGCTGCTTATCAGTGACACTCCTAGGCACTCCGGTGGTTCAACCGCGTAGCTATAATAGTTAGATTTCCTGCTCTCCAGGTCTGCATGACATTTCTTTAGCCTAAATTCTGAGGTCATATTTCTCAGAAACAGCTTATTATCTGAAATGTAATTTTAAGTATCTTGCACACAAGCCACTTCCAGTCTCATGTGCTACTGGAGCAAAGGTGAAGTTTTGCTTTTGAACACTCAGATGAGTCTTAGACCCAGATAACCACCAATATCTCAATTTCACATCTATTCTCGTGGAACTGATGGGAGGTGAACCTTTTAAAATCTGGATCTCCCTCCCGATCCTACAGAATTACAGAACATACAGGCAAGCTCAGAGTTTGTTTCTTGGATCTCAGCCCTGCAAACCCGATGGCTCTCAGAGACGTAGTTTGGTAGAATTAGTTAAAATGGTTTAAGATGGTATCACTTCCCAGGTTTAAGCTCTGCCTCCTGGCCAGGGACCGCTGCAAGGAATGCTCAGGTTAGAGGTGAGGTCAGTTTGTATTGAGATAATGGACTATGAGTTGGGATAGGAGAGACACAAACACATCCTGTTCCTCTACGAAGGCCGTAAGCTCTGTGAAGGAGTCTGGCATACTGCTGTGGGCATTAATCTCTCAAATTTATCCATTTAAATCCACCAGATCTTACTTGTCAGAACCCTTAGGCACTCAAATAATTTTACATGGTTGACTGACAGATTTTTTTATGTTGTTTAGGGCTACTTATATGTGTAAACCCACTTGTTTGCCTAGACCCATTTGGCACGAAGGCTGAAGTCTGCTGGACAGTCTTGGTGTGCTAAATCTGTCTAACTAATACATTTATCCAGTCGTAGGAGGAGAACAATGGCTGAGCACAAGCACGCCACTCAGTCTGACAAGCCCGGACAGTGAAGATGGCACTTTACAAGAACAGTACAAGTCATTGTAAATGACAGGCTACATGCTGAAATACAGTCCAAAGTCCACCAATATCAACTTACCAAAAATTAAACATTATCAATTCAAAAGATGATGACAGAAGCAAAAATGATACACATTTGAAAGGTCTGAGTAGCTGCAAAAATAAAAGTCGGACTTCAAGTTCTCCTATTGTCTGAAATATGTCGCCTGCAGAGACGCTACAGGGGAAAAAAAAAAAAGAACCGAACAACAAAACCTCACCAAAACACAGTAGAACTGAAAGAAGGAAAAAGGGATAAAAGGTTGAAGTGCTGAAAAGTGTCATTTTCAGTGTTCCCAAATGCATATTCAGCTTTTTTCTTCTTGGTTTCTGGAATCAGGCAATTAAATGACCGTCTCAGCTTCAGTGTTACTAGTCTATATTGTTGCAGAGAAGTTAGAAAATGGCATTTTAAAAGACATGGTGTTTAGAAAGTGGGTAAAAATGAATCACATATCTGGACATTTCCAAGTTTATCTTTCTAAAAAGGATACTGATGAACTCTTTGAAGGTCTCAATGCTCAGACTCCGACTGCCCTACTACTACACGAAAATGTATCCTTGTTTCTGACTTTGCCTTTTGGAATGTGGCCTGTCTTCTCTGTTTTCTTTTTCTGGCGAGCATCTGGCCAGAAGCCCATGGATGCCGGAGACATTGAGCTCTACTGGCAACCAGACTCACGCACAAAAAAAAGAATCTGTCTTTTGGAAATTTAGTTTTAATATTCAGGGAAAACTGAAGGCCGCTGGGGGCTGAAGATATAGAAGATGGGGAGGCAGTAAGGCATTTGTGGGAGGCTGTTGCCTACAACAAAAGTAGATTGCGCTTCTTCCACGACACCCATGCAAAATTTATTGAAATTAATATGAGTCACTGAACGGATTTCAGAACATTTTTAAGAGAGGTGGAAAGGGCAGCAATGCAGCTAAGCGCAGCGGGCTGAAGAACTGATGCGGTGGTGACCAGCTGCCCCCCGTGTAACATCAACAGCCATTAGGTTAAACGGTGGGATCAAAACACACGCCCACGCCCGGAGCAAACAATCAACTTACATTTTCATTCATTAACGGAAATTGTACTAACTACAGTTCATGTTGACAACCACACAAAACCTCAGCGTTACAAATTAAACATCTCAAAATAAAGTACAAAAACACTTTGCTATGTCAGGAATGTTTGTTTTCTTACTAACCAGCTTATTGTGTTCAAGCATTGCATTCCCACAGCGGTCACAGAGCACCTGGAGCGGCGCGGCGCCGAACCCGGACGGCTCGCCCGCACCCGAGGCCGAAGGGACAGCAGCAGGACCCGTTTCCAGTCTCACCCTCCGAGCGCGGACTAACAGCCCTCCGGGATCGTTTAATTCGAAGCCTGGTGCTCTAGCGGGGCGCAGCGCCTCTCCGGAGGCCCGCACCGGCGGCCCCGCACCGGCGGCCCCGCACCGGCGGCCCCGCACGCCGCTCCGAGAAGCCAGACCCGACGCCTACACTGCGGCTCCCCGCGCCGTCAGCGTCCTCCCGTTTCCCTCGGCACACCGAGCGCCGAAAAACTCGCGGGAGAGCTGAAAGGATGCTTTTTACAAATTAATTGCGGGGGGTTGACCAAGCGAACTCTTTTAACCCGAGCGCCCCAGCCCGCCCCCGCACGCCCCCGGGGCTCCGGCCTCGGCGGCCCCCGGCCCCCGCGGGGCCCCTCCGCGGTGCGCTCTCGACCAGCAACGTTTGGGGTTTCTTTGTTCCCTCCCCTCCCGCGACCCCAAACTCCCGTCCCGACGCCCTTATTCCCTCCCGCCTCCCAAACCCGCTTCCCGCCACCGCCGCCACCGGTTCGCGGCCGGCCCGGGACCGGGACGGCGGGGGCGGGGGCGGGGCGGGGCGGGGGCGGGGCGGGGCGGGGCCGGGGGGGCCCGCGGCCGGCCCCGATTGGCGCAGCCGCCGCACGTGGGGCCGCCCTCACGTCTCGGCGCTGGCGGCGCGGCGGCCGCGGCACAGCTCAGTAGGGCGTTACGCGCGGTCCCCGCGCATCGCCCGCGCCGCTGCGGCCAGGAGCCGAGCCCAGCCGAGCCCAGCCGAGCCCAGCCGGCGCGAAGGTACGTGTAGGGGTGGCACTCCCCGGTCGCAGCCGCCGTGGGGCAGGCGGGGTACCGTACCGTGCCGTGCCGCTCACCGCGGAGCCGTGGGGTGCTGTGGGGCTCCCTCGGTGGTGGCGCCGCGCCCGCCCCGTTGGGGCTGGTGGCTGCCGCGGCGCCCGCGGGAGGAGCTTTACGAGGAAGCGGGGCAGCGAGTTAACGATTAACTCCACAGCGGCGTCTCCCGCCCCGCCGTGGGCGCCCCGGGGGTGCCGGGCCCAGCGGCCGCTTTGCGCCCCCTCGGGGGGGGTGGGGTGGGGGTGGGCGCGGGCGCTGTCGGAGCCCGCGGAGCTCCGCGGCCGCGGGGCGCCGTCCCCCGGGAGGCTGAGGCGGACGAGGCGAGGCGGGAGGTGCGCCCAGCAGCCTTCCCTCCCCCCGGAGGCTGCGGGAGCGGGGCGGGGGTCCGGGCCCGGCGCTCGCTCCCCGCCGCCCCCCAGCAGCGGGCTCCGCCGTGACACCGGCGATGGCGGGAGCCGGCGGTGCAGCCCGGCGGCCGGCGTTCCCCCGTCGCTGCGCCTGGGGGGATCCTCCGGGTGGCGAGAGCGGTACAGAACCGGCCAGCCGCAGCCCTCTGTTTGAACTAGCTTTGCTAATGCAAAAGTAAATGTCGTCTTTATCCTCTCGGGTTGCACTGATGCTGTGAACTCTGAAGTTCAAGGAAAATGTTAACGTTATTTAGAGAATCGTATCATTTTTTTTTCTTCACCTTACTTTGCCTTCTGTAAAACAGGAGTTTAGGTTTTAGGAATTACATCACTTTGCAAATCCCTGTGTCTTCCTGCAAATACAAGCTGTGTTTTAGTGTGTCTTCACCTTGGCTGTTACCCTTTTGTGAGTCGGAACCAGTGCTGCTCCTCGTCACTGCTTGACCAGGCTCGGCAAACCCCTGGCACCTCTCGAGAGCTTTAGGACTCTGCTTGTGTGATGGGGATCATTTGGCATCTCTTGGTGCTTAACGTTACTGAGGCGGGCAGGACCTCATCCTTCTCTATCCTGAAGTTGCTGGAAGATGGCAATATGGTATCCTGATTCTCTTTTGATTATGACATCTAATCAAAGCTGCAGCATCTGACTGTGGAAGAGGTCTCTAACCTGCCGCCTCTCTTATAAGCGGGGAATAAGCAGAGGGCAGGGAAGTTGTACCTTACTGGTGACGCACTGAGTTCTTTTCCACATCTCTAGTTTCCAAGGACCCTCTGACTCTTGACTTTTTCTGTAAGTTTAGTTAGCTATTTTAATGAAGCCTTAAAAACTCCAGATGTGGTGTTTTTTGAAGTAACAAACACAAAATAAATACTTGGGGTGGTTCATGAATAATCATGATGATGAGTTGGGATTTTTTTTTTTCCCTCCCACCTCTATGAAATCTAACTTCACGGTTTCTTGCCCCTAGGAGGAATGATTCCCCATGGGGTTGATGGTAGTCTGTTTCTTTCAGTGAAATGTTTTAAGACCTTTCTGCCTGGGGGAATGCAGTTACAGTGTAGGCATGCCGTGCTAATTTCCCTTGTGCATACCCTTAATTTTCTTTAAGAATATGCCTTAAAAGTTGGATGGCACCTTTAAAGATACACTAAGATAAATTAATGAAAATAATAAAAAAAAATAATCCATGAAACTTTTAGAGTGGAGTGAAAGCACCATTTTGGGAGTTAGCCCGGTCACCATTTTGTGATGCTTCCCCAGGTGGAGGATTTTCCAGGTGGGAAAAGGTCTGTGAAGAATTGTGCTATAGGAAGTAAGGGGTGTTTTACCCCTGAGTAAGAGTGTTTGCTTTGAGGACTGAGGTTGCTGTAACTCATGCGCAGTGATTTTTGCATCTCTGTTTCTTTTATCTTCATGTTTCTGAGTGTGCATCTAGACATAGTCTGGATCTGAACAGCTCGAGTCAGGGAAGGGTGATGATAATACAATAACGTGTACTCTAGAAGGCTCAAAGAGAAATATATTGTTTTTTCTTCCAGGTGTATATTTGGATCACCTCACTTTTGTGTGTATGTGTGATTTTTAGACAGTGATGATAATAGAAAAGTAAGCTATTTATCAAATCCTCAGTATGAAGGTTTTTTTTCCCCTCCTAGTTGAATATTTTTTTCATTACAGTACTTCAGGCTGCTTATACTGGAAGCTTACTTCTTAAATAAGATGAATTCACCAATAATACTTATTGTTTGTACTGTTGTATACATTTCAGAGAACTTAAACTGCATTTTTTTAAAAGAGTTACTTTTTTTAAAACTACACGGAATAAGATGACTTTTGTTTTATGATGAATAAACTTATGTGAAATGCTGACTCTGGAAAATAGTAGCTGTTGGTCTGTTTTGGGGGGAGGTATGCTATCTATATAATAGTGCTTTTGTTCTTTCTTTCTTTTTTCTTCCTCTGTAACTTAATGTTCTTTTCCAGTGTACTGCTGGTAAGTTAACATTGCCAAGGTTGTACAAAAATGTTTTAATCACAGTTTTGGAAGCCTATGTTTGGATAATATGATGGTAGGACAAATTGATTCCCCCTGTTTTAAACCAAATAGGAATTTTATAGCTAATGTGTACAGAGACAAATTAAGCCCTTCAAGAGAGAACTCTTAATTTGCTTAGGCCTCGATTGGCAGTCTCTAGTGATATTAGGGATTTGAAAAATGGATGAATTAAAAAGCCTTGGCATTAATTTGAATTGTAGCCAGATTTGCCAGTGGATTAATTAATACACTTTTGCATATGACTGCAGCAGGCAGAGCTATGTTAACTGTATACAAGCATATTTAAATTTAGGCTTTTTGTTTGACTACTTCTTGTTCTCAGTTGGGACACACTAACTAGGGTAAATCTAGATCTCATCAGTGCTAATAAACATCACCTGATGGCTTCTGGTTGCTTCTTGTGTAGCATTCCTTGGTTATACAAATCTTTAATAGGGTACAGCTATACATTTTTTGTGTGTGTGTCGCTGACAAACTTCTTAAACTTGGAGAAAAGGAGAGCAAAATAGTGACAGCAATACAAAACAGGAAATTTGTTGACAAGAGAAAGTACTTTTGGTTTTTTTATGCCCAAACATTTAGACTGTGATGTGAATGGGGGAGCTCTGGTTTTAGGGGGGTGAGGGAGGGACTTTGCCTCTTACTGCATTTTTTTTTTAGTTCTCTTTTCCCCCTCCCCTGAGTAAGCTGCTATCACAGAAATGAATGATGGTTTCTCAAGAAGCAAATGCATTTCTGAGGCTATATGTAGCAGAAATAAACTTGTGGAACATACTGGGTAATTGAGGGGAGAAAAGAGACCAGACCGCTTTACAAAATCATTGTATTCAAACTCTTACACCCTCCCTCCATCCTGAAGACTCTTTTTCTGGTGGTCCATTTTCTTTCTCCAGTACGCATTTGCTGGAGGCCCAGTTGACTTTTGGCATGTCTTGTTCATTGTGACACTCTAGAGCTCATAGTTGAGCATTAAGGTGTGGGTTTTTTCCATCATAAGCTTAGGCAGACATCCTCTGTGCCTGAGGTCTCTGAAACAGACAAAGCTGTGGGGCTTCTTCGTCATAAGTATAAAAGATACAAATTCCTTTGCAAATGGGATTGTGTGACTTTAGGTTAGCTCAATAATATTAAAGTTTCCCTTTCATAATGTTTCTTTGACAGATAGTGTTGGGAAAGGATTCCTGGCTGTGCTGGGGTGTGTTGCAGGTCTGGGGGCGTTTTGGACTGTGATGTTCCTGGAAGGGCGGGCTGTGTTCTTTACAAGATAGCACTTACATTGGATTTCTGATGCTTGGAAGACCTAAGTGTATATATGTGCATGTTTAATGTTGTGAGCTTCTGACTTTTATGTGTAGATTACAGTTAGTGGTAACGCAGCAACAGTACAGGGGAACATTCCAGATGTTTCTGACCTGTAACATTTTGATTTACTTAATAAAACAGGAGTGTTATGAGTGTTTAAGATTGCTCAGTCATGCAGAATTCTTACCAATGGTTATGAACACAAGTTATTAAAAGTTCTGCTGTTGTGAGCTGATACGGGTTGAAGTCCAGCACTGAAAGCTAAAATTCTTGGTCTTTAATCTTGGCGCTAGTCTTGCTGTAAACAATAAAGCAGAGTCATCTTTTTTTTTTGTTCCCCTCCCCTGCCTTGACTATATTGTGTGGTAAACTTCAGATAATTTCCCTTCGTTATCTTTTCTTAAAGATTGCATGTGTGTTTTATATCTGTGAAGTTTCCAAGTAGCATAAAACTCGTGGTGTAATTAGTCAGATCTGTTAACCATAGGGGAGAACGCCAAATTATATATATCTGAACGAAACACTTTGGAGAGGCTTTGCAAAACAGGTTTCTCAATAGGTTCAGTTTGTCTTATCTCCACATAAACCAGTTCGGTTAAACCTGTGTCAGTAATAAATAATAAACTTGTTTTGAATTAATTTCAGTACAAGAAGTTAACCTACTCCAGTTGAACTGAGCCAAAATAAACCTGGTTAAATAATGAATAAAATTGTGCTGCTGTGGAAACAATGCTTTTTGCTTGAAGCATCACCATATGGTAAAATTGGAAATGTAACTTTTATAAAATTTGGTGGTTGCCCTCAATTAATCTGTGAAAGAGACCTTATAAATACTTATAATTTCTTCTTGGTAACTGTTGCTGGCCAACAAGTTTGTTTATGTATTTTGGTTTTAGGTCTCCTTTTCTCGGGCAGGGCTGTGCTATGCTTGCAGGCTGCTTTTAGAGGACACTCTCTTGTATCTTGCAATTACTTGCTCACAGGGCCAAAACTGATTCCCCAAGCTTGCTCATAGTTTTTTTCAGGGTTGTTGAAGTGCAAAACTGGAAAGGTAGAAGAGGAATTGAAACACTTTCCACTTGCTTGTGTATTTTGGAAGAGGGGAAGAACAAACACTTCACCATATGCAATCCACACTTGGAAACTCCCTCTTGGTAATTAATGGAAGTTCTAGGATGTTCAAGCTTCCTCTTGAATTGTTTGCCTTTGTGGGCCATTATCTGAGCATGTCAACTTTCTCTGTTTAAAGAGACACAATGCTCATAGTCGTTAGTCATATATAGAAAGAAAATGATCAATTATTGACAGACTGGTAGTACTCTGTTAGAGTGAGTTCCTGTTAGCTCATTTATTCTCTTGAGCTTGTATGGCAGGTTCTTGACACTCTAATAAAAAGTGTCCAAATGTTGTGATATGGCCAGAGGTTAGTGGCTAGTCTCTTAGCACCGCTATGACTTTATATTAAACACTCCAGTTAGTTTTGTGGAGTGGGAATTTGTTCACTGTAGGTTAGTAAGCAGCCCTACCCTCTAACAGCATCCACTTCGCTCTTCTATAGGACTTGGTGTTGGGCTGTTAGCCTTTCAGGCAGCGTGTACTAGAGAAGGGATGGATGCTCACAGGAGATGTGCTCCACTTGTGCCTGGCAATGCAAAGGGATGTCTTACTGGCTTCCTAGTGGCCATCAGTTCCTTGCTGATTCACAGCTACTGCAGGTGGGCTCTGCACCTGCGGCCTTTGCCAGTTTCCTTCACTGAATGCAAGTCATGGGGTGCAGAGAGACAAAAAAAGTGTCTGGTGTCACTCAGCATCTTTCCACTGGGAAAGACCAACAAAAGAACTCACATTCAGCTGCCCTTGGTCTCTTAAAAGACAGGTTTAGAGGTGGATGTGGAAACTCAGAATTCACAACTTAATTTTGGCATTTAAAAATCTCTATCTACAAGAAAGCGATTGCATGAAGAAGGCAATCTGATTTAAAAATACAAAGAACCAGAAGATCACAGAATTGCAGAACAGCTGAGGTTGGGCGGGACTTATGGAGGTCCCTTTTTTGCAGATCCCTCATACCTGTCTCTTTAAAAGACAAACTATGTTAAGATTAGCCTTTTGTTTGTTTGTTTTAGAAATGTAGAAAGGAAATTGCTGCTTGTAAATTCAGAAGGTCACTAGTTAAGACAGAATATCTAACTTAGGAGGTTTTGGTTTGTTCTTTCCCCTTTGTTTTGTAAGCAGACCTCTGACTGGGGTCAGGGAAGCATTCGCAAGTGGAATGAAGTTCTTGTTTTCTAGACCTGAAATGTTCCTAACTCACGTTGGTTTTTTTTTTCTGAGCGGTCTTAAATTGGGACCTTTCAGTATTCCATAGGCATCTTCCAGAAATGTTGATGTTACTTTCCTTCTGTTTCCCTGTGGCTTCTCTTTGCTCTCCTGTTGTTAGCAGTTTACATTAACAATCCGTACTGTATTAGAAGTGGCGGAAGAATGATCCTTTTTAGGCAGAAGGAATGGATGACTTAGTATATCTGGAAATTTTAAATTAGTGCCCAAACTATTTTTTTTGATCGGTAGAGAAGTTCAATTTCAGTGTAAATGCACTTTCAGTAGGTTTTTTGTGGAAGGATTATTCTTGAGTGGTTTTAATAAAAGCCCAACTTAAGAGAACTGAAATCTCGTGTCAGTTTTTCATTTGAATTTTGAAAACATCGGTTTTACTGTAGGCTGTATGCATTTGCAGCTGTTCAGAAGTGACTGTCAGAGGAGCAAAGAATGATTCACCAGCGTATGAAGTGCTGGACACTTCCTACATTGCTGGTAATGTAGTAAGACCTGTATTTGACGAATGCAACCAAGGCTGACTATTTACATGTCTAACTTTTTTGCATGACAAACTAGTTTAACTGTTATGTTAGCAGACTGAGGTTGCTTTAAGGTAGGATGTTCAGATCACTTTCAATTTACCGAGGCCTGAAATTTGCATAGAGAAATTCATGACTGAAGTGTGGTTTTTGAAGGTTCTGACTTAACTCCCGCTGAAATTGAAGAAAAGGCTGTAGTTGACTTCCTTGGGACTTGAACACAGCATCTAGGCGTGCTTTGTCCTATGGAGTTGCTTTACTTTTCTATCTCCTACGTATTTGGGTAGGTTTTAGGCATTTCTTTAGTATCGAGCTCTGTGACTAGGTGACGTGGTTCTCAGATGCGAAGACTATAGTTACAGTATATATTCCTGAAATACCCAGATCTAAGATTAAAGACTGCTGTGGTGTAGCCGGCAGCTCAGCCCCACACAGCCGCTCGCTCACTCCCCCACCGGTAGATGGGGGAGAGAATCAGAAGGGTAACGCTCGTGGGTTGGGGTAAGAACAGTTTAATAATGAAAATTAAAAGAAACAACAGTAGAAATGCAATGTAAAGGAGAACAACGAGAGGCGCAAAGCCCTGGGGAGGGGGGAAGGGAGGGGAGAGGGGGAACGAACCGCTGGAACGAGCCGCACGCGCCGCAGCCGCTCGCCGCCAGCCGCCCGCCGACCCGGCGCCGCCGCCCCCGCGCTGCCACTGCCCCCCCCCCATATACTGGCCATGGTGTCACGTGGTATGGAATGAACCTGCCATTGGCCAGTCGGGGCCAGCCGCCCCCACCATGGCCCCGCCCCTCCCAGCCCCCCCCCCCCCCCCCCCGCGGCAGAGCGCGGGAAGCTGGAGAGGCAGCCGCCCCCCACAGTGAGGGGAATTAACCCCTTCTCAGCCAAAACCAGCACAAAGATTTTCCTTACGGTGACCGTTTGTATCGTGTAAAGCTGTTGATGAACCTGCAGTTTGACACGAACAGCATTTGTGCTTCAGTCTGTGCTTAAAACTGGTGACTTTCATGTCAGGCCTTGCATTGACTCCTGTCAGTTGATGGTGTCTACTTCGGGCACCTGATTACCCCCTGACCTGAGGTGGCCATGTTTCCTGTTGAGTCAGCGGAAGGAGTTTGAAGCCCTGAGGGCATGAATGGGAGCATTGTAGTGTTTCACAAAATAGTAATGGCATTACTTCAGTATTAAAAAAGCTATTTCTGTTGAGGCTTTCGTGTGAGTTGGGAATAAGGCAATGCAACTTTGTGACTGTACCATGTATATGATGCTTGCTATGTCTGTTGGGTTATGTCCCATTTACACATCTTGGCACACCACCGTCCCTGCGTGGCCCAACTTACCAAGGTAGTACTGAGCTGTGGATGGTTCTTGTCCCCAGCCCCGGGGATCAGTTGAGTGGGGGGTGTCACTTGAGAAAGCTTTGTGAAGGTATGAGAGTTCACTGATCTGTAGTTTCTCGGGTTGAAGCTGGGACCTCCAACTTTTTTTTAATGCCTTGATGGGATCTCAGATATAACATTCAACATCTTAGGACACACAGGCTTTACTTTTATCTTATGTGCTATGTTAACTCAAAGCCCTTATCTGACAGAAGATTAATACGGCAGCCCTTAAAGGAGTAAGAAACCCAAATGTCTATACCTTGATTAAGGAATCTAGTAGATGTGAGCAAACAGGGCACCTTCAGATCCTTAGAAGCACATAAAAAAAGATTAGTTTCAAGTTCTGTTCAGTTGCTAGATAATGTTTCAATTTAGGGGACAAGAAATATGCTGTTAAAATATTTTAGACTCTGGTAGCTTTTAAATTTTTTTTCTTTAAAAATATTGCATCTTAACCTTCTAAAAAGAAAACTTCAAAGATAACCTCTGTCAGCTAAGAAATGTCTTGATTCCATTCTTTTTTATTAAAAAAAGTGTATGTATGTGTATATATTATATAATATGTCTACACACTCACACATGTTGGACTTACGTAAAATAAAACTGCTTTTGTTTCTGTGGTGCTTATTCTTGTGAAAGAGACAGTAATGTTTTGTAATGGGAGAATAAATGCTTATGATGGGCCTTGCAAAATCCTTTGTCATGGTTCCAGGTGTCTGTGGGTCCAATCCTACTTCTAGTTACTTGTGTGTAAATCTTCTAATTCATTCTTATTACAGAAATGACTGCTTATGCATGGAAGTGTGCAGGTCTGGGCTGAGATAAGGCTTGATCTTGTTGCCCTTAGAGTGTAGTAACAGTGCTTCTGCATCCCCATTAAGGGGTGGCGAGATGAAAGTGGGAATTCTGCAGTGGTATCGGACCCCCATTTGTTTTGTTTGTCCCCTATGGAAGCTTGTGAAGCAGCGCGTACTCCAGATGCTGAAACACCTTGTGATTAGGTGCTTGTTTCAAGCAGTAATAGCTGATGTCTTCAAAGTAGTTCTCTGAAACCTTGGAGTAACTTTAAATATTGACTCCTTTTTGTGTGTGAAAGTGGTTTTCTTATTCATTGAAAAGCTAACCATGTACGGGGGTACAGTGTGGGATTTGTTCTTTGTATTCCATTTAGTTACTGGGAAAAGTTACTGTCTTTGCCAGTAACCCAGGTAGCGCTTCAAATACTAAGTGAGGCTTCCTTACGGCCCCATCTTGGAGAAGTGATCAGGCTGAGGAATGCAGCTGTGCAATGCCTGTAGCACTGACGTGGCACCTGAGGTCCCACAAGTGCTTACCAGATGCTGAGCTCTCCCATACATCCATGAGCTGGGTGTGGTGAACCCTCATTTGCTGCTGAAGTAGATGACCTTAAGAAGTTGTCTAAGGTCATGTTATACTTCAGTAGTAAAACTGCAATGATAACGCATCTTCTATTTCCATTTTTATAGATTGCCAGTGTATTGGACTTTATTTTTATCTTTTAAGCAATCCAGTAAAAGACTTGAAATCAACTTAGGGTGCATTTGAAATCCCTTGGTATTGGAATTTGGATTTATGCCATGGAGAATCTTGCCCAGTTGGTAAGACAAACTTCTTCCTCTTCCCAGTTTGTAACAAACCAGTTACGTTTCTAGAGTAAAATAGGCAATGAGGTATATGGACTACTATATTTTTTGCCTCTTTGTGTGTCTGTTGTGTCTTGCTCTGTAGTCTGACATAGTTTGTGCATGTACTCTGTCTCTGCACCAGAAGGAAATGAAATTTCACAGGTGGAGCAATAAAACCCACCCAGATGAAGGTGTAGCGCATGGATGTTTCACAGGGACCTGGTTTGGTAGCCAGACTTACACGAGTGCGTTTTCTCACTTCCTGCTGGTGACAAAGCAGTAAATCCAGGGTTAGTTTTCTATGTGTTCCCTCCACTATGTTGATTTCACGTTCTCACAACATAGGCTTGTCTGAACTTCAAGACGTGCCCAGCTTTGATGTTAGTGCTCGTATTAATTTTTGCCTTACTGTTTCAACATCCTTCTGCTTCCGCCCTGGTTCCAAAAGGGTGATATGAGATAGATGTGGCAATTTATCTATCATGGCTTTGAAAGGGAACTTTGTTCTTCTGAAAGGGGGGTAAATACATAATTTTACTGGCCATAAGAGAAATATCCTTTTTATTTCATTCAGTGAGCTGCCCTGGGAGGGGAGAGAGAGTATGGATCAGAGAAGTGGAACCAAAACTATGATCTAATGTATTGTAATAAGCTATTATGAATAACATCTTCTGAAAATGGAAGAGATATTTTAGGACTTCTGGAAAGTACAGCAGTTCCCATATAAACATGTCAGACTCAAAAGTGAGACTTCAGTACCACTGGAACACTGAGCGGTGCAATGAGTAGCCTTCGTAACACTGAGGTGTGGAAGTTGTTGGAGGTGTTTATCTGATTAATGAACCAGTAGCACTGGTTTGGCTCCCCTCTGCAGACAAGGATTATTCTCGTGGCCTGGTTTCAGATCTGTGTTATGCTGTCTATTCTCGGTCTTTGTATTTCCTGTCTTTATAACTTTGTCTATTCTTTCAGCATTTCTCATCTTGTCATCCTTCATATATGTGTTTAGTCATCAGGCTGCTCTCTTTCAAACCTCATTTAGCAGTCCCCTGGGACTTCTTCAGGGATTTAGTAGGTGCCGTGCCTCACCTCAAATGTTAGCTTTTTGTCCAAAGATGCAGAAGTTTTGACTAGAGACTGATTTCTTTTATTGACAGGTTAGTTCTCCCCTTTCCTCATTTTCTTGTTTATTTATCTAAATAATCAGACTTTTCCATCTTATCTTGAAAACAAGGTATCTTTTGGGGAGTAAGATGTGACCTTTTTTTTTTCAATCTTCCATTTCTCTCTACTTCCCATTTTTCTTCCCTTTCACAAAGTTTCTTCTGTTCTTGAGAGTTGCATATTTTAAATGAAACAATGAAGTTATGGATGATAAGGGATAAAAGGAAAGTGTTCTGTAAATGCCACTGTGGTATGTTCTGGGTCTTTCCAGATATGTTGTTACACACTGTGTCAGGAGGGTGTAAAATACTTCACACACACTGAGTAAATAGTAGCTGTTAGGAGTAAATGCTTTTAAATTAGCAGAGCTGGACAACTTGTTCCAGAAAATCCTAAACGAAAAGCTGGAAAAAAAATGTGGATAGAATAAGAGGTTGAATGCAAAATGGAGGGAGGGCTGTGGAGTTACGTTAGGTAACTAAATGGTTGCTCCTTATGCAGTAGTGGAGCAAAAGAAGCTAATGCAGTGCCAGTGCCAAAAGGAGAAAATAGGAATGAATGGCCACTAAAATAAGAAAAAGACAAATTTGGGGTGGTGGTTATTTGCCTCAGAGTAGGGTGCTGGCAGGTCTAATATATGTATTTTAAAGGTGTGCAGAGTATTCTGTTTGTAATAAAGCTTGAAACTGGAGAAGCATACATTCAAAGCCAAGAGAAATAGATCTGTTATCTTTTAATCTGTCGGTGAAAGGAGCAATTGATTTCAGTGTAGGATTACCTGGATAACAATATACAGGACATTGAAGGGCTGTCTCCTCTTCTAGTTGGCATTTTTCTGTGTTCTAGAAAGTCTGAGAACTTCAAATACTGGTAATATTTCTACCATACTTGGAATTTTCTATTGCACTTCTTTAAAGTTAACCCTTAATAAATAAGTTTAGTATACATAATTTATGAATCAATTAGACATTTATCTATATCTGACACATCTGCTTTGAGATGGACTTATATTTTTGCATATCCATAATGTGCAGATTTTTTTGTTTGATGTTTTATATTAGTTTGAAAAGTAGGACTTAAATATTAATCGTCAATTTTAGGTGCCTGTAAAAATCTGCTCTTGGAGTATGAAGCTGAATAAAACCAATAGTCTGCTGCAGAACTTAATTTTATTTCTAGTATGCAGAAGACATCAGAATGGAAGTGGTCTGAGCACCATTATGGTTTGGATTGAAAATATAAATCCTGGTAGATGATTTATTGATTGGTTTGCTGTGTTCATAGAATAAACACATACTTGTGTCTTATCTTTGGACTGAACGGATGGCTGTGGTAAAAGAGTTTCTTGGAAGACTTTTGGAAGGTTTGTTAACACTAGATCCTTGCTTGATTCCAGGTGGAAATCTTTCAGATCTCTTTGGGGTTCCTATGACATTTTTCGTTCCTTCAGTAAGCAGATAGTCTCTTTCAAATACCTAAATGATGCTAGAATTGTCAAGCTGAGTGAGCAACTAAAAATAATGAGTTGCAAAGAATTCAAAGTATGCATCCGGCTATTAGGGCTATACCCACACTTTTCTGATATCATCCTCATTTGAAAACCATCTCTCGCTTTCTTCACTTGCTGTGCAGATGGCCATACAAAAGATCGCTCTCTGAAGAAAGAATGAAACATCACTAGGCATAGCAGCTAAAAGCACAGAATGCACTTAACTCTGTCCTCGATCTTGAAATCTCTCGTGTGGATTTAGAAGCAGCTCTCATAATTATGTATCTTTTGACAAATTGGTATCCTCGTAAAAATGGAACGAAAGCCTTTTAAGTTGTGAGAACCATATTTGTATTGTGCTGTGTACCTACACTCATGGGTCTTGCATTATAGATGCTGATTTTTCCAGAGTTGCCTGTCCTTGCAGTACTTCCTGTATGAAATTTTCTTGGAGAGAAGAAGGTTCTCAAATAGTAATAGATCCTGTAGCCCTTAAGACAAGTACTTAGCAAATTAAGTGCTTTTTTTCTTCAGGCAAATGGAGTGATGTGTAGGTTGTTTTTTTTTTTTTTTTGTTAAGGAAAAAAATCCTAAGCTTTGCCCACCTCCCCCAGCGTTTTGGGAGATTAACTTTGAAAAGTGAGTCGACTCGTATTTTTTTGTCTTTGAAACCTTTCTAACATATAAACAGGAATAATAAAGATTTTTAGTACGGCAACGCTGATAGTATCCCACCTTTTTTTAAAAAAACATTTGGTGCTATTGGAATATTGCTGAAAACATCTGAACTTGTGGAAAGCTAGGTTCAGCTGCCATAGCACAGGACGACCAGAGGAAAGTGTATGTAGATATGTACATGCAGCCATTGTGCCACAAGACCCTTTTAAGGGTGATGTTTAGTGGTTCTCTTTTTTGAAACCTGTATGCCTATCTGTATGTGTTGTGATTCATCGGTGGCCTCCCTGTACCTGTTATCCTGGATATAGTCTGTTAGTTTATATTTTGGCTTATCATCACTCCTCAAATACATACCGTACACTTGCACTGCACATAAACACTTTTAAAAAAAAACCATTTTAATCTTTCTCTTATCTGCCAAGGCTTGAATTCAGACCTTTGAGTTTCTGGGGTTTTTTGCTATGGCTTGGGAATCACTGCAGTGAGGAATGTGGGTCCTGCTTTGACCTGAGGTGTGGAAGATGGAAGAATTCTGTAAGCCAGGTAGTCTGTTCTAAAGACTAAAACTTGCCATATTCAAGTCTCTGAAAAAGTTAGAGCTGTGATGGTAACATAACTGATCCGTACCACAGGAGTCATGAAAATGTTATTTGCAAAGTAAATGTGTGCAAAATTGAATGGGTCTGCCTTACTGTGTTTGTGGGGTATGGCTGATTTTTTTCTTTGTTTGGATTTCTTTGCTTTTGTCTTTTGCTTATATTGTGTTCAATGTATTATATAAATTACATCATCTGTGATAAAATGCATGGCTGAATCCTCCTTGCATAAAGAGAGAGCTACTGGAAGAGCTGTTAAATATAAAGAATTATCTGTGAGATCTTAAGTACCTGACCTGAAGGTCTCTCTCAGGGATTTTTCTAGCTGTTGAACATAATGAGCACAGAACATCATTAACTTTAAAGATACTTAGGTGTAGAACAGGATCCTGGCTCTCTGTTGAATGTATGACATTTATGGGTTTTCTTCCTCTGAGAGGAAGAAATTTCTCCTTTCTTGTAAGTCTGTCCTGTCCCTGTTGAAGACAAACATGCGTATGGAAATTAATAGGACTTCCCTTTCTTTCCTCCTTTTCCTTCCTTCTCCATTTTCCTCCTCCTTATCCTGGTGTACCTGGATTGCTTTTATGTCCTGTTCCCTCCTTTTAACCACCCATACCCAAGTGAAATTTGGTGAAAAGACTAGTTGCAGCAGAATGCCTACTCAGGTTACAGCATAAGTGTGAAAGCTTAATATTAAAAGGAGAAGACTTTAAAGAAAGAAAAAAGTGTTAAGCTACCAGCAAAAATTTACAAAGCCATGATATTTAACAAGGTGTAGAATGTCATGCACATTGCAGTGAAGAGTACTGATAGCAAAAGAATATTGGTAACAGTAATCTGAATAAGATTTTAACAGTTCTAAGACAAGTTTCTAGCTGTTGAAAAATTGTTTAAAAATACTTTACTTTTTACTTCAACGTACATTCTTATAGCTCTCTGTCCTTCCTGCTGTGTTGTAACAGGGCTCAAAAACGATGAGTTAAGCCCTTTTTCTTCTCTTTCAGAAATGAACAGAGGAGAGAATTGTGTTTCTGGTGAAGACTGCTCTAGAGCTGTGTATGAGGAAATACTAGATCTGTATTGTTCTTATTGCAGTTGTGAAAAGGCATCAGAGCAGTAAATAATTCTACTGTGTAGTAGCAACAACAACTAAAGGACAGTAAACATTTGTGTTTGAACTAGAATCTGATTTCTGTAGTTTGGCTGCCTGCTTTTAGAGTAGAAGAGCGGGAACTTGTGGCGATTATGAGGGGAGTAGCAATTTGAGCTTCCACGTATGCCTTCTTCAGGTGTCTGTACCTTGGGCTTACTAAGTGTCAAATACCTTGAAGCAGTTAACATATTTGCAAAAGCTAAAAGGAATACCGTGTACATCTGAATGCTCAGCAAACATTTGCCCTTTATCTTAGGCAAGCTCACAGCTGTCAGAGTAAACTTAAAGGCACCAAATGTCCTGATACACTGAAAGCATGTCTCCTCAGTGTGAACACAGCTGTATGAGCTGGCTTCTCAACTACTGGAAAATAAGATCCTGAAAAGTAAGAGTCCTAACAGAAGGCAGAGAAAACCTGGCAGTGTTTGAAGGACCTTGTTTTTTCCCTCTGTATGCGAAATATAACATCTCTTGTACGGCAAAGATGGGGAGAGAATTGGGCAACCTTCCTGTGAGAGCTTCAGAGTCCATGCTGACTGGATTTGAGAGCATTGTATGAAAAAATCCTGTGATCTGCTGGCAGAGTAATGATATAGCCAGGGAGCATGGCTGAAGTCTACTCTTAATCTGGTTTGGGTGTTGATAAATATGAGAATGAAAAACAATTACATAGGCTTGAATGAAAGATTAAATTAATCTGATTTCATCATCACTGAGAACAGCAGTAGTAGCCAGAACAGTCTGTTGATTTCAAATAAGGTGTGCAGTGTTGACTTAAAAGCCCCTACAGAGGTAGAACCACATACGTTTTATGACACTCGGGTAACCTGAAGAGGTTGTAAGTGTTTATTTCACATGGAGCCTTTGTTTTCCCTTTTACCTACACCCCCTCCATTCATATTTTGAAATTCTACTTACAACTTCAATCATACGTGATTGCAGTATTATTGGTTTCCCTCTACCCCATCTCCTTAAATAAAAGGACGTTCTTGTTGAAAGTGTGTTGCGGAGTAATAGCATGAGGGCATCTTATTAAAACTATGAAACTGTCCTGGATTGCTTTCTGAGCAAAACAGTTCTTCAAACAGAATGGATTTATGGTTCTTGTTTTATGAAGTATTAAAAAAATTCAGTCCAGTAATGTATTTGAATTAGAAGAAATATGCTTGAAGACCTGGTTAGTTTAACCTTTTTTTTTTTTTAAGTAAAGTTATGTAGGAAGTGACAGTTGGTCACTTCTCTGTTACCCCTCCTCCTGCAGGGAGCACACCCAAAAAGTCAATAAATGCTGACTCTTACGGATTGGAGTAGGTAATGTTCCAAGGTACGGCATTCAGATCCAATGCTTTCCTCCTAATTCCTTTCCTTTTCTTTTATACCACTTGCATAGTGTTCCCCCCCCCCCCCCCCCAAAAAAAAAAAAAAAGTTATGTACTGAAGATCCATAAATTGGGGAATTTGGTAAATGATTTAATTTCCTATATCAGCAAAGATCATTATCGCTTCTTTTCTGTGTATTCAGATTGTAGAATGAAATTTGGGGGCTTGAATTGCTCAGGGCATTCCTCAAAAGTATATCCAAACAGTAAGCACAGGACAGGAGTTACAGCTGGCCTGAGTTGGAGCAGAGAATTGTTGAACAGAATGTGGTACTGTGGTGGAAGAAACAGTGCTTCCTTTTTGTCTGGATTACCCTAATAATGTTGAAAGATAAAGGATGTTTGTGCAGATATAGCATGAAGGTGAACTTTTTTCTTAAACTGCTTAATAAAAAGAGACATTGCAGTAACTTCTAGGAGTCAGACAGTTCCTAGCAGACACTAGATAGAATGATGACTGTATTGATAGTTAGTTGCATAATTTTGTTTCCTTTCTGAGGTGGAGGTGGTGGTTCCTTTCATAGAAGATTTCTGAGATCTTCAGTTAATGTTTGCAACAGTGAGACTGCCAGCAAATGCTTCTCCAAAAATGCAATCTCATAAGGCAGCTGGAGGTTTCATTGCAAGCATTTTTTTAGTCTACAAGTCAGTAGGCATCAATGATGTTTAGTGATTCGAGCTCGTGATTAAGTTTTAAAAAAGCACTGATATCATAGTGAAGCTTGCATAATGCCAGTGCTAGCTGGTTAATGCAGATTATGATTATTTCTAAATTCTAGGCTTCATTGGTAGTGCAGATACTTTACATCATATTCTGGAAACAGAAAGGATCCTTTTTTCTGCATTATTTTCCATGTCATAGTTTCAGAGTAACTGAAGAAGGTCCATTTGCCTACCACTTTCCACCAGTGGCCACAGCAGTGCTCTTAGATCAAACACCCACGACTTTGGAACAGAGCAGGAAGAGAAAGGGAGTCTCCCCCTGTGGATATTGTCATTATGCCCAAGTGAGAACAGCTTGGAAGTCTGGCCTTTGCATACTCTTTTCTTTTTCCTTTTTTCCTTTTTTCTCATTGGTTTAATACCATGGGTATACTGGAGACAAACCATATAACCCCCGTCATATGTGGAAATGCTGTCTCAGAAGAAAAATGGTGTCCTTTTTTTCAGCTGAGATAGTTAATTTTCTTCCGAATAGCTGGTGTAATGCTGTGTTTTGGACTTAGTATGAGAATAATGTTGATAACACACTGATGTTTTAGTTGTTGCTGAGTAGGTCTTATGCTGGTCAAGGACTTTTTCAGCTTCCCCTGCTCTGCCAGGTGCAGAGCATGGGAAGGGAGGGGGCACAGCTGGGACAGCTGATCCAAACTGACCAGAGAGATATCCCATACCATATGATGTCATGCTCAGTATAGAAACTGGGGGCAGTTGGCCGGGGGTGGCGATTGCTGCTCGGGGGCTGGTGGGGCATCGGTCGGTGGGTGGTGAGCTGTTGCATCACTTGTTTTTCCTGGGTGTTGTCTCTCTCATTGTTTTCTTTTCCATTACAGTTTATTATTGTTATTTATCAATTATTAAACTATTCTTATCTCAGCCAATGAGTTTTCTTACTCTTGTTTTCCAGGTCCTCTCCACCATCCTACTGGGGGGAGGGTGAGCAAGTGCCTCGGTGGGGCTTGGTTGTTGACTGGGGCTAAACCATGACAAATGGCAGGAGGGAAACTATGTGGGACAGCAGAAAGTTACTAATTATGAAGGTGAACTTCCAACTCTAGTGTTTTATTTCAGTATGTTTTCAGTTTGCATCTGTTTATTTACTTGGAAGAGAATTACCACTAATTACTTTGATCTTTCCCGTTTTATTTTTTTTCCCTGTTGATTTGGAGCACTCTATTATTAAACGACTTGTTAGCCTAAAATGTTACTGTTTGTTACTGAAGTTCATAATATCTTTTGCTGCTTTGGCTTAGTGGAAGAGGTGTGCTCTCTGCTTGTAGATGAACATTTTGGTTTGTGCTAGAAGGTGTAACTGGCATCTTGCTTTTCCATACAATTTAAGGATACTTTTAATGAATTCCTCTTGCTGTTCTTCAAGGTAACTAATTCACAAGAAACTGAGAGGATGTTATGTGGAGTTTTGTATGACTGTTTTGCTGTGGGCAGTGCTTAGTAAGCATGTTTCATCACCCCAGAAGGTATGTGCAGTCTAAGCCTCATAGAAGGAAATAGGATAGAAGGAAAGCTGGTGGCTGTTTCTGTCTGGAACGTGCTTGCTACAGGGTAGAACTTTGTAACTGAAGGCACGCACATAATTTGTTTTTGTAGCAATTAATAACCATAAGGAGCAATTTTGTGAATCGGTATCCTACGTTTTTCTTTTGACTTCAGCTGTCACTGGAGAGTGACCGGATTAATTTAATGCTTCACCTAACCTCTCTTTATGAATGCACTCTAACTATGTCTCTGGTCTCCTTCTCCTTTTGGGTGCTTGGTGGCTCTCGCTGTGGATTTTTAGTTAAGTGAAAATGACAACTTCAGTGTAAATAACAGTTTTCAAATCTACTTGCAGACACTTAAGAATTGTGCTTGATTTCTTGTAGATTGCATTAATCCTCTTTCACTGTTTTTAATGGGTTTGTGGGATCTCTTTAGCAGCTGGAAAGGAGCCTGCCTTCTAACACTTGGCAGCATCACCATTTATAGTTCATACAACATATCATCTACTACTTGCTGCGAAAGTGCTGAGCTGTTCTAGCATGGATGCACATGACCTATGAGTCTGAATACATTTACTGTATGCATAAGCGCTGCAATTACCTTATGTGTCACGAGTATGGGCATGATATAATACAGAATGCTGATGAGACAGCAATGCTTGGCAGAGTGATGTAATTTAAGTGTGATGCAAACAAGATGTGCATCTGTCAGACGTGAGCTTTATGCTCTGTAATGAGTACAAATGGTTGTCTTTTGGAAGGACAGATGTCTACTGTTTTGATCTGTCAAATGCAAGATGACATGATTATCAAGTATTAAATAAAAGCTCTTTATTTTTTTTTGTTTTACATGTGGGTTTAGAAGACTGAGATCTGTACTTCTTATGCTGTTCAAACTAATTTTATGTTAACACGTGGACAATAGTTCCTGGTTTTAAAATGCCAGATTCCTAGCTTTATTACTACTTTTTAAGATACCTATCCATTTAGTGTAGGCAACTTGGTGGTGTTTGAGTTTGAACTATTATGTAGAAGCAACTGAGGCTTGAGTGGTATAAATGACATTAGTAGCAAGCAGGATAAAAGGATATTAAAACAAGACAAGGAATAGCTTGTTTCCTTTTTTGTCTAATATGCATGAAGTGATGGGTTCTCTTTGGTTTAGCCAGATTTAGGAATGGCACTTCCTGGTTTCATCTCCTGGGGGGAAAAATACCTCTGGAAGGAGTTTACCTTGGGGTGGCATTAAAGACAGCTTATAGAAATACCAGCTGTAAACCTATGCCAGAGCTGTCCCCAGGAGGGACTGGATCTTTTGAAATGCTTTCCAGACCTATTTTCTGAGATTCAGTATGAATTGAAATTCTTTCAGAATGAGAACTTCCCCACTCTATAGTCCTGTCCCTGGAAATAAGTTGTTCCATTGTTTTTGGTGTTTTTCTACTATCAGAAATTCTTAACCGATAGTTTTCTGGTAATAGTGCTAGTTTATTTATAGTTTGTTGCCCTTTTCTCTTTCAGATCTCAAAATGTTGCCTTTTTATGCAACAGAAAAGGCTGAGAAGAATCAGTTTATCAACATGTGGATATAACAGTTCTTGTTTACAATGGGCAGTTATGATCATTTCATACATCCACTGACCAAAAGAAGAGAGAACCTCTGCGAAATAACTAAACCTTTGAAATTCACCAAATGTTATTGTGAAATATGACCTCAGAAATTCTCATAACTGTTCAGGGAGAAGTTGCAGTCTCTTCTTTCATATATAGCCAGCACTCTGAGAGGTAGAATTAATTGAACTGTTAAGGTTTGTAGCCAGTGTCTTATCAATAGTTACACTTCCTAGTAATCTGTGCAACAGTTTTAACTCCTTCTGAACAACTGCACAAATTGCTCAAAGTCAGGTTGAAAGTGTTAATGTCACTGTTTCACTTCTAAAATAACAATGCTATCTACTTGAAACTTCTTGTTTTTTTCTGTTCAGATATGCTTATAAGTTCAGGGATTTATTTTTTAAGTGAAGTTGACAGGCTAGAGTCTCTGACACTCAGAAGATTGCTTGTGGCTGAACTGTATTAAAAGGGAACCATATTGAGCACGAAGTGACACCGTTTCATGCCGAAATTTCCTTTCTGGTCTGCTTTGTTTATCTTCTCACTATAATGGAATTATGCCCCCAGGATGTTGATAAATTTTGATAAGGATCAGTTGCAGTCTGAGCAGTTACTACTTTTATGTGTGAACTATTGTGTTTGAATAAGAAGGAATTTTTACTGACACTGGTATGATGTGTTGGATTCTGTAACTAAGCAGTTATCCATCTCATTGTCTTAGAGTGGAAGAACTGGCAAGGCTTGGCAGGTCCTTTGCCTCCTGTCTGATTTGGATTTCTTGACCATGTCATCGAGCCAATTTTTTTAATGTGCTCCTATTAGGTTAGAATTGCTCTTGTCATTTTTCTTTCCCACTAAATTTCAGCTGAAAGTTTGTCAGAAGGACTAAGTGTGTTCTTGCAATGCTGGTGAGCGTTTTGAAGATTGTCATTAGTCACTTTGGCTCTGTGCGTTGAGGCTTGCCTACAGGAGGCATGGTGACTAAGGGAGAGGGTATAGCCTTTCTAGGTCAAAGTCAAAGCAGGCTGCTGCTGTCATTCTGCAGAAGTTTTGCAGCCCTCCCTCTGAAGATCTCCATCTGCAGTTCTGAAGTCCTTGTTGCCCTTGCTAACCACAAATAAGCACAAAGTTTTTGATTCAGTGGTATAGCTTTCAGATGCGTGCTGTCTTCTGTCCCACTGCGGAGCTGCTGTTCTGGGCAGCCTCTTATCATAACTAACTTTTCCTTGAAAAAGAAAAATAGCTCAGGCTGGCTGCTGCTGCTGGATCAGAGATCTTACTGTGTGCAAGCAATGGTTAGGTGTTTGTTTCCTTCCTTGTGCTTTTCTGCTCTTACAGGTTGGCCGTCCTTCACTGGTAGCTTCTACAGTAGTCTCTCTTGTGCTCTGCAGTCCATTAGTTAAAACCTTCTGAAAGCAGGTAAAAATCCATTTCATTTGTTCAATTCCTTTGTTCTTCCCTTTCCCTGTCACAATGAGACTTGGAATAACTGCGTGATAGCAAAAAGCTTGAGTCGGTACAGGCTTTGGATCCTGCTTGCTGCTTAGTATGGTTGCTCAAGCTGTTGTTGATGTATATCATCCTTGTGCAAATAGCTGCTGATGGCTTTGAGTCTCTCTTTCATACCTGGCCTTGTGCCCATGGGCCTGGTGGTTCCCTGTGGCCAGGACACCAGGAGCAGTGGGGGCTCCCCTGCGGCTCGCAGCCAGGGCAGGGGGCAGCCCCAGCCTGGTGCATCGGGCACCTCCCTGGGGAAGAGGAGAAGCTGAGGCCAGGCCAGGACGTCAGCCCAACAGCAGGTGGGGCAGGATCTGGCCTGCTGAGGGGAACCATGGTCAGACAGGGCCGTAGGGATGGGCTGCGGCCAGGCTGGGATGTGGGCCAGCAGGGCTGATGGCTGGGCAGGGCTGTGGGGAGCTGGAGACCAGCCAGCCCTGCTGCAGCATGGCTGGGGCTGACATGGGGCCCTGGGCCCTGGTCAGGGTGCGGGGGGAGTCCTGGGGGGCTGGGCAGGGCCAGTTCAGCCTGTCAGGGTCTTGACAAAACCTATACAAAATTTTAGCTGTAAAATGAAATAATAGAACTGTTTAAAATGTGTATTTAAATATGAGGGGTTTTACTGGAAAAGAGTAAAAGACTGCGAAGCACTTGTGGCTGTCAGATGTGCAGAAGGCTGGACTGAGGTTATTTTCTATTACAGAAATGTCATGAACATATGGCAGTCTTTTTTGACAACATAATAGCTTTTTAAAAATTTGACTAGCTTTGTCTTTGACATATGTATTGTAAATTTATTCTCTAACAATAAGGTGCTGTACAATTTTAATATATCTACCCTGTCATGGTTCAACCCCAGCTGACAAGCACTACAGCTCCTAGCTCATACCCCCCTACCCCGTGGGATGGGGGAGAGAATCAAAAGAGTAAAAGTGGGGAAAAAACCTCATGGGTTGAGATAAGAATAGTTTAACTGAAATAACATAGTAGTAAAATAATAATACTAAAAGAACATATGAAGTGATGCGTGATGCAGTTGCCCACCACCTGCTGACTGATGCCCAGCCAGTCCCTGAGCAGCAGCCCCCTGGCCAGCTTTCCCCTAGTTCATGCGCTGAGCATGTCGTCGTATGGTGTGGGATAGCCCTTTGGCCAGTTTGGGGCAGCTGTCCCGGCTGTGCCCCCTCCCAGCTTCTTGTGCACCCCCAGCCTTTTCAGTCAAGCAGAGCGTGACAAGCTGAAAAGTCCTTGATTTAGCGTAAGCACTACCCAGCAACAACTAACACATCAGTGTGTTATCAACATTATTCTCATACTAAATCCAAAGCACAGCACTGTACCAGCTACTAGGAAGAAAATGAACTCTGTTCCAGCCAAAACCAGGACATGTGCATGTACCCCTGCTGATACTTCCAATGTACAATTTTATTTTTTTGGTCAGATTGAATGTTATGGAAATAACAGCTTGTCATTGCTTGTTTGCAGATGTCTTCTTGCAGATGTTTAAACCTTGGCTGAGAAGAGGATTACTTCCAGTATTCCCTTCTCCATCTATGTCTTGTCTTTCCTCTTTATGCTAAATAAGAATTAGTATGTGAAGAACTTTTTTTTTGTCTAATTCATGTGCCAAAGATCATAGGGTTTACAACAGCAACAAGTCAGAGTTTTTTCCACGAGTCTTACTTTATATGGTGTAAGATGGCTTGTTTTTTGCTGTTGGCTGAACCTAAATAAGGTTAGTACTCCTATATGTTTATCTTCTTACGGGTGCTATGTAAAGCAAATGGTTTTGTGAGAGTATTTTTTCCCATGTTCCACAACTGCCTATTCCATTTGGGAGATGCTTGCTGGCTGACTTTGTTTAGGGTAGAAGGTAGAGAAAAAGAGGCAAAATTCTAATATTGCTTTTCATAGCTCTGAGACTAGATTAATTTGACTTTATTGGGAACAACGCAGTGGGAACATGCCAAAATCACTTCTCTAAACCCAGCAGTTCTCTGGCTATCAGGCAGTGATAGGCCGATGGATGTGCTGGCGTACTGAACTTGGTATGATACAACTGACCTCTAGCTGTTACGTTCTGTACTTTTGTAGCATTGTCAGATAGCTGACAATGTCATTAATATACCTTAATTTAACAGTTGCATGTTTCTCGCTTTGTAAAACGAGAAAAATCAAGGATGGTAGTGAGGTGGTGTTTATAGTGGGTTTGTGTTTTTCGTATCAAAATAAGTGTACAGTTTACTAAGGAAATGGTTACACGTGTCATATGGTGGTACTAAACTCTTACACCACCAGCTCAAATTACATCTGTTCCTCAGAGTGACTAGTTTGGGCTACATCTGCAGCTCAGATGAGTAAAGGCATACATTTGTTTGTTAATTGCCGTAGGGTTTTTTCCGGATTGTTAACATTTCAGCTGCATGGATGCATGTCTATTCTTGCATTTGGTATGAAAACTGTGAGAAAGATGTTTCTTATGCTATATTTAACAGTATCTAGGGCATTCAAAAAAGAGCACAGATCCCCTCAAATACTAGTGAAATGTGATAGATTTGAGCATAAGTAAAATAATTGGAAGTGAGGAGTTTCTGATGGTGTCTGGAGCTGGTTTCCAGTCCCAAGGATTTCACTAAGGTATGGGTAGTTAGCTTCATTAATGTTTTGAAGTGCTGGGTTTTCTTCACTGCCATGCAAATGAGATACGCCTTAGAGTAGCATTATAGAAGAAACTGGAGAGCAAGGGAGAAGTATTATGTTAGAAAACAATGAGCCATGCACAAAGGAGGATATGGTGATGATGGGGGTTGGGAGAGGAGAACACAGGTGTGCATCATAAGTAAATATCTCTGAACTGGTTCATACTGGGATTTTGTGTATTTTAGGGGTAGACAAAAAAGTAAATATATTATAAGGGGAAGAGGCAAACATCATTTAGTAGTTACTTAAGTTAGCATAGCTCCACTGATGTTATTCAAGTGTGTAGTGAGAAAACACTGCTGGTTTTAGGTGTGATGTCAAACTGAACAATGCTGAAAGTTATTTCTTTCAATTTCATTATCTCTTAACAAACTGTACTTGGGCCTTAGTTTAATTTTATGTCTCAAGAAACAAATAATAAGTTTTTGCTGCATAAGACCTATGTAAATAAGCTTTAAAGCCAGAAACCTGACTATTTAGAAGTTACACATTTTTACAGATCATAACTGGGAATTGAAATCTTTATTGGCAAGACAGTGTTTTTCTTTTTCCTAAATAAGTTGTTCAGGTGTCAGCAGCATCCACTGCCATTTCAGCTTTAACACAGTAGTATTCAGAAAAAAGTAAGGCAGGAGCATGACTGTCATGCTTTATCTTCCGCATGCAAAGTGAAGCCTGATATTTTTGAGCTAGACATACTGACGGAATTAATTCATCGTAAACAAAACATCTGTCTCCCCAGCAATTTTTTTTGCTGGGATCAGAATGAGTCATGGGTTTGGGAACTGTGCTGGTCTCAGCGCAATGAGATCACGAGAACACTTAAGGGTTTTCACTGTGCTTTCTAAAAAGAAAAACTATATTGTGAAGTCAGTAAAACTTACCTTCTTTTCACAATTGCACATGGCCTTCTACTTTTGAGCCTTTATTATATTAGGAACTCTTTTCCAGGAGAGCAGATTCCTTTTCTTCCCCGTTAAAAGGATTGAAGGGATGTGGACAAAATTTTCTATACTAGTAAAAGTAAGAATCTGAACGCAATGAGAGGGAATGAAAAATATAGCACGAGTGATGAGGAACAGTATGTTGTTGCCAGTTCAGTTTCGACATAAATTTATATATGGGTAAATACCATAATTGAGGGGAAAAACTAGCAAAAAGTAGTACAGAAATATTTCAAAGAAAATTGGATTTTAAACACAAACTACTTGAAAATCAGTATTACAGCACTAGTACAGTGAAAATGGTGGTTGAAAATGAAGCTGTTCTCTTCTGCACTTTTTTCTGAGGCTCTATTTGTGAAGTATTAGTTTAGTTAAGTTAGGATTTATTTACAAGAAGAAATTGAGGTGAATCAGTCCATTCTTTCTAATTTTTCTGGGAGATGTAGTAGACTTTGAAATACTGACTAGCAAGGATATTGTATAACTATTCTCTGGATTTGGTGCTGTAGTTCATAAGGTGAGAAGAGCAACTGTTCTGTTGGCAGAAATGTACACGGTTGTATCAGCATAATCACTTTGCACTTGAGCTTTCCTTTTAGATTTTTTTATTAAATCTCTAAACTTGATTTATATGGAAACTGATCCAGTCCCTTAAAAGAATCTAATTTATTTTGTACCTCAGCTGCTGGATACCATGTGCTTCTAGAGATCTTTTGTTACCACAGTGGTCAGTGGCCCTGTGTCTGGGTCTTTTGTGTATATTCCCACATTCAGATTCTCTATCTAGCAATCTCATTAAGCAGTGGGATCATTACTCCAGCTATTAGTCATAGGCCCACCCATGGTTTTATTTCCTCTTTAGGGTCTGTTTTTCTGTGGGAGTTTTAATTTTCAAATTTTCTTTTATTTATATTAATATATAATGGAGACAGAAGGTTTATCATTACTTGAACAAATTACTTTTGTACTTGGCAAGACCATTAGGGTACAAAAGTCTCACTGAACTGTTTCATATGTCTTTCACGGTCATCCCACACATAGCTGTAGTCCAGGCTGGTAAAGCCTAAGCCTGGGTTTCACCACACCCTAACCATGTTCCATAATATGACCTTTGTGGAGCACCTTTAGGGCTTCTGAGTGGAGACCTGGCCTCCACTAGGACCCAGGTTTCCACAGTAAAACAAATACAGAATTAATCTCCTGAAGCAATAGCTTGATTTTATTTAGACACTGCAGGTTAAAAAAAATAATGCTTAGGCTCTGAATATCAGGGCGTGGCATTTTATAAGTTCAGTGCAGTGTTGGAGAGGGAACAGCTTTTCTGCAGATACCCTTTCAGATATCAAACCTAGTCAGGGATGGGTGCCTGCCTTCTTCTACAACTGTTTCACATCCATTGCCAGAGAAGAATGAAGTGTCTTTCCTCCCTGGCTGGGCTGGGATCTTTTGCAACCCGTGTGTTTTGCTCAAGCTCTTAGGAGGAACCTTCTTTTCCTGGCTCGGAGCATTTATGACTGCACTCAGATGGGAGAACTATATCTCCACGTTGTCTCAGCCCAGGGGTCAAATAGAAGAAGGAAAAAAAATTACTTTCATATTCTTGGATAGAAAGTAAGGAAGTGGGGACACTTCCCTGCCCAGAAGAAACATTTTTGGGTAGAATCCATTTGAAGTCAGTAGCCTTGAAACAATGGGTTTACTTTTTCACTGAGAAGCCATTGAGTGGGGATAACACACAGTAAATTTCCCTGCTTTTGGAGCCACTGTTATGTGGGAATGGCAAATTACTGTTTATCAAACAAAATAGTGCCAGCAGTTGTACATAGATGTACTCCTTGAACTGTCACCAGCATTAGCTGTTTTACCTCTTGCTTACAGAATAAACTGAGGATAAATGCTGATTCCATGAATTGGAATATATTGTACCTGCGTCCGACAGAAGTTTCCTGAGTGTTTTATAGAAAGCCTTCACATTTTAAAATGCAATTAAGAAGCACAGGCCAAAGCAGATGCATATACTTGACCATATCTGCAAACAATTCTGATCTTCCTCATCTGCATTGGATAGGTTTTAGATTCAGCTTTCTTAACTGGTGTTCATGCTGTCCTTTTTTCATTGTTGGGGCTGAGTTTGTCAACAGCACGTTCTTAGTACAACAGATAAATATTTGTGTCTAAGAACCTGAATGACCAGTGAGGTGCTGATAGGGCATGCAGAGGATCACAGCTGAGAAATGGTGTGAAGGCAACAGAGGAAGTGATGTGAAAGACAGAATACCTACCCTATCTTTCCCCCCCCTCCCCACCTGCTTTTGGTTGTAAGAAGTCATAGCAGGCTCTTGAGTTTTGTCAGTGGAAGCTATTTCCAGGCACATGAAGGACAAGAAGCTGAGTAGTAAGAGCCAATATGGTAAATCATGCTTGACCAGTCTGACTGCTTTCTATGATGACATGACTTGCTCAGTGCATGAGGGGAGAGCTGTGGAGGCTGAACAAAATGAGGGTATATGTACTCCCAGTGCAATTTATCTATTCCTGTTCTAATGGCATCATAGCGCTTTGAGAAGTGGGGCTTTGCCCTCCCTGTTTCCATAGCTCATTTGTTTTTCTGGCAGATTGTGGGTTCTTCCTGCTCTCCTGATAGGAGATGGTGATGTAAAACTTGTTTCTTCAACCCATATAACCTCTTCATCTGGACCGTGGAGAATTTTTTTATCTCTTGTGGCAAAATCAAGGGCCTCTTGCGCTTGGGGTTATTATACTTGTTTAATTTTTTTACTGGTATTTCAGTGAATGTTCTCTACGTCTCCCGTCTTCACTGGAAGGTGGGATTGCTCTCTTCGGTAAGCTTCTTCACTGTACCTGTACTGTTTTGACAGACATACATTTGTTTTACCTGTATCTTTTTGCCCCTCTAACTGTGCAGAGGATAACTGCTGGTTACTCTCTAGATTACAAGTCTGTGAAGGTGGATGTAGTGGTTGTTTATTTTATCCACTCTAATGTTGCTGAAGTGCTGTTTTTAATGTGGATGAACCAGACACAGAAATGAGCCTTAATGTTACTTTCTTAAAGTTTTTGAGTACATTGTTTGTCTTAATTGCAGAAGAATTTATGTATGGACTTGTATGTATTGTAAGTTACCTTAAACATGCAAGCATATCCTTAGGTGGTAGAACTTGTGTATTGTGATTAAGCCACCTGTGTAAGTTCTGCAGCTTGTTTGCTAAATCTCGTTAGCCTTTCTGAAGTGAATGTGTTTGAAGTAAATTGTTATAGTGGTTTAGTCTAGTGACTAGACAAGTATCAGGTTCTGAAGTCCTGTTTATTTACATACTGACTGTGTGAAATAAAAAGTAAAGTAAAAGGTAAAGATGAAGTGAAGTTTGATTTGGATCACTCAGTTATTAAATTAACTTTTTCCTTTTAATGTAGCTCATTTTGTAGGTGGGTGGTCTAGAGATAATGCTGATGATACCTTTTTGAATTTTTTGGTTTGTATCATCTGTCTGCAGAATATGTGAAAGGAAAATCCTCTAGCAAAGAGATCACTTGGTCTAATATAAGATACGCTTGTAAAGTTTTCTGGATGCAGGGTGTGATAAGCAGTTAATTACTGACTGGTCCTAATTGCTTTTAACTACTTATGATGATTGTTAGGCTACTTGAAAGGCAAAGTAGTTCAATAGTTTTGAATGCAGTATGGTGTTAGGATGAATAGAGGTGGCATGTCCTGTTGAGTAAAGAAAGACAAAGATCAAAGCTGTGGAGAGGAGTCTATAGGTTCCTTGTAACAGGCCACATCACATCAGTGCCTCTGAGACCTCATTGTAGGTTTCAAGAATAATAAAGTTTAAGAATGTCATTCTCAGGGTTGTTTCTAAAGGCATCTGAAGAGGTGAGAGTAAAGCTTCAAGACTGAATTAAGAGGTGAACTGTAGATTATTTCTGAAAGTAGTGTGCATTCCCACCAGTTCCACTGTGATACTACTGACGTGTAGCTGTAAATTTTAGTATAGGATTAGCGTTCTGATGAATTGGCAAAAAACAGGGAAATTAAGGATGTTGACCACTTTATTTGGCAGCATCCCACAGTTAAACTGGCAAAAGCTGGTGCTGAAAAGCTCCTTTTGGCTGAGGACGGTACTAGATTGATTTCTTTGTGAAACAGTTTTCCTACTTGTAACTGGATATTTCTGTCCTTGACCTGTTGTATGGGTTGCTAATATTGCATCATGGTGGTTTGGTTTTGCACATGTGGAAGGTTTTCATGAGGCTATTTATGCTGGAAGAAGAATATTACATTTGAGACAAGCATGTATGTATCTACGCGGATTCTTTTCTAGGCTGTGCACAATGGGACGTGTGGCTGGCAGTTGTTTGACCTTATATTCAGATGTCTTAAAGATGTAATCTTTTTCTTATTGATCTTGCAGAAAGTATTTGTGGGATAAAAATCATAAGACTGTATGGGATACGAGGTTGTTCTTTCAGTTGGATGCCATTTTATCTAGATGTTACCATGCAAAGTACCTTTTTGTATTTTTCAGGTGACTTCTGGCAGTAAACAGTTTGAAGGTTGGAGGTGCCATTTTGGTTTTAATATCAGTGTTTACAGCTCAGCACCAGATGTGGGATGTATTAAGTTGATTTCGGCACACAACCATTATAGAGGATTTGTTGGTGTGGATGTTGTCAATTATTATACTTCTGTATCTGATGGGGGGAAATTGAAATTCTTAGTCCATTTGAAAATGTGTATTTCTAAATTTGCTGTACTTTTGGTGCTATAATTCTCTTTGTGAAAGCCTGTGAAGATATATGTAATTTCGGGGTCTATAGCTGTGCCCACTGTTTATCGACAATGTAAATCATTCACAGTAAAGTTGCCAGTGAGATTAAGATTGCAAGGATATCTGATACATTGAGCTGGTATCTTCTGGGATCAGTCTAATAGAGATGCACATTGTATGCTTTTGATTTATTTTAAACAGCTCTTCTACTTTGGTGCATGAAATGGGTAGATGCCTAGGGGTTATAAATATAGGTTCTGTGGGCAAGAAGCAACTTCATTTAATGAATGTTGCAGGGTTTTCATGTTATCGTCCTGTCCCATCCCCCCTTCTTGAATAAGATGGTGCTTATAGAAGCTTAGATGCCACTGTTTGGTCCACCTTCTCGTGCTTCCACGCTGTATTGTCTCAGGTCAGGCGTGCAAAACCTATGTAATTATTTGAAGTGAAAACATTAAGAGAAATGTATTCCACTATCTATCTCTGTCGGGAAAATTGAAACACATAATAGCAGGAACTAGAGAAGGATGGTTTTTGTTTGTTTTGGATATCTAGGTTCCCCTCTTTCATCCCTCACTGTGCTGTTACACTGTTGATCTCAGAACTTAGTGTAGAACTGTAAAATGTCATCATGTGTTCTACAGGTATCCCATACATTGATTAATGCCACACTGACCTGTAAGATTTTTTTTAATCTAAAATGTATTGGTTTGTCCAGATTCATAAACCTGATGAAAGCTTTCACATCCTCAAGAAGTCACTACCTGGTCCCTGAAGGGAGTGCAGAGGGGGAAGCAGTCTCTTTTTACTTAAAAAAAAAGACTCTTTAGGGTCCAACAAGCTATCACTTGACAAGATGATTTATCCCCACCACCTCTGTGTTTAATGGAAATTTTCTAGTTGTTAAGACAGAATACTTCTACCACTGATCACTAACTGCAAATTACTATGAAAGCATCAAGGGAGAAGGAGAAGCCAGTAGTTTCCCTTATAGTTTTTCTCAGATTTCTGTGAGACTGAACAACAAACCATTCACTAAAAAAAACCCCAAAAAACGCAAAAAAAACCAAACACAAACTCAAAACTAAAAAGCCTCCCGAAACCCCGAGAAAGTCTTCACGTGTACAGGGTCTGTCTGCAGTGTTGTGTTTTTTGGTATTGTCTTTTTTTTTTTCCCCCCTGAATTGTGTCAGGAATGCAGAGCTAAGCAATCAAACATAGTAGGGGGATAAAAACCATGGATGGCATTTTTAATAACTCCTGAGATGATGACAACCCTTGAACAAAATACTGGAGCAGACTAGTTTTTCCATAATTTCTCTTGTTTGCAGGACTGTTTGCAGTTTTGCCAGCTTTATTGGGCTCACCCATTTTGAAAGGGGTGATGCTTACTGTTGGAAGATTCCTGGGAAGAACTATGCGGCATGTCAGAAATGTGTTCAGCTCGTGTTATTTGCCAGAAAGAAAATTGCATTTAGTTAACTGCTAGAAAATATCAGTACACAGCCAACAGATGGTTTACTACTTTTACGCAGTTCTTGTTTTCCCCTCAAGTAAAACAGTGGTGTGATATTCACAGAAGTCTCTTTGTCCTTACAGAGATTCTGATATCCCCAGAACCCATTCCATTCTTAAGAATTATGCATTTTGCTAGTAAGTGATTCTGCTCAATCATTTGGAGTGATTGGAAAAAAATATTTGCTTACCAGAGAAAGTTGATTCACCTTGGGTGGATGAAATAGAACATTTTAATCCCTTGATATTATGCCTTATCCCATTCTATTACTCTTTGCTAGCGTTGAAGGAATATAAAGGAACATAATAAGAAAGAGTTTACTTCCCTTTTCCCGCCCCCTGACATGGGTGCTGCAGATCACAGTTCAGAAAGTTGAAAGTCTTCACCCTGAGAGACCTCACTTTGTCCCCTGCTTCTCTTCTGGAATATTGCATTTAATAGATGACTGCAATGTGCAGAAATTTGCAGCTTGTACTAATACCAGTTATGTGAGAAGGAATGGAAATGGAGCTGTGAGGACTTGGAAAACATGATTTAAGAGTGTACTGAGGTATATTGGTTGGAGTAAGCCACTGGCAAGCGTGCTGTGTGCTAGCTGTTGACTGAAACACTTTCTTTTTCTTTAAAACACCTTCAGCTAATAGTGTGGTAATATACTATCTCTCTGGCAATCTGTACACTGAATTATGAAGCCATTTAACACCGCATTTTTCAGTGATCAGTACATTGTACTTGCAGAGTTTGTCCTTATTAAGCAAGTGTGATTGTTTATGCTAAGTCAAAATCAGATTCCTGTGAGATGTCTTGCAAGAGTTGCTGCCATGGCGTAGTGTGTTCTGGTTATGTAGGGTGTGCTGCAGTAATATCACTGCATAATATTTTTTGTATATTACTGTATACAACAGGGTCTGATTTAGTGCAGAAATCATGCTCCATGCTAACAGAGCCTTAACTTCCAACCTGCCTTTTTGCCATGCCTATGTTTAACCCAACAAATAATGGAGTCAGTATACCAAGAAATTTGCTCCTAACTTAAGACATATTTGTTCTTATCAAGGAGAAGCCCCATATGAACTCTTCTGTTTTACCACTTTTTATTATTTTTTTTGTTGCGAGTTTTGATTTTTGAAAAACTTTTCTAGCTTGGCTCCATGCCATGTCTTCAGTCAGCCAGTTTTGCTATTTGATGAAAGCTCCAGACATTTCAGGTTCTGTCTTTAAACGGCAGTTTCATGATCCTTGTAAACTAATACTGCTGGTGCATCAGGCAGCCTGAATCCTACCCCTGCTCTTCCTTCCCGTGTGCTGACACACAGCTGTGTCGTGAACGGAGTCAGGGAGCTGATTTGAGTAAAACCAAAACTAATCATTTTCTTCTTTTAAACAGGATTAAACCTGGGTTAATTCTGTTGTCTAGTTCACTGCGCTGCCACTTAAACACTTGTGCTGTCATAAGAAAGAAAAGTGCACAAGGAAATCAGTGATTTTTGCCAGCACAAATGCATGATGTGGGCATAAATTAAATGTGAAACAACACACACTGCTGAAAGAAGCTGTGCATGCTTCAAACTGCAGTCCTTCAAACCAGTTCCCTTTTCCCTGGGAAAAGCGGGCTGCTGCTCCTCACCAAGATTCTTTAATTTTTAGTGACTTTTTTGCCAAAATATTAGACAAACAAGGGAATAAAACCTATTTTTAAGGAATTCGAGGGTGACTGGAGAGAGAACTCAAAAAAAAATATTTCAAACCAACTGATTTGTTTCTGTCACAAAGTATTAGGCCATGTGAATAAGTTGGAACTGGCAGATATATCAACTTTAATGGGGCCTTTGATAATGTTTCATGTGATGTTAGTCATGAGTGATCTAAGGAAATTAAGTCTACGTGGAAGTAGTGTAAGATGCAGGAACACAAAAATGATTGCAGAAGTGTACTCAGAGGAGTTGGTATCTTTCTAGTTCTAACTGGAGGAGCAAAGGGAGGCTGTGTTAGGTCTGAAACAATTTTAACTAACTAAAGCAATAGCACACAGAATGTACATCCTGACTTTCGGTTGGTGTCAATCCAGGGACCTGCAATTGCTGGAAGACAGGATTGGAATTTAAAATGATCTTACAGTATTGGGGAGATAGCTGGAAATTAGTAAGTACAAAAATCCCCCGTTAAGTGGGAATAATTAGTTACTCAGATGTCAAATGTCTCTTTTTCAGAAAAAAAAGATTGAAGAATGTGGTAGATGTTGAACTGAAGCTCTTGTCGTTTTCTGACCTGTTGGAAAAGATCCACCTATGGCAGTAGCTGTATAAACAGGAGTGTCTGCTGTAAGGTCTGTATAGTATCATAGAATATCTTGAGTTGAAAGGGGCCCATAAGGATTGTAGAGTCCAACTCCCTGCTCGTCACAGGACTGCCTAAAACTAAACCATATGACTAAGAGCATTGTCCAGATGTTCCCTGAACTCTTACAAGCTCAGTGCTGCGACAACTTCCCTGTGGAGCCTGTTCCAGTGACCAACCAAGTAGTTCTTCTAGTTGACTCTGGTTCATAAATGAAGCTGTGAGTCCAGATTTGAGGATTGCATTTCAAAAAGATGAAGGCCAATAGGAAAGTGTCTAGAGAGATGAGGCATCTGGGGCAAGAAATCTGTGAGGGATGACAGAAGAAACTCTGACAGTTCAGCCTGCAAATATAAGTCTAAAGGCAAATGTAATAACTGGCCTTAACATCTAATTAAGAATTAAGCTGACATGTTAAGACGATGATTTTCAATGTTTCTAAGCAGAAGTAGTAGTTCTTGCTGCTGTGAATGTCCCAGTGTCCTGAAGTAATAAATAAAACTTTCCACAAATGCAAACGTGGTCTCTCTGGAGCTTTGTTGTAACATCTGGCAGTTCCTAAGTTTCTCTGTGAATCTTTTTGTGAGATTCAAAATGTTCCCGTTTCAAAAAGATGACTCCAGAGGCAGTTCTTCCCAAGTAGGTCTCGTTTGTCTTTTGGCAAAGAGTTTTGTTGTTTGGATGGTGCTGCTTAATGTGGTGCTGTCCATCCTTATTTTCAAATTCATACATTCTCAAACAAGACTTTTGGATTTTGGGACTCTCCTAATGAAAACGTCTCCAAGTGGGTCCCCAGCTATTGCTCTTCATTTGGAGGGGCCCTGACAGGGCTGTACCACCTTTTACTGAGGTGCCTTTCCCTCCCTGGGGCATGTTCCAGAAGCACCCTGGCTGTCTGTACAGGGTCTGGGGGAAAGCATGTTTAGGCAATGCTGCTGCACTTGGCTGTTAAGCAAATGCTTAGGCAATAAATGTCCACAATGTCCACTGATTCTTGCATTATTATTTTATTAACTCATGGGTATAGCCTTGATTCAAAATGCTATGAAAACATAAGCAGCAATTAATTTTAATTTGCTGCAGTTCTTGACTGTGTGATTGTTTTCTTGCATGTTTAAAGCAGTCTGCTCCTAATTGTCTGCAGCTGTTCACACACAGAATTCCAGTACAGAAATGTTATATGTCTTATATTTGAGTTGGATTTTGCCAGCTTGCAGTACTGTAAACTCACTTCAGAACTGTGGACAAAATTTAGCTGGGACCCACCATACTGTTTACTAGGACATTAGCTGCTAGCTCTGGAATTGCTGCGTTCTCATCAGAACCAGAGAACTGTTTGACCTGGAATGTATGGTAACCCATCCATCAATATGCCTTTTTGGCGCCTTTTTGTACTACTTCCTACTTAACTTTCCCTACCTCTTGGAGAGGATTGGGGGTACAGAGTCTCAAAAGAAACAAGTGAAGTTGCATCATCTTCTTCAGTTACCCTCTGTCTTGAAGAAGTAAGGATATTATTGTTACCATGGTGCTGTATGTACGCCTCTCTTACTGTCAGCAGCAATACACCTTTACTAGAGCAGAGTGTGGGAATGAAAGCAGTTGCGTTGTCTTCTACATGGAAGTGGGGCAGGTTTTCATTTACCCACTTGAGGGATTTCTGTGATGTCCCTGATAATCTATCATTGTAAGTAGATGTTTGGGGGGGTTTTGGGGTGATGAAGGGAGGTAAACAAAACTTCTAGGTGAACTTTGTTCATTCATTAAAAGGATTGTGTTATGGTCTGCTAGATTGAGGCACTGGATGATGTAAACTCAAAGGTACCTTTCTGTTCTGCATACCTCTTTTATCACTTCTTTATAAATACATATTCCGTTCAGAGCTCTTGATGCCTTTGATCTCTTTGGGTCCATAGGTCCATACAACATGCACGGAACTCGGATCACCTTCCTTTGGGATGAAAGGTTGTAGGAATTGCTCAAGGCCTCTGGCCGCCTGCCTCAGGTGAAAGAAACATGCCAAACATCGATATTTAGGCAATTACTGCTTCTGTCTGACTTTAACATATTACTACTGTGCACTTTGCCCCTCTTCTCTTTTTGTGACTGAAAACATAAGATGTTCTCAGGCCACAAAGTATGGTTCCTGTTCCTTTTGCTTATTCTAGGAGTCTTTTGAAAGATTCATAGATAGTTCAAACCAGGCTGCTTTAAGGGGTCAGTAAACAATGCTGGAACACTATTAAATCCCTGTAACCAAATCATAGCTTGGTTAAAAACAAAGTTAAGAAGGTTTTTATTTCTAACTTATAGTACATTCTGCCAAATGTTGGTCTTGAATCAGGTGGGCTACAATTTAAAGCCTCTGTAGGCTCCACTTAAAGAAAAGTCAATTCACTGCAAGAAAGATTGAAGTTTTAGATATAGGATTCACTGCTCTCTGAACTCTGCTTATGTCCAGTTCAGCTTGACTGGGCAGACAGACAGTTTAGTTACATATGTAAGTAAAACCACATATCTTATTTCTATTTTACATTGCCACAAATACTGTTTACCACTTCATCATTTTTATATTTTAGAATGAATATTTTATTCAAATGAACCAGTCATCACTGAAAGCTTATTTGAAAAAAATTAATTGGAAATGTGACTGCCAACAAACTACTCTGGAGAGTGATTATTTTTTTTACAGTAAATACTTTTAAAAGTCGTGAACTCATGTTAGTGGGATGTAATAGATTTATTTTTTTTCTGGCCTGTCCAGTGGTTGCCACTATTGTCCAAATTCAAATAAAAATCTATGAAGCAAAGTTAGATTTTGCAAGTAGAAGGATGACAGAAGATATTTGCATTGACCTTCTTATGTTCAAGCCTTTTAAAGATTTTTCTCTGCTGTTTTGGAATAAGGTTGATCTACTGGTTTAATCCTTGTTTGCAGAGCTAATTAAACAGTGTTATTCCTGGAGTTATGCTTAATAAATCTATTGCAAACCAACTTTAGAAACTGTGTTCTAGTATGTGCTTTTTAATGATTTCTAAATTATTTGCCTAGGTTTAGGAATGACTTGATGTTTCTCTGAAGTTGTACTAGCTATTTGTTTGAGACACCAACAAATACAGTTTTGATGAGTTGTAATGATCAAATACGTAGTCCCAACACTTCCTGCAAGTAAATACCAGGCAATTACCACAATAGCAGAAGCTAGGCTTTTACTAATGGTGTCTTGCAATGATTTCCTAAAGTAGATGTCCTCTGTCAGGATGCTGGCTTTATTAGAAGCAGATCTGAGTGCTTGCTAGAGCTACCAGTGCAGCCCAGTTATAGTTGGTTGTGCAGAAGATTTCACACTGCAGGCTGCATTTCAGTGGTTAGGCTTCCTGTGAGCCCATCCCTGTTTGTGGTTAAACTAAAGATCTTGAAAGCAGTGCGACTTCATATAACTGAACATGTTTTCTTCTTTGGAAAATATTACTTGCTGTTCCTTCTCTTGCTTCTTATTTCATTTTTCCTCGCTAATTTACTTCTATTTAAATTCTTCATGGTGAGGATTAGTTTTCCCAGTTCACTCTGTGTACCCCAACAAAGATATGGTAAATATCCTTTTTTCCACTGACTTGCATGGTCCTATAAAACATCTGGATGTAAAGATAAGTCAGCTGCTTGCTGGCTGTCTGCCCAAAAACAGTCTGAGATTCTGGCTGACCAGAAAATGGTCCAAGTTCTTTGTTACTGAGTGTGTGGGATCTGTGAAGGTATCAGCTTAAGGATCTTGGTTTTATTTAATATTGGTTTTAGACATTGTCTTTAATCCCTGTCCTCTCATGTGCACATGGGCAGCTGTTCCTAGGGAGGTTTGAGTGATCGAAATATCTTGGAGAAGAATTGCAGGAGAGAAAGATCTAAAGAGATGTACATGGGCAGTGTGTTACAGGCACTAGCTCAAATATGCACCGGAATCTTCCCTCTTGGGCGTTTCTGTTGAGCGCAGGCAGCATGGTGTAAATGTTGATATCCTCTTCCATAACACTGATGGCTGGAGTGAAAGTATGCGGGAGGAAAATGGAATTTTTCTTTGTTCAGCCAAAAGCATCATTATAATAATTTGAGTTGAAATAAGGATATGGAACAAAGAACCTGTGTAAGGCAGGAAATGCCGGCTCTCTTATAGTTACTGAAATGTTTAAATCCCTCTTGCCATAGAGGGGTAAACACTGTGAGCAGGAATGCACTGTCTCAGAGTGCCCAGAGATCGTTCATTAAAAGTTTCAACTTTTAAGGTATCTTGTGTTTGGGCACAGGGAAAACTGCATTCCAAAGTGTATGAGTCCACATGGACCATGAATGGAAACTGCTGGTGGTTTGGATTCGTCCTGGAGTGTGAACCAAGAACAAACATTACTGTGTAAAGAAATATGTGTGTACTACATGAAGTTTTGCATGTACTCTTTTTTTTTCAGATGAAAAGAGGTGTTTTTGTTGGAGAATAGGAAAAATTGAGTGTTATTCATGTTACCTGAGCAAGGCTTCCAAATTTTTAGTAAGACTAACAAAAAGATTTCATTATGCCCACTTGTGAAAAAGAAGAGTCCTGGAATGTTTTACTTAAGACTTTAATATAACCTTTGTTTTTCATAGAATTATTGAGTCCAGCTGTTATAGATCCACCATCAAATATGGATAAGGTAGCTTATTTAAACCCAGCTGTTGATTTTTTTTGACCTATGAAAACCAGCTTCATCCAGACTATACTGACAGCTCAATCTCAGAAGCCTGTTTGCACACAGGCACAGTTAGTTGTTTTCTTTTTTAAATAAATAGGCTTTTGTGGTTTATGCCTGTGTCAGTTACCACATTAGACTGAGCAATCATATCGAGTAACACTGGATTAGATTAATTAGTTAATTCTGGCATCTGAGGCTGTTGTAAACCAAGTGTTGGGAACAGGAGGATCACAGCCTCCTAGGCAGTGAGTCCGTGCTTTAGCCGGAGGTTTGGGTTACAGCATCTGGTGTCTACAGTTGTCTGTGTACAACTTCTGGTGGATGTCTATACAACCAGCTTATCACAAAGCAAATAACAGCATGCAGCAATAAACTGCAGTATTTGATCGTTCCATGTCATGCCTTCTGTGTCTCTGCTGAAACAGGAAATTTAATTTGTCTTGGGATATTGTGTTGAGCTAGGCTTTATTCGGAGTTGGATTTGTATGTTGTTTGTGCGCAAAAGCACTTGCGTTGAGAGGTGTGCGTATACATAGAGAGGTATGTTCGTTAAACCTCCTAGGTTTTGCATTTATTTGGGGTTATTATCTGGTATTGTGTGGCAGTCATTCTAGTTTCAATCTGTAAGTTGCAGTGCATGTATGAAGCAAAATGATTTGGGAAATCTATGAAGTAGGATTTAGATAGTGTCTCTTGGCTTGCCTCTTGTGCAGCAGAGTCTTATCAAATGCAGCTATATGCAGCGAGACTTATTGCTTGTAATACCCTTAAAGTAAATCTTGAAGTACTATATGAAAGTTCTGAAGCTGTAAACTACTAACATTTTCTGCTACAACCAATTGTAGGTAGGGAAAACTTATATCTGCTCTTAATCCAGGAAGCCTTTACATCACTGAATATATCTTTGAAATCACTCTTTATTTTGCAGTGTGTGAACCTCATGAAAACATCTGAGAACATCTATTCAACTCAGCTGCAGAATTAACAGCAACAGATCGTTGCAAGCTGGAGAACACTTTTTCAATTGGCTGTGACTTAAACGTATTTTTACCTAACAGCATTTGTGTGTGTCTTTGCAATAAGCTATTTCTTGACAATTCTTTAAGCATGTGAAGGTCTGAGACTGAAGTTATTTTTGCAAAGATTATCAGTCTTTGTATCGGTCAGAAGGAGGTCTGTGTGATTAAACCCATAGTACTGACGGTGGCCTTCAATTCAAACCAAAGCAAATCAAAAACTGGCAGTCATGAACTGCCAGCAGCTCACATGCTGGTATAAGATATACTGTAAATAGTTTCTTAACACAGAAGAGGAGAAACTTCTGGTATAATGAACATAAACGTGAAAAAATTTTTCTAAGTAACTAGCAGGTTAAATTTATTCTGTTTTTTTTTTTTTTTTAAAATGTTGATACATTTCTTTTTAAAGGATAGGTAACTTACTTGGCAAGAGTTATGATGTCACGTCTTTTCAGGAGCTGTGCATTCTTTCATCCTTTCAAAGTAGTCTGGATTTTTCCTCTGGGGCCATTTTTTTAAATGCAATTGATTTTTGTAAAGGTTCATGTAAATAACGCTAAAACTTTTCAGATTTTGCATATGTCTGTATTGGTTAACTGAGTTATACTATTACAGTTTATTTTGGCAAAGGATTCCATTTACATCCCAAAACAAATAGATGTTGAATTTGACTTGGACTAACTTGGGCTCTCCCACACCTCCAGGAATACAGCCTCTTTTATTTTTTTTTCCCAAGACAAGGGAATATCATAAATAAGTGCCAATGAAATGTTGGGACTGAAAGTATTAAGAAATCTCTTTTTGCTGATGGTATGCCCACTAAAAATAATAGTTCCATGACTCTTTTGGCTTCATAATCTAATTTGACTGGAATTTATCTATGCTTCTTAATAGTTAAATTGTGGCAAATATCAAATGGTCCCACAGGCAGAATTTCAGGCTTCAGTAATTGAGACCTGAAGATGATCACGCTTGTGCTAAGAAAGCTAAGGATGTCAAAAAAGATCTGTAAGTCTTCATATGGAGATGTGGAATTTAATGTATGTGTATTGGGGCATTGTTGTATTTGAACAATTCAAAGAGGCGTTCGGCAGTCTGTCAGTGGGACCTATGTACTTGTTAACAGACTTCAGTGCAGAACTAATTGGAGTTAGAACTGTGGTGCTGACTAAATAAAGAGCCTGTTAATATCACATGTGTAACTGAGTTCTCTCTCCTTTAGTTAGACTCCTCTGTAAACTCTGGTCAGGTCCACCTTTCTTTTGCTGGACACATCTGAATAAGCAGCTTCCCTCCTTCTCCCTCCTTGTTCCCTACTTTTTTTCCCTCTCCAAATGTTTTCTTCTAAGTTGACTGTGCCGTTTTACGAAACACACTGAAGAACTGATGTGGGTCAAAATTACTTAGCAGGAAAGACAAGGAGTGGTTTTGTCTGCGTGAACCCCAGTGGGTTCTCTGACGTTGTTTCTGTGCAGTTGCCCAGGTGGTGATTACAGAGGGGCTGAGGTGCTAAAGCTGCAAGAGGTGCAGGAACTGCTTAATCAAGTACTGTCACCAAGAGCAGTGCTCCTGAAGGAACAGTCATACTCAGTCTGAAGCTTTCTGTATCTTCCGTGCACGTGACTTGTCTGCCAGCACAACCAAGTTCTGAGAGGACGCTAGTGAACTCAACCACAGCGTTCCTTCCCTATGCCCTTGCAGTGCTTTCCCTGTCTGTGTGGGACAGATGAGCTCCCCTCCAGTTACCAGAGAGGGAATTAATGAAGCTTTTATGCAGCATGAAGTTACAGGGTGTCCCTCTGAGAAGACTTTGCATCATACCGAAGTGCTAGTGCAGACAGCTTCTGCTAAAAATAAGCTAGTTTAAGATAATTTAAGAAGCATGGAGATCCACTTAAGTGAAGACTGTTAGATACTTTGAAAATTCTACTTCTAAGTGCATGAAATAATCTTCTAAATTCTTTGAATCATTAAAAATTTATTTGAAGGTCAGAGCTGCTAATGCCCCTGTAAGTTAGCTGGACTTTCACATAACTAGGGGTTCCTAATTTTTTTATTTATGGTTTTATTTTTAGAGAGCAGCAGCCTGCTGTATCTGTTATCTACAATGAATGCCAAATCTGCAATCAGCAAAGAAATTTTTGCCCCACATGATGAAAGGATGCTGGGAGCAGTCCAAGTGAAAAGAAGAACAAAAAAAAAGATTCCTTTCCTAGCTACTGGGGGTCAGGGTGAATATTTAACATACATCTGCCTGTCAGGTAAGAGTAATGATTTTGATATCCAGTTATCTGTTTTGGTTTATCTTTGATTAACTGCTTAGATATTATCTGTAGCCATAAGGAGCTGGGTGACTTGACTCTTAATAATGTAGCCGGAGACCTATGGCACTTATCTTTAATCTTGAGAAACCTCACACTGAAGACTATTAATATTTACATCATAAAACAAATTGAACAGTTGGTTTCATTGTTTTTAAAAAAAAAAGTGTTCTCTCACAGCATAGCTGCAAGCAGATGGTATATTTGGTAACAGTCTCTGCTTATTGAGGTTACGATCTTTCTTGGAGGGATGAACTTCATAATGTATTTCCTTTTAATGCCCTGAAATGTTTTATCTGAGGCAAATATGCTTTCCTCTTTCCATATTTGCCTCTGTGTCTTACCAGCTCATTGGGTACTTAGATATGCAACTTTCAGCCGGAATAATTTCAGTTCATTGAACAGAACAGTGGTGCTGTGTGTCAATCACCTGACTTACACGCTATGAAGATGGAAGTATTTGGATTGAAGAAGAAAAGGATGTGTAAAGGCATGGTTTTTGAGAGGTCACAGGGAACAGGGAGAAATTACCTGTTTGCTAATGTGTTCAGATGAAATTAATTTGAGTTTCTCCAAGGTCAAACGAGTGCTCATGAGAGCCTGGAGTTCAGGAATGGGGTAGGTAGTAGCTGTATGATGTTTTGCTTTATATTTTTGCCCTTTCTAATAAAACTAAAGGTCTAATTTCTTGTGTGTGACTAAATGAAACCCACTGACTGGGTAACTTATGGTTAGCTCTGGTATCATAGGTTTCTGGCTGGCTTTTTGTAAGCTTTGAATACTTTCTGGTTATTGTAGTGAAATTTACCTTAATTAAGATTGTCTTAGCCAGTTGGAAAGCAGGTTGTGATCCTGATTTGCTTGTAGTTTATACCTGTTTTCAAGCTTAGGGTGGAATTCAGTTGCCTGGAAGTAGGCATTTGGTGCACTTTTAGGCTTCTTGCCCTGCCTCCAGGTAGCTCTCCAGGAAGAAATCCCTCGTAGTTTTCATGTCTGTCAACTGATGAGCATGTGTGAATATCTTTGGTATCCTGGGATGATTTAGTCACTTAGGTTTTTAGGCATATCAGTTTCTCCTTCTGAGTGTGTGCTTCTTACTGGAAGTAAAACTAGTGGTCAGAGGAAGAATCATAGAATAGTTTGGGTTGAAAAGAACCTTTAAAGATCATCTAGTCCAACCCCTCCCTGTAATGAGCAGGGACATCTTCAACCAGATCAGGATGCTCAGAGCCCTGTCTGACCTGACCCTGAATGTTTCCAGGGATGGGGCATCTACCACCTCTCTGGGAAACCTGTTCTAGTGTCTCGCCACTCTCATTGTAAAAATTTTATTCCTTATCTAGCATGAATCTACCCTCTTTTAGTTTAAATCCATTACCCCTTGTCCTATTGCAGCAGGCCCTGCTAAAATGTCTGTCCCCATCTATAAACCCCCTTTAAGTACTGGAAGGCTGCAATAAGGTGTCCCTGGAGCCTTCTCTCCTCCAGGCTGAACAACCCCAACTGTCTCAGCCTTTCCTCATAGGAGAGGTGCTCCAGCCCTCGGATCATTCTTGTGGCCCTCCTCTGGACCTGCTCCAACAAGTTCATGTCTCTCCTGTACTGAGGATGCCAGAGCTGGACGCAGCACTCCAGGTGGGGTCTCACCGGAGCAGAGCAGGAGGGCAGAATCACCTCCCTTGACCTGCTGGCCATGCTGCTTTTGACACAGCTCAGGATGCGGTTGGCTTTCTGGGCTGTGAGCACACATTGTCATCTCATGTCCAGCTTTTCACCCACTAGCACGCCCAAGTCCTCCTCAGCAGGGCTGCTCTCAATCTCTTCATCCCCCCAGCCTGTATTGATACTGGGGGTTGCCCTGACCCAGGTGCAGGACCTTGCTTGCACTTGGCCTTGTTGAACCTTTTGAGGTTCATATGGGCCTGCTTCTTGAGCTTGTCCACGACCCTCTGGATGGCATCCTGTCCCTCAGGTGTGTCAACTGCACCATGGGCTTTGTGTCATCTGCAAACTTGCTGAGTTGAAGGTGCACTTGATCTCACTGTCTGTGTCACTGATGAAGATATTAAACAGCACTCTTCCTCGTATGGACCCGTGATGGACACCACTCGTCACCAGTCTCCATCTGGATGTTGAGCTATTGACCACTACCTTCTTGGATGCGACCATCCAGCCAGTTCCTTATCCACCAAACAGTCCACCCATCAAATGCATATCTCTCCAATTTACAGAGAAGGATGCTATGGGGGACTATGTCAAAGGCCTTACAGAAATCCAGATAGATGTCATCCATAGCTCTTCCCTTGTCTGCTGATGTCACTCCATCATAGAAGGCCATTAGATTGGTCAGGCAGGACTTGCCCTTGGTGAAGCCATGCTGGCTGCCTCGGATCACCTCCCTGTCCTCCATGTGCCTTAAGATAGCTTCTAGGAGGATCTGTTCCATGATCTTCCCCGGCACAGAGGTGTGGCTGACAGGATGGTAGTTACCCACGTCCTTCTTTCTACCCTTTTTAAAAATGGGTGCAATGTTTCCCCTTTTCCAGTCCCCAGGGACTTCACCTGACTGCCATGACTTTTCAAATATCACAGAGTGGCTTGGCAACAACATCAGCCAGTTCCCTCAGGAGTCCGGGATGCGTCTTGTCATGTCTGAGACTTATGGATGTTCAGGTTCCTCAGGCAGTCACAAACCTGATCTTCAGTGGGTGGGACTCTGCTTCCCCAGTCCTTGTCTCGTGCTCCATTTGCTTGAGTGGTATGGGAAGAGAGGTTACCAGTGAAGACTGAGGCAAAAAATTTGAGTACATTAGCCTTCTCATCTGTTGTTACCAGTTTTATAGTCTTATTCATTGAGGGGGTACACTTTCTTTGACCTTCCTTGTCTGGCTGACATACCTGTAGAAGCCCTTCTTACTATTCTTTGCATCCCTTGCCAGGTTCAGCTCTAGCTGTGCCTTGGCCTTTCTGACTCCATCCCTACACAACCAGGCAGTGTCCCTATGCTCTTCCGAGGACACCTGTCCCTGCTTCCACTGCCTGTGTATTTCCTTCTTACCTTTTAGTTTGAAAACTCATCCATGTTGGTCATCTGCCTTCCTTTCTTGATTTATTACACCTGGGGATTGAGAGCTCTTGTGCTTCATAGAAAGTGTCCTTAAAGATCTGCCAGCTCTGTTGTGCTCCCTTTTCCCTGACGGCAGTTTTCCAGTGGATCCTGTTGACTAACTCCTTGAACCACTGGAATTCTGCTTTCCTAAAATTCAGGGTCCTGACTTTGCTCTTTGCCTGACCCATATCCCTCAGGACTGTGAACTCCACCAGTGCATGATCACTGCAGTACAGGCTGCCTCCAATCTTGACATCACCGATGAGCTCACTTGCATTGGTGACCATCAGGTCTGGTATTGCATACCCTCTGGTAGGGCTGTCAATTACCTGGCTTAAAAACCTATACTTCATTCACTCCAGGAGTCTCCTGGATCAGCTCACTGTGCTACTTTTCCAGCAGATGGTTGAAGTCCTCCAGCAGTGTGAGACGCTCTGAGTGTGATCTCTCTTGCAGCTGGAATAAGAAAGCTTCATCAACAGGCCTTGCCTTGATAGCAGCCTGTAGTAAATGCCAACCATAAGGTTCCCTTTGCCTGTTGCCTTGGTCTCTAATTCTTACCCATAAGCTTTCAACCTGCTTATGAGACAGCTCTTCACAATCTATCCGTTCCTTCATGTAGAGGGCAAGCCCTCTGCCCCTCCTTGCCTGTCCCTTCTGAACAGCCTGTAGCCGTTGATAGCTGCACTCCAGTCATGGAACTCATCTCACCAAGTTTCAGTACTGGCAACTAGGCCATAGCTTTCTAGCAGCATGGTGGCTTCCTGCTTGTTGGCCGTGCAGTGTGCATTTGTGTAGAGGCACGTCAGCTGGGCCGTTGGCCATGTCACCTTCTTAGAGCAACAAACCTTAATTCCTTTCAGGTACTTCACCAGTGTTTCCTTGTTGGTTTCTGTTACCTCAGGAGTCCCTGGCTCATGTCCTTAAGACTTCAAGTGTGCTCCGATGTACCCAGCACATCTCAGAGCAGCAGGCTGAAGGCCCGCACTAGTACCCCATCTAACCTTGGCATATCATCCCACAGTTTGTCACAGGCAAGTCTGATATTATCCCCCTCTCCCTTCAAGCCTAGTTTAAAGATCTGTCAATGAGCCTCATGAGCAAAGACCCTCTTTCCCCTTTGAGAAAGGTGAATCCCATCTGATGCCAGCAGGCCTGGTGCCATGTATACCATCCCAAAACTGTGGTGGTGGCACCAGCCACAGAGCCGTGTGTTAATAGACTGGGTCCATCAGTTTCTTCTGATGGTGCTGCCCGCAGCTGGAAGGATAGAAGAAAAAAATTACCTGTGCTCCAGATTCCCTTACCAACTGTCACAAGGTCCTGAAGTCTCCTGACTGCCCTTGGAATACATGGTGCTGCTTCACCACCACTCACACTGAAGACCAAGAAGCACTCTGAATCTCAGAAGGCTGCAATTATTTGTGGACTAAATGGAAGATAGTGTTTCATGGACTCTTTCAAATTGTTTTCCAGTGAAAACTATGTTAAAACTTTCAAAACATATAACCTAGTGACTCTACTACTGATAGAAGACTTCACACAAAATGTGTATTTATTGAATGTTATTGAATCAAATGTTATTTGTATGCTTATGTTAAAATATAAACTGCAGACTGTATGCACACACATGTTGTGGACAGTGAGACAAAACAGAAGACCTCTCACTTCCAGCAGAGCATTCTGCTTGTTATTCTCCCCATATACAGAGCTTCAAGGAAGGGTTTAAAAATTGATTTCCCAAGGCTATTCCCTAGGCTTGTGGTTGGGGTACTCTTTTGGATGTAAGGGTTGCAGGTCTCAATTTTCTGAGGTTGCAGAGGAAACTGAATCTAGGTCTCCCATCTTTTAAAGAAATGTTCAAATCACTAAGTTTTTGAAGGAAAACTCAACTCCTCTTCCTTTAGCAGTCAAAGTTTTCAAGTCAAGTCCAATTTTTTCTAAGTCACTTGAAAGAACAGTCCTGTTCTAGGGCTGTGCAGTCTGTTTTGGAATATCCAGGTGTTTGATACCCATGTTCATGAGGAAAGGTTAGAGGGGTGATCTATGCTTATAATTTTCTGTAGGTTAACTCTATTGAGTAGATTTTTTTTTTTTTAAATTGCCATTCTGGTGAAGCTAGCCCTTCTTCAGCTCCCCCGCCCTCATGTTGGTGTGTAGCAGCCAACATGGATTTTAAGAGATTGAATGATCTTAGATGCATCTAATGGCTTTCCACAACAGGATGAGTAGGGAGGAAACGGCTGATATCCTGACTTAAGTAGAGTTCTCCCTGATGACAATGAGAAGCATTTAGGATCTAAATAAAATTCCTGTATGGTGGGCACTGAAAAGTGGCATAATTGTATTGGGAGAGCCCTCGTTAGTGGCTCACTACTAGTGGGACTTCGCAAGGATCTGAGACCAGTTGTTCTATATAAATTTTTAGCATTTATATTATGGAAAGTACAGTATGGTTAGTAATTTTAGTAGACAACAAAGTGACTAGGGAGGGGACTGTCTGGCTGTGTTTGTGTTTGAGGGCAGTATTAGAGTTCCAAACAGGCTGATCTATAAGACGATGAAATTCAATAGGGTCAAGTGCAATTAGTTATTTAGTTGGGAATAATCAATGGCACAAAACTGAGCGGTAGGGAACAACTGTTTCTACCACTGTGGTTAAAGGAAATTGTGACAAGGATAAACCATGGATTTTGCTATTTCTGATGGCAGTGAAGCAATAATGGTTTTAGTTGCAGCAATAAGTTGTGTTATGAATAAAGAAAAGTTTTCCTTTAGTAAGGGTAAGTTAATGTGGGAATGGCAGTTTAGCTGTGTCCCCAAATAGTGTAAGATAAACTATATCTTGGGATAACAGAATATACTTGGTAACCTTCAATTTTTCTGTGATTTGGTACAATGAATGAGACACAAGGGTGGCTACCACTGGATTTCAGTTTCCATTTCAAGTGACACATGCTTTAATGGCGAGTGTTGCAACCTCTATCTTGGAAACACCTATATCAGCCTTTGACTCTTGTCCCATTTTTTTCCAGGTTTGCTATGTATTAGGTAAACATAGTGACTGGAATATCTTTGTGTTCTTAGTTTCCTTGGACTAATTCAGTTTGGCCTTTGCTAAAAGGAATTTGCTAATTTACTGTTGAGAACTGAATTTGTCAGTTGAAAGAATACATATAGAAACTGACTTGTTAAAGGACTTAATAAATATTTGGGGATATAAAATATTCTGCCTAGTTGTAGTGTAATTCAAGATAGGATACAGAAAACTAAACATCAGCCATTGTGATATCTACTTTTATTTACTGTTCAGTTTGTAACTGACGAATGAATTGTTATAGTTAAATGTTTTCCTTTCTGTGTTGAAGTGAAAATACATTGTTGTTTGTCTGCAATTTTGCAAGCATGGATAGAGCTGCTGATTGGCAAGAATGCCCGTAGGCCTCAAAGAGATGGGATAGCAAAGTATTAAAAAAATCAAATATTGAACAGAACAAGATGGGAGGGTAAGGAAGATTCTTTAAAATATGTATTTGATGTATGTACTGGATTTTTTGTTTTGCAATACCAAATACTGAATTGGTTAGAAGGAAATACTTGTTAATACTCCAGAAAGGCGTACCTAAAACCTGTCATCTGAAACTGGAGACACATTAAGGTAAGAAATCTGTAACAAGACTGCTTGTCAGACTGGTGGAAACCAAACACCTGGGTTACCTGCAACCTTCTAGCCTCCTGTAGTGGTAGGGCTGGCCAAGTTAGAGTGGCAAGCAGAACCCAGAGAGATCTTTTGGGAATTATTTGGTTGAAGAACAGCAACAAAGGAGTAGACAGATGGAAAACACAGAGGTGGGGTGGCTGTAGGCAGAACAGAGAAGATGAAAACTGGGATTTTTTTTTTTTAATGTTGGAAGAGAATTTAACACAGAAAAGACACAAAATTCAGAACTGAAAGTGGATATTTATCACCTCCTCCACACTAGCAGACCTAGTGACAGTTACTGGATCAGATCTAAGTTTTAATTTTGTCATCATTGTCTTATATAATTGAAACATATTTTTTAAAATAGTTCTTAGCCTTATTTAGAATTCTGAATTAAGTATAAAATACTTAAATGGTCACTTCAGAAATATAGGACACTGTTCTCCTACTTGCTTGTGCCCAGTTCTGTGTGTGTTATTTCCTTTGATACACTATCACTTTGTTTTTAAGTAATATTTACATTTTTAAAATTTTTTCTAGTGCATCAGAAGTGTTCTGGTTTGCATGGATGGATATGGCATTGACCTTTCAGAACTAAAAATCTATTGCAATTGCAGCCAGATGGTTCCTTTTTGAACCTGAATTCTGTGTGTCATAACACTCTTGGCTTAGCGGCACTGCTCTTTCTAGTCCTTCTGCCAAAAAGCTTGGTATTTGACTGTAAAGCTAAAGTTGTTTAAAACTGGAAGTGGAAACCCTGTGGTTTTGACTCAAATAGTGTTATTAATATATTGTCAGTTTCGGGGTTTTATTGGATGGCTTTTATGCAAAAGTACAACCTATCAGAATGGTGCTAGAAAAGCCAAAAGGAAACGCAAAGAAATCATAAGAAATAATATATAAAAATGAGATGTACGTGCAGGGGGAGAGTGTGTTAGGTTTAACTGTGACTGTCAGATGTTCAAAAGACAGGCACTAAATAGCTTAGAAAGCTATTTGCAGTTACCCCAGAAGGTTTGGGATTTTTGGTGTTGTTTTTTTCTTCTCTTTATGAGCATACAAACAAAGACTTGCCTTATTAGCTTAAGTAGTTCTGTGAATATCCTCACTTGTGCTCTTACAGTACAAATACTTTAGCGGATATCTAACCACAGCACTTGGTTGCACTCCCAGCATAAGCTTTGCATTCTGGTTTTTTGCTCCTAGAGCCAATGGTGCTGTGAAGTTGTTTTTCTAAATATGAATTTGTTGTTCCTCCCATACTGGCTGTTCATGGAATAGACTATTACCCAGGAATGATCTACATCTATCACTCTGTTGAAGGTCACTTGACATGGCTGCTAGAAATTGGCCATAATTTCATGCAGAGTTCAAGGGCAGGTTAAGTGCAATTGAGTTTTCAGCATCGTAGCGGAGCTGGAAACTGGAAAGTAGTGAGAAGGAGCTTCATATAAAAAGAATTTTTTTCCGAATATGTTATTTTCCCTTTAAATTTTGCTTCTGTGCTGAAGTGACAATCTCCCAATTTATTTTCTGTATTTTCTTGTTGAAGAAAATATCCCATTTTCAGGAGCTTGTAGTGCAGAAGATTCTCATGGTTCCTTCTCAGGACATGAGAAACCAAAGTAAACTTCATTTATCCATGACTTTGCAGGAGGAATGCTATAATCGCCTCCCATAGGGTGTATTGCAGCATTACTGCATATTTAAGGGAGGGCAGGCATTTCCCCTCTGCTTAAATGTCATAGTGAGAAGCGAGAATGATACTTCAGTGTTCATGGTCAGACATAGGGCATTCACTTTGAGTCTGACTTGCTTAGATGTGAGACTCTCCATTGAATGTTTAATTATTTATGCAAAATAGAACACGATTTATGTGAAACATTCAGTCAGCCCAGAAGAACATGCATACCAAACACTGGTTCAGTCTTCTGCAAGCTCTGATGTGGGCAGCTGTTTGAAGACAGCACCACAACTGGTATGAGGTTGTCCTTAGCCCCACACCCAGACTGGCACAGCCGGCTGAACATTTGGGAATAGATTAGTATGTTCAGTCAGGGGAAGTATTTCTGGTACCTCTACTTAACACAAGGGCTACCTGAGCAGATGGTGGCTTTAACGTAAAGACTCATATTCTGTCCCTCAGAAGAGGTATGTTGAGTATCCCTATGCCTCAGGTGAGTTCCTTGAATATGAACAGTCAGTATAGAAAGTGCAGCTGCCATCGTCAGTTCTCTGCCTAATACTTTTGCATTCAATCTGAAAATACCTCAGCTTTCTGATGGCCAATGGAGAAACTAGTCCAGAATTCAATGGACAGGACTCTGCAATGCAGAAAATGTAGGAAATAAATATACTGTTCCCTTTTATTGGCTTTTTTTAATGTCAGAGCACAAATGCATTGAAGGTCCTCAGTTGGCCACTGATGCTTCTAAAACCTTCTCATCGTGCAGAGTCAGCGGCTGCTTTTGCTTCCAGTTACTCAGCTATCTACCCTACACAGATTTTGTGCAAATCTTGTATTCATGTAGGTAGAGTGAAATTGATGTAACATTCTGTGGTTTACACACGCACGTAGTTAGGTTCATGTTTAATGGCAACTTCTTCGTGTCTGTTCCTGGACTTCCATCAACTGGGGCCTCTGGCTCTTCCGAGTGCCTACACTGACGTTCGTATGTCTATACAGTGAGCTGACCATAGCAGCTCACTGAAGCTTTTTACCAGTGGTCATGCAGCTGGACTGATGTGAATGTGTGAGCCCCTGGCCATGAGAAACATGAACAACTTCAGTTAATTGTTTCATATAAGCAAAAAAGCCAAGACTAATATTACAGTTGTAAAAAATAAAGTACAGTGATGATGCTGAGGGAAACCTTCCTTTTTTTAACCGGTAAAAATAACAAGTCATTGGTATAGCCAGCTTTGAAAAGTTATGTAGTATGTCAACGAAGTCCTTTGGGAAACAGCTGTGGAAGTCTCAGGAATGGCATTAAAGGTGACTGATTTTTGTCTGTAGGATAACAAGTCGGTCTGAGAGATCACTTGGGTTTACTTCTAGACAGATTTTTAAAATACATTAATACATAGATTAATTTTTTCAGAGTAGCTTCAGCCCTGAGGGGGAAAAAAAATCAATATTACTATTTTCTGATGAATGAGCTACTGATTATGTTTTTTTCTCTGTTCTACTGCTGGATACCTTTTGATATGCTTAGATATGTGTGTTGGCATATACCTGTATAAAATGTAATCATACTAAGTCCTTTTATTTAGTCTTCATGCAGTGATTGCTTTCCCACCAGAAAGTAAGCAAATATACACAAGTGTTGTCGGCCTTTATATGCCATTTCATATATGCTGTATCTTATTTCTGCATTTCCATTTTTGTTTGTAGTTTCAGATTAGAAAACCTGGGAAACAATTTTCTGGGTTTGTACAGCACACAGTCTGTATAATATTTGGTTGATAATTGGAGCTTGTAGAAGACATTCAAATACTTAGCTTTAGTCCTTCTAGCTGTAGTTCAGTCTTGAAAAAATCAGCTTTCCTCGTCTGGGGAAATACTTCATTCACTGAAGAAGCTTTCGAGGAAACAAGCTGAAATACGTTAGCCCTTCAGCAAAATTTAAGGGCATATGTGAGAATTCCTTTGAGACAGGTGGCTGTGGCAAACAGTGAAAAGGGTAAAGAACTGTATCCTTTTCAATGTTTGGAGGGTGGAACAGGCTCACTCCCCTTTCTTCTTTGCTTCACTCCATTAATTTAGAAAAAATTGATTTGATCATTCTAATGCTTATCTGTTCTACTTCTGAATGAGGTAATGCTGCTTGGCATTGTGTACGTGGCAGATTACTCTGTTCTTTACCACCGAGTGTGTGTTTTAGGTTGGTGCTTGTATTTGTTGGTTAGCAAAGTTATTTCCAGCGATGATATCAAATTCAAAAATCTCGTTAAATGCTGTTAAAAAAACCCTCCATGCCTACTGACTGTAAGGATTACTATAAAGGCAATTTCTGCAAAATGTAAATACTCAATTGGAAAACATGTTTACATCATCAAATACACAAAAATGATTATGGGCGTTTGTGGGTGGATACGTTTTCCCCCTTATTAACATTGCTTCAGAAGTCAGTTTGAGAGGAGTTAAAACCTTTCTACAAGCAATAGGATTGAAGCAAATATGTCTCTTCAGCATGCCTACTTTGTCTTTACTAGGGTTCTTTTAAGCTTGATTAACCATCATAGGAGTTTGGAGGAATTCTCTGACGTTTACGCTGCCTTTGCTTCTCCTTTTGAAATAGCTACCTAAAAATAAAAAAATTTGGGTTAACTTTTAAAGTTAAATTATTTTAAATATAAGGAAATAGAAGTTTGCATATGCAGAGGCATAATATTATTATTAACCTTTCTGTGGAGTGAACTAAGGCCCGTTACAACCTTGATGTTTTCTCTTCGAAGAGAAATGAAAAATAAAGTTGAAGAGATGTTTTAGACATATTTCCTACCACAAGCCTCTCTTCATGCATGCGTGTTGCTCTGGGTTCAGGTGTTAGCTGGTTTTTTGTGTGTTTTGTTTTAAACAACAATAGCAACATAAGTTTTGAACTGTGTGTCATGGCGAAAATGCAAATCGTTTTCTTTGTAAGCCAGAACAGGGGGAAAACCCAAACAAGTTTCTCTTCCTTCCACATCTTCTAAGGGTGAAGTTTGGAACCATCACTGTCTCATCTTGGTAATGGCTTCTTTAAAATGAAGGTTTAATCATTCAGGTACCTGTAGGGCAAATGAATATCTAGCTCCTCTTGCTGTGTGCTCAATGACCTACATTCATGGCTCTGAACTGACCATTAAGTCGGGTAAAGGAGGGCACTGATATTTTTTTGAATTGTGCTTAACATGGTTACATTCATGTAGTGTACTGTGTGTGTCTAAATAAACATATATTAAATGTATACATGTGTATCAAGTTTCCATCTACTGTTAGCTGCTAGCCTCAGGGCTTATAGTAACTGCAGAAGCAGTTGTTCCCAGTAATGCTGGTTGATTGTAACTGGCTGTGCTCAGATGTCTTGTGGCTTGGAAGACTGGCAGCATAGACAAGGGTAATGCTTGTCTAAAAAACAGCTTCCCTGTTGCATCACACCTCAGTGAATTTGCCGTGATGTTGATGTTTTGGGTGCAGTGCTCAGTTAAACTGTCAAAACAAAATTGCCTTCAACTACTTATAATGAGATTATGCTACTGAGTACAGTCCTTAACCAAGCCTCTCTTCCCTTCTTTATCAGGACATGATTCGTCCTTGTTAGGTATTTCTGATCTTTCAACTCCATTGTTCTCAAAAAGAGTTTTAAAGTCCAAATATCACTTGCTTTTAATGATAACAAATGCCAAATTCCATTTTATAAAAGGAATTGAAAAAATCTTAAGTCAAATAGGGGTCTTTGAAAATCTTTAACAGTGATCAAATCGTATAAGTGAAAAACTGGTGGTTTTTGGGTGGAGCCTGATTAACCTTCTGTTCCTCATTATTGATCTTATATTTCCCCTCTTCTATTGTAAATAAATTAAGAAAAACTTTGGCGGGTAGGCTACATGTATTGATCGTATTCAGAGTAATACCCTTAATATATGTCGATGCTGTCATCCCTCCTGACTCTGAGTTGTTTAACTTCATGTAACCAGTACTTTTTCACAAGAATTTTGTGTAGGAGGAAATCTTGTTAGAAAAAAGCTACAGAATTGTGTATTCGAAAGCATCTAGTCTAAGATTAGTGGGGTGCTTAAAAATGTAAAAAAAAAAAAAAAAAATGTATGTGTGCTCCCATGCATTCTCCCCTACCCCCGTTTGATCTAACTTGCATGCAGGAAATACTTTCTAAATTGCAAGCTGAAGGTGTGCTGTTGTTTCCTGTTTAGCTCCTTTTTCTTTTTTTAGAATAGAATTGTAACAGACTGATAAACCTCAAGGTAATTATTGTTCATCACTTTCAGTTTTATAAAATGATGTGTCAATCCAGGGAACTTGTGTTACTAATGTTGCCTTCAGTTTTATTCAGAATTGAGCTTTTGGAATTGCTTCTCCCTCCACATCATGCATACATGGACTCCTAGGAAAGATGTCCAAAATCCCAAATGAGATTGTCTTGGAAATATAAGAGAGCAAAAAAACATGAGCAAAACAAAAGCATAGAAAACTTGATGGGAAAAGTGAGGCATCGAATATCTTTAGTCAGATGTAATTTTGCAGTAATCAAAGGGGATAGGTTTGATATTCATAAATATGAAGCCTGTACTGATGCAGTAAGTTTTTATGCATAACAAGTTGGTTGCAAAGCTGTATGTTGGAAGTTGTACACTGGAAGTTGTATTTTGCCCCATTCATCATAAAGGAAGTTCAGTGAGGTTATTCTTAGTTGGATTTTGTAGCCTTTTCCATGGAGACATACCAAAATTACAGTGGAGGGTTACACAAAGTGGTTAGGCTGCAGATGTCCTTTCCCCACTCCATGTTCAGAAGGGGATGATGGCTCTGTAGTGCTTTATCCATTTGTTGGAATGACTTGTGCTGGGTAGGTTTGTACTCCTCAAGAGCTGGCAATAGCTTCTTTCAGTGAGTGCAGCATATTTCCCTGCAGTGTTTTGCCCAGAACGTGGCAGATGCTTGCATCAAGTTTAACGCCAGGCTAAAATGTTTGAATGTCGTGCTGTCTTTTGGAAGGATTTTGTTTGTTTTTTGTCCAAGTGAGGCTTTTCGCAGGGCTTGGTGCTATCTTATATGTGATAAAAATGCAGAGCTAGAAGTAAGGATGTACTAAACAATACATCATGGTAACTATTCCTTCAAGTTTATAGCAACCATGCACATTAAGGCCTGCGTGAGTATCCTCTAATTGCTAGCTTTGGTGGAAACCATTTTCATTGTACCATGGCAGTTAAAACTAGTGTGTTCTGCTTTGAGGTAGAATTAATTTTGAACAGCTTTCTTAGCTTTCATGGTGCATGTTATTTAGAATACCCTGACTCACCGCATTACGGATTGTTGAACTTGAATCATACTGAGCAGAAAGCTTCTGGATTGTTCCCTTGTGGTTGAGCTTCAGAAAGCATTTCTGCAGTTGCTGTGTAGCTCTGCTCTTCGTAGTCTTATCAGCTCGTAAAGAAAACTTTCTGCCTGACCAGTGGTGGTGTATTACAGACTCTTTTAGTAGATAAACATCAGAATAAAATCTTATCCTTTTATAGTACTCCAAGCTTCAGGAGTAAAATCCTGTAAGTTTTCATCATACTTCTGACCTTTGAAGACTGTACTATCAAACAATTTTCAGTGCAGAGCAGCACGTAAGAAAAGTACTTAAAGGAATTGCTAAACTGATTAGAATATTACATCAAACTTCTGTCATTAGGTAGGTTTTATTGTTGCCTTGACAAGGAAAAAGATTAATAATGGAGTCCTGATCTCTAAACATTTTCTGTTTGTGATTTTAATCTATAGATAATCTTTTTAAAGTGAGTTAAATAAAAGAACAGATCAGATCTGATGCCTGATCTTCTGCTGAGATTTGCCTCCATCCCCCAGTTTATCCAGACTGCTGCCATAGGAGGTCAGATACCAGTCAAGTAGCATGCCACCTATGAAGTAAAATAGGGAGGGAATTTTGAACTAATTCTGTCCAATTCTCCCTCACTGGTGTAATATATAAACATTTCTAGCTGTAGCAATAAAAACAAGGTTGTGGTCTTGTGCATGCATGTGTGTATATATATGCTACCACAAACAATTGTTCTGCATTTACAGCAGGCAGTGTTTTTCCTCCAGCCTACTTACATTAAGATTTTTATGTAACTTGGGTTTTGTAGTCTCATTGTGCATATCCTAACAAGAAGGAAAAACAACATACAAAGGGTGGGGAGCCTGAGAGAATATAAACTATGCAGAGTTTTGTTGGCCTTGTATCAGGGAAGAGCCTACCCATTTGTTCAAGTTAAAACAATCTCTAGTAACTGTTTAGCTGAACAACTTCATAGAGAAAATCTGGCACACCCTGTCAGCTGCTTTTCTGCTGTGTTCTTTATAGCTCAACAGCACACAGTAACTTTTGGTAGCCTCAGGGAATGATTGAGTTAAAACCCTACAGCAGCTCAACTTCTCTAACATTAGTGTTTTGAAGAAAACTTCATTTAGGTGAAATTTTAAGAGGGTGGGTCTGGGATAACTTTATAAAATTGTGGAATGTATGCATAAGCCAGTGAAGTTTCTGAGGCAATTTTATCCCCTAAATCTAGGTGGCTATTGGAAAATTGCTTTAGGCATCTAATTTTCCTTCCGTATTGTCTCCTCAGATATGTCTTCAGAGGGACAGGCTCAGCTGGAAGGGAAGCTGCAACATAAACTTCTTGCTGGATGAAAGAACTAGTAAATGCTTTTCATAGATAATATGATACCAGCCCCTGCTGTGCTGGTTTTCTAAAATCTCTGCCTTGTCACTCTTTGTGGAACACAGTAGTAATGGCAAGAGCAGTTGTCTGTGACTGGATCAATGACTTGGAAGAGAACAGAACTGTTAAAAGAATATTATCTTGCTAGAAGCAAGAGCAGCATTTATACAAAGCATTCAAAGCATTTGCACAAAGTATGCTTTTTGTGAGTGAGGTGAAAATTGAAAGCTTAAATAAATGAAGCTTTTGTCCCCCAGTCATTGTGTTTGTTGACCTGCATTAATGACAGATTCCTAAAGAAATCTTGGCTCTTCAAGTGCCTGGGAATATCTAAAGTTGCCGAAAACACTCTGATAAGATTTTTGGCAGCTGAATTTTTTAAAATGTACTTGAAAACAAGAGCTAGGTAGAGAACTCTTGTAAAAGTTCTGGAATAATTTGTGTTCTGTTTTATTTTTGTATTCAGATATCACTGTTTCTTTTAAGAATAGCTTGCATAAGTTTAGCCCACATAAATCTACCCAGTGTTCATTCTGTAATGGAAGGTAGTTGGGAAGCACAAGAATAAAAATTGTCCTCAACTACGGAGAACATAAAATTGGAAAAGACTTGGAGGGATACTTTGAAATTTGTCAGGAACTGGGAATAGGGATGGCTTGTACTGTGGCATTTGAAAGATTCTAAACGAATAGACCAGTGTGCATGCTGAATGATAAAGCCATAAGGTATTAATGTTTTATCCACTTGGACTCCCAAATAAATTCTAATGATTTTTTTGTGAATTTAAATTTAAAAAAATTTTTCTGTTGTGTCCTGTGCCCCATCCTCTTCTGCCCACGTCCCCACCCCCCAAAAAAAGAAAAAGCCATCTTGCCTTTGGATGTGTCAACTGCTTGAAGTATTGATATGTGTTTGTAGCAGACTGTATAAAGCAATAAGCATCAGCTTCAACCAAAGGTGAGGTTTGCTTGTTTTCTAGCTAGAAACTGGTGTCGCCTAATAAAACACTTTTGTGCTAATGTCAAATAGCTTTTCTGCTTCTTGGCCAGAAGGAGGGGTTGGGAGGGAAAGAGCAGAATGGAAAGAATCGATGCATGCGACTATACAAGCTGGTAGAACTACAGACTTCTCTTGACTCTAATGATGATTGCAGCGTGATGTTGGTGTTTTGCAAGACAGGTTTTTCAATCCATACTGAGACGCTGTGAGGGCTAAAGCACTTTATCATTAACTTCCCATGGTAGTGGGTTTTTATGATCCAGGCGATGAGAAATAATAGATTTCATTAAAGGTGTTAATTGCCTTTTAAATATGACAAAAATGTCTGGTTTTGTTTAGTCATATTTCAGTCCTTATATTACAATAATCATAGAAGGTAGAACAGCCCAAGTTGGAAGGGACCTTGAAAGATCATCTGGTTCAACCTTTACTCATTGAAGAGCGTATTAAAAAAAAAACAGCGTGTGGTGAGACAGTGGTGGCATTCAGGCAGTCTGCTAGGATTATTCAGAGGAGCAGCCAAAACAGTAGACTTATTGTCAAGAATTGTATTAACCATTGATTTAGATAGCACAGTCTCGAAGACATAAGTAATCAGAGGTGTACTATTGCTTTGTATCACTTTGCACTCAAAATTTAATGTAGTGGAGAAAATCTCAAAGTTATTTGTATTTGACTTTCTATAGCTCTGCTTTTCTTATTTTAAGCATTTACCCATAATATGTGGTTTCAGACTGTTTCAGCTTGGCCTTGGTCACTTTCTTAATGGATTCCATAAAGACTGTTCTCATCTCTCTGCTTACTGTGGACCTGTTCAATCATTCTTTCCATTTGCCTTTTTCTCTTTTTTTTTAGAAAAACCTACGTGATTTAGGGGAATCAACTTGATTTCATAATGCCTTTCCCCTTTTTGCATATCTAAAATGCCTTGAAAGGCCAGAAAAATGTTTGAAATGCCCCTTTTTTGTCAGTAGCTCCTGTTTTCAAACCAACCAACCTATTGTGGACAGCTTCTTTTAGCCTTATTTGTGGAAAATTTTAGCAAGGTTTCTACTTATTACTTCTACTTTTAAAATATGCCTTTTTGTTATGGTTAGTTAATTGGATTCTTTCTTCCTATCTCAGCTGCTTTCTGTCAGCTGATTGTGAGTCTCTTAGGTTGCAAAACCTTCTTGGAGAAATTTCTGTCACTGAACATAGTTCCTTCACTTCAAGTTAATTCTAGTTTTAATTTTGTGCACTTCCTTCCTGAATGTGAATATTCACTAGTAACAAGCCATTGTCATCTTGCCACTATTTCTGCTTAACTCAATTTCCAGTTCTACACAAGAATCTACTTTTTTAAAGAAATAACGCACAAGACTATTCTTCCTCTGACTGCTGCTTATGCCAACATCTTTCATTCCTAACACAGACTAGTAATGTTGCTGATTCTTTTAACCTCGTGTGATTATCCCATCCCTTTTTACCTTCTTGCTCATTTTAAAGAGTCTGCTCTATTGACTTCTTAGTCATGCTTTTAAATTTTCAATACCTCATCTGCTCTGTTGGACCATATTTTGGTTTGGTTTACTTTGTTTTTCTCTTTCCCTTTGTTTCTAGAATCCTGCTACAGCTCTAAACTCAGGCTTCCACTGTACCATTTCCGTCCAAATGTGATATCCTATCACTTGGCTTCGTTCCCTGCTCAGGGGGAATCATCTGGAGTGCAGAACTCCTATTTCTTAATCTCCTCACACTCTTTGCCTTCAGCTGGATGGTATGTTTGTTTCTGTTGGGTTGTGTGACCTCTGTGCTCTATTAGTGAGTGTCAGCTGGGATGTCAAAAGGTATCATTCAGCTGATTTGTGTCATATTTGATCAAAGTAGTCCTAGCACTTGCTTGTCAGCTCTGTACAGGGGGTCACATAGCAGAAGGGGTGAGAAATTGTTACTGAAAAATATTTTGGGCTCTTTTTTTTTTTGCCACAGCCTGGTTTTAAAACCTTGTAGATCTACATTTTTGGCTGTGAATGAGTGGTCATTAGGATCTGTTTTTGGGGATGGATTGTTGGAAACAGCTGTGTTGCATTCGTTTCAGTGTTTGGGATTCAGCTGTAAACCTCTGCTTTAGCTAGTTGTGCTCTGGCTTCCCTTTAACCTGCTACAGCATATTACTCTGTCCCTCTAGGAGAACTTCTTGGCTTCATTGTTGTTCATGCTTCATTCTCTTTTGCATATTAATCTTGACAGACGAAAATTTACAGCTTCTTCCCCTCTTTTTACAGTGTTCTCCATGAATACTTTCAAGTATACGTATAAAGAAAATTGTATATTACATTTTCCATGTGTTGATGCTTCAGTGAACAACATGGGAGAGGAATGCAAATTGTTCTCTCTTTCAACACACCCATCCTCGTATATTTTAAAATTAGCTTTAGGCCCAGTTCCTCTATTTGTTGTAAGTTCTCTCACAGCATTTCTTGCAAAAGAGTATGGATAAAAATTTAATAATATGGTGACTTAATTTTTTTCTTTTTTCATAAAATGCTTTCTGATAGTATGACATGTTAATAACACAGTTTGTCAAACAACTGTATGTATATAGACTATAGAATAAAAGAAATGCAAATTCTTTGGGCCTTGAAGGGCTGCCTAAGTAGACAATAGACAATTTCTCTTAAATCATAACAGGAACGCATCAATTTGAAGACTGATTTAAAAATTATTTTTCCTAAGTATAAAAATGGTTTTGAAAGGGTGGATTTTGGTTCATTTTGAGCATAATAAATATCTCAAGAATTGGATGGAATTTGATATTCAATAAATTCTGGAAACGTAATATAATGCACATGCAACTTTGTCAAGCTGTGTCTTGACTATGTGCTTTTATCTGTCAAAGCAGTCTGACTCAGAGTACACATAGAATTTCCTAGAATAGGAATAACTTGACTGACGTGTCCTTTATTTTAAGATGTTATTTTTACTGAACCAGTAGTTTTATAATCTAGTTACCAATATTCTTGAAACAAAGACAGTTACCACCAAGTTGCTAAGTGACTATAAGCTTGCATAAGGGTAGTACTGTTAGGAATTGGGGTAGACTGCCTACTTTGAATGTTTCTAGTGTAAAACTAAATTTTTGTCTAACTTTCCAGGTTTATTCTTTGACACTAATGTGGCTGCAACCTGCATAGAAATTAGTTTTGTCTTACTGGATAGCTAGTACCAAAAGATAAGTTAGAAGAACCTTTGAATCATAATGTAGCTGATTGCAACATTACCTTTCCACAAGGAATGCTATTTCCTTATTACCCAAAACGTCGGCTAGTGCTTTGTTTCCTTTTTTAAAGCAAATGGAAGGAGGATCTTTGTGAGGTACAGAGGACAGGGAGTCTCAGGGGACAACTGATGCCACACTGTGCAAGCGGTGCAGCCTCCGTCATGAGAAAGGTGTAGCCGTGCAACTGCTCTGCCCACATCCACTGTGTGGCCAGATCTTTAAGTGCAGTAACACCAGCCACAGGAGAGTGAGGCTCAGAACCTCCGAGGCACATTTTCATAGATTTGGTATTTTAGCTACTGGTATTCATAGTTATTTTATTGAAATTGAATCTGGATTAAGGGAGCACCAGGCATAAATTAAAATGTGCCACAAAGAAAATCATTCACCGGGAATAATGGCTGTGGAACGTCCAAAATGTGATTAAGCAAGACATCAAGATACTTTTTCTGGTTATTTCAAATACCCTGAGGGTCAGCAGGATTTTCTTCACTGCTGTAATACAGTAGAAAAAGAACAAACGGTTGAAGTAATGATTTAGCTTGCATTCCCTTTGCTTGTTCAATTCATTATGGTCAGCACCAGACTGAGGCTGGTAAAAGGAGATTGATTTACTAAACTGATGGATGTCAATGTATGCAAACCCTGTGTTGATAGGATCTAGGAGGAGTCGTACTACTTGAGGAATAAAAGGTGATTCTTATGGACATGTCTAAAAAAATTGGGTGTACTTTGAAGGCAAATGCTGAGTGATATAATGTGCCTTATCCCTTTCCACCTGTGCACCTTTGGGATTGTTTTGTTGCTCTGAGATGCAGAGAATGTTCTAAAATTACTTTGTTCGTCTTCCCCCTACCTTTTGTGTTGTACCAGTAAATGCTTGATATGCAGTTGGTAACAGTATTGGTAACTTCTAAAGAATGTAATGCTGCTTTCTTCCAGGTTCAGTGTGTTAGCTGTTTGAGATGTACTGTCCAAGGAAATTGAGGTGTCAGGAATTCAGTGGATACTACCATATCAACAAATTCTTATATCTGGTACACAGTGTCTGCATTTGCTCAGAACATCATTGAAGTTATTACATAGTTGGTTAAGTGTCTGTTGTTGGACTGTGTTTGGACTTGGTCATTAGTGTTCCACAGGAGTGCTAACAGGGATAATCACACACTTATTAGGTGGGTTTTTTTAGATAAGACATTTTTATTTATTGTTCTAGGAGACTTTACCTTTTTATTCATATAAATGTGTTGATGCACATGTGGAGAACAGAATTTTACATTTTCTCAGTGGTAATGCCTAGTCCCAAGAATACTGGACCACTGCTGCACCCAAATATTTGGTTAGTCAGTGTACTCTGACATGCTGTCTGGAAAAATCTTCCTTTGAAAACTGAAAGGTGGTTATCCTGTAAGGTCCTGCTATTCTGGTTCCTATTTGACTATAATTTCAGACCTGTTTACTTTCAGTCATAGATTATATATAAACACTAAAAAAAAACCAAACCAAACCCAAGCCCTAAATCCTGTTATCTGGAACATCCATCTGTGATAACAAACAATACTATATCTGTGGTCCCATAATGTTAAATGATTCAACAGCAAGATCTCTTATGTAATCTGTAACCTGAGTCAGTGTTTATCATAATGCAGTATTAAAAATACAGCAATCCATGAGTAGGAAATTATTAAATGTTAACTTGAGGGTTATCCACATGCTAATCACTCTTGGCTGTGTCTTGTCTGTATTATGTATTCCACAGGATCTCTGCTGGTAACATTTGTGTAAGCTTTCAAGAAGAAGCAGGTTCTTAGGTTATTAAATCCCTTTCATTATGTATTATTTAAAGAAGGGTAAATACAAATGGGTTAAATAACAACGGCAAGAGAACTTACTGCAGTCTGGGGCTATGCAACTGCAATCTGTGTAGTACTGAGCAGTATGCTATGTTCAGTTTTAAAGTTTGGCATCATTAATATACCAAGAATTCGCTATGAAATTGCTGTAGTTTCTAAAAATAAACTTAAGGCTGAGCTTTCATAGGATGATAGAATGAGTTAGTAAAAGGCTGGGGTTCCTGTTACAGCTAACTGATTAGTATACTATATTGGCAAAAGCCCTCAGAGGACAGTGGTGGTAGGTACAGTGTGAAATTCTGAGTTAAAAATCAACCATAAAGATAATCTAAATACCTTTAGTACTGGGTATCGGGATTTATTATTTGTTCATGGAGGATCTTCTAAGCAAAAAAACCACCCCTCTGCAAAACCCTACCTATAATACAGTGCATTTTCTAATCTTTTGAGATAAGGCCCTTTCTGAGAATCGGTCTGCACTGCCTATGTAGAAGCTAAGGAATTACAGGAACTCTAAGTGGATACTGAGATGGTTGATTTTTCTCCAGCAGCTACGAGCAGGGTGGGGGAAAAGTAACTCAGCCAAGTATCAGTTTGTTTCTGCTCCAGGTGCTTGAACTGGCCGGTGTCATTCCAGGCCACGGGCTTTTGAAGGCATGTTTATTTGCTCTGTTGAGAGAAGTATTTGCAACTCTGATACCTCTTTATCTTTCTCAGTGAAGGAGTACTTGAGTGACATTTTTGTGGTATTGAGGAGACTCCAGGCAATCTGAAGCAGAATTCCTGTATTTCTACATGGGATTTCTAGAAAAATATGTACAAAAGTACATGCATTGTAAGTCCTGAAGTGTTAGATGAACTGCAGGTGCCCAATCAGCGCACACACTGTACAGGTGTTTCTCAATACTTGTATGTTGTTCAGTCTTGTAGACTCACCGGAGCAACAAATTGTGCGGGGAACCTCATGCAAGTATTTAAAGCCTTCAGCTTATGTTCAGGGAAGACTTCCAGATGGAAGGAGAGGAGGATGTATCTGAGGAAATGTGAACATAGGGCAGGTCTCTTTCTTAGGCTTGTTTTCCTTTTAGCTTTCTGGAAATTCGCTTGCTTTATAAACAAAATGTTGAAATAACAGCCCTGTTTGATAATGTTAAAATAATTGATTTGCAATAGATGACAGATAACTTAGGTAGACTTTTTTAAAAGCTTATTTTACCTGTATATTGTGTTTTAGGATTTGGGGACCAAATGCGAATCGGGCTGGATTGTTGTGTTTTAATTTGATTTTCCGGATTAGAATGCTTTATCTTGTCTTACCCCAATTTATAATCAAATGTATCTAGTGGATCCTCTTTCTCCATATGTGAAACAGTATTTTAAGCAGCCTCATAGAGCCATGTGTTCCCATTCCTGTCTGAATAGGAATATCCCTAGCAATGGTCCAGAGAATTTGTCACAGCAGGGACATAGGTACATACTGAACTATTCACACTTTTTTAGCTGTAACAATTTGGGTAAGTTCCTGACAATATCATCAGGGTATCGTTTAGTTCAGTAATCTATCATTTTACTTTGTTGTATCTAAAGTACCTAAATATTGTATATTACTAAACTAAATGATACTATAAAGTATCCTGATACTGGATACTAAAGTATCCAATATTCCTGATGATGATATTGTCAAGAATAATGGGGGGATATATTACCACCATTTTAATGGTATTATACCAGAATAATGGGAACCATTGTTCTGATGGTTGTAAGGCTTTAATTATCTATTTCATCTTGTAATTGTTTAACAGTTATGGCCACAGCCTAACTGGCAGTGCTACCATGGGAAGGTGTACTTTAATGCTCTACTGTCAGTGCTTTTGTTAAGGAAAGTAGTTTCTGGCTAATGTAGAAGTAAAAGAGAGATCAGGTGTTACACCTGAACAAAAAAATGCATACTACTTATTTTAATGTTAGCACATTGTTATATTGGTGGGTGAATTGGAAAGTAGATCGGGCCCTAAGGCAGTAAGGGTTATTTAGCAATTACATTCATAAAAATAAAGGAATTGAGTTCTTCTAGGAAGTGTACTTGATGATAGCTCCAAACTTGACTCTTTGCTGAAATAAATAGTCCCCTTTTTAATCTCATGTATTAAGCTGTCATAATTTCAGATAAAGTAATTGGGTGAAATATTTAAATGAATGCTGTAAGATATAGTTTGAGTCATATACACGAGCTTGAAAAGCATAATAGGAAACACAGGTCAAGAACCTTTAACTAGTGAGTAGGATCTGTTTCTTTCATGTAAGTGTATTACTGTGGTTTAATATTAACAGTTTCATGGCTTCTTTCTCAACCTGCAGAGTTTTCATTGTTTTTACTTTTCTTTCTTGAAAGAGCTTAAACCAAACATTAAATCATCAGGGAGACCATAGCTTGAGCCAGAATTTAGAAAACATAGAAGAAACCCAATCTTTAATCTGTCTCGTCTCACCTCTCCTGTAGCATAGGTCACAGAATACTGCCCAGGAAATTGAGATTGAATTGATATTTAGTCAGCTCTTATCCAATGTAACAGGGAGCCAACTGACACAGTGCAGGCCATGGAAGACAAGGAATTAGCTCAAAAATGTACTGGGGAATGTGTCAGAATGCAAAAACAAACAAACAAAAACTACCCACAAAAAAAAAAAAAGGCAAAAAAGCCCTGAACAAAAACCACAAAGCAAAACACAGGTCTGAAAGGAGTCTGCAAAGCAAGTTATTCAGCATAAGTCTTGACTCTTAAAATCTTGGTGGCAGTTTAGGGATTTGCCGTTCTCTCCCTTTCTGATGGTGCTGCAGTTTGTGCAGTCGTATACTGACCCAGGTCAGGAACTGATTCAACTGGAAAATATTTTTCTTTTCCTATGTATTTTCAGCCTGCTCACTTTGCAGTCTGATTCTTTTTGTGACTATGAAACCCACAGCATGGGACATGGTGAAAGCCAAGGCAATGAGAGGAGGTAGCTGGCAGCAGCACCTCTTTTAAGCCATAGAGGTACGAAGCTTCTAACCGTAGCCTGTGCTGTCTCTGCACTGCCGCTCTTGTTTGGTGCTGGTACAAATCCTGAACAAATGGATTCCATGCATTTGTGCAAAGCTGTATTGAGCTTAGTGAGTTCAAGTGAGGTCTTCGTGAACAAGTTATGCATTTATTAAAAGTAAAATAAAAATACTGTGTGTAAATAATCAAAACAGGAATGAAGTGAAATTCTCAAGGCTGAGGCTTTCCTAAGCAGTAGCTGTTAGTGTTACCTTAATACTTCAAATGTAGTTTTTACCCAAAGACTAGAACAGTAGTTTGCATAGCCTCCCCCTGAGTCACGTGTACTGGGATATGTGTCCAGAGGAAGCTAAGGGGCACAACAGCCCATTACATAAAGGAGATGTTAGCAAGCTGCTCGGCATTCTCAGCTGCAGAATGGCTGCTCACAACCCAAATAAGTGTTCCAATTCAGTCACCCCAGCCTCTCAGATGGCTGTTTGTGTCTCACTGTAAAACTGTCTTATAGGCATTTATCCTTACCAGATTTATGTCAAATATATGATTTATTTCCTTGGGCTATTGTTCTTTATTTGCCACTGATGGAAGACATAATAAGTATCAACATTTTAGATTCTCTCAAGTCTTCATTTTTATATTTATTGCAATGAATTAACTAACTTAATGTTATATTTATTGCAAAAGTAGCTGTATAGTATCTCCATCCTCATCTTGCTCAAGACAAATATTGTTTCTGATTGGCAATATCAGGTGTGTGGGGAGAGCATGTGGTATTATTTTTCCTGTCACGTTCTAATCCTTGTGAGTATCTCATGGTGGGACATAAGTAAAGAACTGCTTCCTTCTTCAGCAGAAGTACTGCATCAGATAGCATCTCTTTTCCTGGGTTTTTATGCAAGTATGATAATGTGCATGTGCTCCATGGGTGGGAAAGAAAGCTATGTAGCTTGAAGGTCTCTTATTACTACACGGATGACCCTTCTACAGGGTCTGTTTAAAATGAAATTAATAGCTCTTAGGTCTGGATATTTGGACAAACACAGAGGGTGGAAAAGTGTCTGCCCCATTTTGAGATCACTTCAAATGCCTGATGTGTGTGGATGATGTAGCTGTGAAACATCACTTGGCTGATGATGCATGTCAGCTCTCCTTAAGATAAATTTATGTGGTTCAGTTATTTGCTTTGAAGTAATCTGAACCTAGTTATTTTCTGAAAACCTTGCTGGTCATATTCGATACCTGTTATTCTGGGAGTGGTCCAGCATAACTCGGCACATAAAATACAACTGAATCAGACATCCCTTTAAAATTTACTTAAAACCAAGAAGCCTTACTGTTCCCATGGTATTGTCCAGTAATCTTTGAACATTTGTAAACCGTTGGGAAGCTTTTTTTAACCAGTCGGCTCATCAGTACTGTACTTGCCGTTATGCTTCACGCTGTTCAGTTTGAACAGGGAGAGTAAGACATTAAGATAAAACCCTTCGAATGGGATAGGGCTGCTGTGCTCTTTTCCCTTGTAATTTTAGTCCTTGCATCCTTTCAGTCCAAATGCCTTTGCTTTCTTTCTCTGATGTTGTAGTTTCTATAGCTATTCTGGATCACATTCAACTTCTTGTGTTGGCAGCCTTTGCAATTAAACCACATTCAGTAAATCTCTGAGAAGGCTAAATTGACTTCTGAAGAGCCTTTTGAAGGCCTCATTACCATCAGCTTCTGTCCTGACATACTAATAGGGACACACCCCTGCAATTCTAGCAGTGCCAAACAATTAAGTGCTTGAATACCTGTCCCTATGCAGTATAAATTTTCTAGGATAGTAGTGCTTGTTTCTTTTAGTTTCAAATAGCACATTCCTCACAGCTGTGATAGAGTAGGTCTGTGGAAACCTGGAAGTGGGATGCAGATGTGTTCGCTTAAGGACTGATAAACCAACTGATGCAGCACCTTACTGCTTGTACATAGCTCTCTAGCTGGCAAACGCTTTCTTAGGGTCATAGGTTATCTTTTGAATTTCAGAGTCTAGCTCATGTAAGAGCAAACCATTTCAGTGTTACCAGGCTTGGGAGAAGGGCAGAAGGGTTCAGTGGTTGCCTCTCACCAGTGCCATGGGAGATTTTGCCAGCAAATGTTATAAACAGCTACTGCAGCTGTTAGGCAGGTCACATGATAGGTACTAATTACTGTATCCCAGTGACTCCCAGATATTCTGGTGTCCCGTTTATCATTTCATGAACAGAGACTGAGTTCTGAAAGAAAAGTTGTTGCTTCTTGAAAAGCCAGTGGCAGAAAAAGAGTCAGGCAGGGGAGAACTCGGACAGTAATGCTGCAATAGTTTTTAATGCATAATGTTAACTCTTCCGATTGCTCAAATGGTCATGTAAAAAGATGGAAGGGGGGGAATTAAACCCCTTAAAGTGAGGGGTCCTGTTTCTTGATCTTTATTTATTTGGGGGAGGGGGGGGAGTAAAGTAACTTTGGTTTTAGTAGAGCATCTTACCTACTACCAGCAGAATGCTGTTCTGAGCAAACATAAACTGAAATGGTGGTGTTTGCAACAGGCCACTAACTAGGAATAATTACTAGGTGGAAAAGGTAATGGAAATGGATGTCTGTGAAACAACAAAACGTTTCTCATTAAGAGAATTAGCCTGTAGGGTGGGATGGGTTGTCTTTCTCCCCTCTCCTTTTCCCTCTTCCTTTAATGTTCTGTGTCTAACGGCTACCATTAATGTGTACTTATGCAATTACGCTAATGAATGCTGGTAAATTTTTAAAACTTGTGTTTCTTGGAGATTTCTGTGGTCTGATTCTCCCTTAAATTTCACTCTCAAGCAGCTTAAATAATATAATAGCCTTATTACTACTTGATTCTTTCTTTCATTTTCATTTTTTACAAAGGCTTGGGGCCCGGAAACTTCCAACTGCTTTTCCAGCTTAATTTCAGTGGGAAGCAAGGTGAGACCTGCAGGAATTATGGTAGCTGTTGACAATAGGCTGTTGTTGTAAATTCTTCTAAGTTGTGAAAGTGAATCTTTATGGTGTGAAGCAAACCTTGTGTGGTTTTTTTTTTTTAATATGAAACTGAACTTAAATGCTCAGAACTTCTTTACGTACCCAGGTTTTTGCATTTTTGTTTCAAACAGAATCACAGACTGGCGGGGGTTGGAAGGCATCTCTGGAGATCATCTTGTCCAACCCCCCTGGCTTGAGCAGGCACCCCCAGAGCAGGGGCACAGGAATCCCTCCAGGCGGGGGGTGAATGTCTCCAGGGAAGGGACCCCACAGCCCCCATGGGCAGCCTGTGCCCCTGCTCTGGCACCCGCACAGGGAAGGGGTTTTTCTTCTCATGTTTAGCTGGAACTTCCCGTGTTCCAACTTGTGCCCGTTGACCCTTCTCCTGTCGCTGGGCGCTATTGAAAAGAGCCCAGTCCCATCCTCCTGACACCCACCCTTCAGATATTTATAGGTATTGATGAGATCCCCCCTCAGCCTTCTCTTCTCCAGGCTGAACAAACCCAGGTCTCTCAGCCTTTCCTCACAAGGGAGATGCTCCAGCCCCTGATCACCTTGGTAGCTCTCCACTGGACTTGCTCCAGCAGTGCCCTGTCCTTCTTAAACTGGGGGGCCCAAAACTGGACACAGCACTCCAAATGTGGTCTCACTAGCATGGAGTAGAGGGAGGATAACCTCTCTCGACCTGCTGGCCACACTCCTTTTCATGCAGCCCAGGATACCCTTGGCCTTCTTGGCCACAAGGACACGGTGCTGGCTCAGGGTCAGCTTGTTGTCCACCAGCACTCCCAGGTCCTTCTCAACAGAGCCGCTTTCCAGTAGGTCAGCCCCCAGCCTGTGCTGGTGCCTGGGGTTGTTCCTCCCCAGGGGCAGGGCCTTGCGCTTGCTCTTGTTGAATTTCATGAGGTAAATTAACAAATTAACAAATGTAAACAGTTGTTTACATTTCAGTTCTGTTTCCAGCTTAGAACACTATTCTGAAATTTAAGTTTATTTACTCAACAAGGCTTTATTTAAAATAAAGGTTTGTTGAATAGGGTTTGTGTTTGCAGGGACTGATCTGTGAATATTAGTATTCCTATTTTTTCTGCTTCTGTGGAAAAATGATTTTTTTTCCCCCCTCTGTAATGGAAATTCTTTAGCAACAATTCTGTCTAACTTCATTCATTTCAAAGGTATTTAATAAATACTATGTCTAACTTTTCTAGAAGGAAAAGATATGGAGGCGCACTGTACCTCCTTGGGGGGGTAGAAGAGGATAGAGATAGAAGTCAGCTCTAGATGTACCGTGTTTGACTTGCTTTGAATTACCTCTGTCTCCTCAAAATGTGTGGTTAGCTGAAGGAAACAAAATATTTACATGATTCGTTGATTAGAGCTTTTTTGTACAAAAGTCTATTCCTAGCATTAGAGAATCAGCTGCAAATTGTAAACCACAGTAACGAAACAGGTCTTGATACAGTGTAATGAGTTCTTCCAGGCTGAGCAAATCAAAGCAGTTACTTATTACTGAATCAGGGCACAGCTCAGCACTACATGGTTGAATTCTTCCTCAATTTATGCAAACAAAAATTATTACATGTATAAGACAGTGGCTTGGAACTGTTTTCCTCCTGAAACATCAGCCAGAGATGTGGAGCTCTGATACAGTTATCACTTGACGGCTGGGTACAGCTGGCTGCAAAATGGCACGGAAGAGAACCGTTAAGGGAAAATAGGTTGTGCCGAGGTTTCTTGTCATGTTCTCCTTTTATCTTGACTTAAAGTTGTCATGCCATTGTTGCAGGGCTCTGATAGGAAAGGGAAGTGTTAGAACTCTGAACTCTGCAGACAGTAGTGGCGTGTAATAAAAATGTGCAGTTCAGTTAAGCACTGAAAAACAGGGATGTACAGACTGCAATTCTGAATTTCACAGCCGCACTTCCTGAAACTGTGTAGCTGAGCCCAGTAAAGTAAATAACCTTTGATTCAAAATGAGAGAGACTTTCACTTGCTTATACCCATATGCTTTAGACTTTTACAGTATTTTTACTTCTCAGCATCTTGCTTTTAGCCATTTTGAGGCTTTAAGGACTTTACAGAAGGCAGATGAGAAATAATTCTTGCAATATTTTTGTCTTCCCTCAAAGTCAGCTAAGCATTTAGTAACTTGCAGAGAAACATGATTCAGGAGGTTTGCATTTTATTCTATGGGTTTTGACTGAATAGCTTAGTACTTGTCTGTAAGGAAGAGTTAGTTTGTCTATGACTGGTTAGTCAGTAACAGTTACACTGAGAAGGACCCATCTAGTCCCATTTTCTTTGATATTGGCTAATAATGAGTACTTGGAGAGCAAAGATAAGGAAAGGGAGAACGCTTGTCAATATACTCAGTATTTTCTAGCTCCTTCCTAAATCTTAGACTTACTGAACCTGATACTGGATCTTTATTCTTAATTTTTTTTTTGAGGATCCTATTTTGCAAGCTTGTCTAATCAATGTTCAAACTCATCTAGGTTTTCTAGTGTTTTACGACAATAGTTACATGGTTCAATTTTGAATTGCATGTGTCTCCTTTTTTGATTAACTTAATGCCTTGTAGGTACTGTGAGAAATTGTGAGGAAGAACTGAATAGTTATTCCCTGTTCGTCATCTTTATGGCATTCTTCAAGTTACAACTTAAATTATACTCCTCCCCTGCCTTCACCCTTCCCAGTGTTTAGTGCTCTCTTTCTTGATTGAAAAATTATATCTTTATTTTCTCACTGCAAAATTTCCTTGCACAGTTTTTGACCATTCTTTTTATATTACTCTGTATTGCTTCTAGGTTTACTTTATCTTGTACAAGGTCGAAGTAAACCTATAGTACAGTGCTAATGAATGCATGCATGGGTATCTTAATTATGTTGTAAATATCTTAATATACTTTTATTTACTTATATGGAATATGGAAACATGTACTTTGTTATAATAAAAGATGTGTGATTAGGAAAGTAATATTACTTTTGTGGGTTGGAACTCAACCTTGTTGTAATAGCGACCTATTTAAGATGAAGCCTTTGTCAGATGATAGCTATTTAATCTCCATTTTGTATTTATTTCTCCTTTTTCCTATCAGATAATGTTACACATTGTTGAAATTCCTTTTAAAAAATGATAATAGAGTCTTTGCAAACCTTTTGTTTCATTTTTTGGGTTTAGTATTTCTGGTTTTGCTTCTAAACTTGAACTTTTTGAGTGGAGTTACACTGATTCATTGCTGTGGTACTACAAATGTCTTGTCCAGAAAAGATTCAGCAGGATAGCTAGCTTCCAAGCTAGAAAAATCACTCTTGAGTCTGTAAAACTGTCTCTTCATGAGAAAAAGTTGTTATACAAGAACTTTAGTTAAGATGAAGGGGGTCTTTAATCTAGATGAGAGTGGTCTTAATACAGTTGCCCAGAGAAAAGAATTCTCTGAGGTTAAACAGTCCTAGTAAGTTCTTTTAACCATGGGTGGGGAAAAAGTGTAAATAAATAAATAAATTTTAAATTCTCTTTATTCAGAAAGAACTTAAAAGGATGTTATACTGAAAATATAGAAGATTATGTGGGTCAAGAAGGTATAAGATGCATTTTGCCCAATTCTTGGCATAACTTCAAAAGCATGTATCCTGGCTAAAAAAAAAACCACAACCAAAACAATCAAAACCTAAACTAAACAAACAAACAACCAAAACCAAGCCTATCTAAATAGAGATGGTTGGGGGGTAAGAGGGAGAGCAGTCCAAAATCTGTTTATTAGAAATTACCAGTCTATGGCTTTCATATGAAATGATGAAAGGCACATCATAAAAAGTAGCTATTGTCTGAAATAAATCCTGGTTCAACTCTAAGTGGCATTTAGACATTAAAACAATCCAATATTGGTCTTTTTTATTTTAAAAAGACCCACTATTGTCTTTTAAGGACAACCTGATTAATTATTGGGGTCTCTAGCTACTATTATAAGGGTTTAATATGTTTAAGACTTTCAGTAAGCTTTGAATCAATTTTGTTTCACATAGGGTGAAGGCTGAAGGAGGTTGAAAAAGCTATGGAGCTACTACTGCCACTACTGTAGTTCAAGACCGTTCTTTTCACATCTCAAATAACAAATTTCAACGTAGCTTCAAGCCCTTGAGAAAGACATTGATACATTTAAACTAAACAATTCACAATAAGGACAGCAGATATATCTTCGTCGTTGCTGCACCATTTAACTGGTTTTATCAATGAGTATTTATGGGTGACTCTTAACAGGGTAATTACGGGATAACCTTCATAGACTAGGCAGCAGGCAAGCCAACACTTATGGTGATTTTTGGCTTTGTAGTATGCAGTGGGAAGAAGCTATTGGCAGTAAATTTACAGGCAATGAGGCTTAGAATAATAGAAAATACTAATACTGTGTATTAGAGAACAGGAAAATCGAGTAAAAGCTCTACTATAAATACAATATCAGATTAGACATAGGAGTTTTCCTTTCAGGATGGGATTTGTCTAGTTTAGGGGTATGTAAAGCAGAGAATGAGAAAGAAACTCCAAAAAGTCCTAACCAAGCCCAAAAGCTGTTTCTGTTTAAAAATGCAAATAAAAATACAAAAGTGCATGTAACTTGAAAAGCAATAAATTTCATACAAGAAAAATAAGAATTGGTTAGTTATATATTGAAATTCCAGTTGTTAGTCCTGGTGTTTGGAGGTTCTTTTGTTTCTTGATATGAATTTAAATTTGAATGGGGGGAAGTGGAGGAATGGGTAATTTGGTAGAAATACTGTGGGTTTTCTTTTACTTAGTCCCCTTATTTTAAAGGGCTTGCAGTTTTAGAGTAGTTGGCATGCTAAAAATGACTGTGACATAAATGTTAAGAATATAGAAATTGATCAGAAGAAAATGACACTAAGAGGGCAGTTAAGCTGAATAACAGAATTACTTGAGTAATAGGCACATAATTTCTATGTATTTTTAGAGTCCATTCAAGCTTTCACTATGAGTTTGTCAATGTTACTTAAATTGAATTTAGCAGATAAACCTTTATTTGCAGATCTGCTCAGTGCTAGGCCCTTAGACACTATGTTTGGTGTTATATAATTGGTCTGATTTTAAGTGTCAGGCCCTCAGCTTTCAATAATTATGTAATGCCAAAGTACAATATTGATGATAGTAAAAATTGTGTTATGTAAAACTGACATCAAAAGACAAATCTCTAGCTCGCTGGTTTACATTACAACAGTAAATCGATGTACTGATGCTTGCAATGCAACTTATAAATCCTCAAGTAAATCTAATATCACTCGATTATGACATGGGAACATAGTCATGTAGAAGGGTAGCACAGCTTTCAGTGCTCTGCCTTTCTGTCCTTGTAGGCAGATAGGGTAATTCGGATTGGAGGTGTGGACTGCGAGGTGAGGGGAAGAGCTGGGAGCACCACAGGGCTCAAGGGTGTGATTCTGTGTCATCTCAGTGGTTCGGAGTCTAACTGGCCAGCTACTGGTGGCGCGGTGCCGAGGCTGATGCTGGAGCCGATCCGACTTCATGTCCTCGTCTATGACCAGGGCCACAGGATGTGCTGTGCTTCCCTCAGGTTTATAGGTGATACCAAACTGGAGGGGGATAGTTGATAGGCAAGGAGGGAGACAGGACTTTTAATAAGCTGACTTTAGATGGGGGGATGGGAACCTTGTGAAGTCCTGCACCTGGGCTGGAATAATCCACTACTCGGGCTGGGGGCTGACCAGTTGAGTTGGGAGCAGCCTCGCGAGAAAGACAGGCTGGACAGGGGTCAGTGGCCCACCCTTGCAGCAGTGAAGATGAACTGCGTGTTGAGCTCCATTAGCAGGAGCGTAGGCTGCAGGTCAGCAGGAGAGATTATTCTGCTCTGCTGGGCACATGGGACTGCATCTGGAAACCTGTTTTCTGCTTCCTAGTGTAAGGTGCGTACTGTTGAACTTGTGTCTGGCGCAGGTCAACTAAGCTATTTAGGAAGCTGTAGCTTATGACAGGAGGAGAGACTGAGGAAACTGGCTTCTTCTAAATAGGGGAGAGCAAAAGAGAAGACAAGGCTGGGAGGACCTAATTGCAGCCTTCCACTCCCTAAATATTTCATGGTTGTAGAGAAGGTAGAACTAGATTCTGCTGAGATGCGTGCAGTAGATGACTGGGAGGCAAAGGTGACCAGCCACAGTTGGGGAAATCCCAATCAGTTAAAAGGGAAAAGAAAAAAAAATCACTATGGGAAAGTGAAGTTATGCACTTAGTTTTACTATGTTTTGCAATTGAGCAACCTCGCTGAATGTTAACGTTTGCCCCTCTTTGAAGCAGGGGTTTGACTGGATGACCTTGAAGTCTGTTTCAGTTCTGTGATTCTGAACTGAATAAATAAGCAGGCGGCAATGAAGGAACTCCAGTGTCTTTAGGCAAACTAGTTCCAGTCTGTCATGAAATCAGAAATATTTTGGGAATCTGGGTGCTGTATACAACAGGAGCTTCTTTAAAGCTTCATAATGGAATTGGAACAAGCAAAAAACTTCCGTGGATGAAGAGGAAAATATTAGATTTTGGTTAAATCTGTTTATGAACACGCTGGGTGCTTCCTAAAGCTGTCACTGATATCAGTGGACATTATTTCCCCTGCAGATTGAGTTTGGAGATACCTGTTAGTCCTGAATTAACTTTGCTTTTAATTACATAAGAACTAGGATGCTAGTAAATGCAAGGTATTTAGTGAGAGAGGGAAGCTTCTATCAAGATAAAATTAAACTGATTTTTATCCTTGCTCCTGATAAGTGTTGCCAAAAGTATTACTGCTTGGTCATAAGTTTGTCCATTATCTTTTCCAAAATTTAGCAGTGAAGTGTGGTGAGATTGTAACAATCTCATGTTCTGAAGGAAATTGATTTTAACTTTCCCAGAGTAATCTCCCTCATGAGGAGATTCCACAGTAAAGTGCTATTTATTAAAGTTGATATCTGAATCATACTTTACTTTTCAATGGTGACTGTTACGTATTTGTTCTATAACTATTGGTCAGATGTGGAATGTTTCTGTACCGTAACATAGAATGGGTGTACCTAGTGTGTTTTGCTTTAGGTTAAGCGTTGCAACAGATGTATGAAAGTGAACACAAGTTACCCATTTTCTCATGACTTCTGCAGCAAGTGTGCTGAGCCTTCTTGCAGGATTACTGTAGACACAAGACGTAGTCTAATTTAGGGACTCCCATTTTAAAAAAGTCAGAATAATCATTTTCGTATGGTTTTGTTTGATTCCTCTAGTGTCTGGCTGCAAGAAACCAAATGCATTTTCCATATCAAGCATGTTTCCGGAAAGCTTCATGTAAAACATGGCATGGTATAGTTTAGCCACGCTATTACCTCCGATGCACTGCAAAGGACTGAAAAATCAGTCATGAGACAATCAAATGTCATGAGATGAGAAAGCTGCACTGTCAGATTTCAGTCTGCAGGCTGTGCATGTCTTTAGAGGTGGTTGTGTTTAGAGATCAAAACTTCAAATGTGTGCTTTCAGAAAACCCTGTGGAACTTGAGTTTTTTCACATCTTAAGTCTTGCCAGTTACCAAATTTGCCTGATCGTGTGCTGGTCTGCACCTCACTTCTTACCATGGAAAAGCTAAGAATCAGTCATAACACTTAAGTATAGGGAGATGCAATGAGCAGTTGATCCATTTTCAGATAAATCCCTCTCATTGCATTGTGTAACAAATGTACAGTGACAACAGTAGGAACAAATCTGTAAGGTATTACGGTGGTGCTTGTCGTATCAGTTCTCTTTATGTTCAAACACTGTGTAAGGAGACATTGAGTGAAATGCAGATTGGGGTGTTTTGCAGCATTTCTTCTTACCTAGTTTTTTCTCGGCTTCCCACACACACATGCACCCCAGTTCAGAGTGATGCTACTGTATTTCCTCTTCTCTGGGAATTTATCTGTCCTCCAGATGCTACCATGGATTGGGTATTTTTTGCACTATTGTAGCATTGTATTTTTTCCTCCCCTGATATGTGACTGTGGGAATAATTCCTTTTTAATTTGATTGCAGTAGTACTGATGTCCTCTGTCTGACCACCCACCAAGACAGCAGGTAGCTCCACTCCTTTATAGCTCTTGTATCAGTAATCACAGCATGACTATAAGCTAAGGGGGCACACCTGCTGACACAAGTTCATGTGAACTATTGAGTGTCCTAGTTCTATAACTTTTGCTAGATAGTGAAACTACTTTAAATATTTAAGATTCGTGATTTCTGTGATCTGTACTTTCATGTTTCCTGCCTGTTCTTTTTCCTTTTCCTCCCTTCAAGATCTTTCACACTGTTGCATTTCTCTGGTTCAAAGTATCTTTAGCTTTAACCTTTGAAGGTAGAACTTGGGATCTGAGGAACATTTTTTTCTTCCCTTCGACCTGGTTTTAATTTGGCTTTAAATATAAATGCGTTATTCGTACACACAATTTGCAAAAGAAAATAGATTTTTCTCCTCTCAAAGAGTGATATTAGTGTACTGTGTCCATGAACACTATGGATATTGCTTTTAAAAAAAAAAAAACTTGCCTCTGTCTGAGTTTCCTTTACCATACCCTTTGTGCACTGTCAATTCATTTATACTTTCACTGGCTGTTTTCTGGTAGGAAATTGATCCAATTCAGTCATGCAAAACACATACTTCCAGCCAAATAATTCATAGACATCTGCTTGGACAGAAAATCCTATTGTTCAGATGGTATTAAAAAACCAAAGAAACCAACCCCCACCACCCAAAAAAAAAAAACCCCAAAACAAACAAAACAAAAAAACCATACCAAGCAGTAGTGCTTTTAATGGACATGGCTTTATTTCTGGTTTGGTGGTGTTTTGGGATGGGTTGGGGTTTTTGTGGGTTTGTTGGTTTTGTTTGGTTTTGGTTTTTTTTTTTTTCAAAGCAAGTGCATGGACTAGATGTGTGACAGTTCTGGTGTACCTTATACTTTTCTGAGGAAGAGGCTTTGTCTTTTTTCTGTTTTTACATGAAGTGTGCCACAGCAGACCAAGCTTAGATGCGGTAGTGTTCAAATGTTAATGTGATGATCTGTTTCAAACCAGTCATTAGCATGCATTCCCTGTCCATAGAGCTTAACTGAGAGGACATGAGTCATTAGCTCAATAGGCTTTGTGTAGGGATGATTAAAAACCCTTCAAAAGGCCATCTCAGTTCATAAAACATGGATGTTGATGTCGTTTTTTGCAGCTCTTGGGGCTCACTTTGCTAGTTATCTCCTGATTCCATCATTCGACCCCTAAAAAAAAACCATAAACCTTAGGGGTTTTTTAGTCTATATATTGGAAGTGTTTAGTCTATAGATTGGAAGTGTTGAAAATAGTGGCTAATTTCTTGCCCTGTGAAGGAGGAGGTTGCATCTTATTGGAGGAGGGAGAGACACTGTTTTTAGTATTTCAGAAAAAATTACCTATCTGCTAGACAGTATCAAAAGTGCCTTTGGCCACTAAAAGTAGTACACGCAGTAGCACTTGGGTACTATACTTCTGAATGCTTCAGATTTGTCTTAAATTGAATGGTGACCACTAATGTATAGTATAAAAATAACTTTTACAGTTCTGACTTTGTTTTTTAATCAGTTCTTTGGGTTTCTATTTAACTTACGTACAGTATCAATGAGATTTTTGCTTTTGGGGTCCATATATTTTAATAATCTTTTTCTTTTTGTTTGGGGGCTTTGACTTCATGATAACTGTTGCTTGGTAGAGGGAAACTGGAATGTACGTCTGTAGTAGCTTCTATTGTTGGCATTTACAGGTGATGGATGAAACTAGTGCAATCTATACAGACCTGTTAAATAACACTTTGGTATTGACCTCAGACTCTGAACAAAACTTTAAAATGCTTCCAAACAGAAATCTTTCTCTCTTGGCTTCAATTCATATTTTAGTAATGGCTTTAGGTCCAGCCACTTAATGTATCAAAAAGTATTTCATGGCCTTTAGGCCTATTAGTTTTCCTTCTCTGCTCTGTATGTATTCTGGTAGCATCCCAGTGCGTAGAAGGCTTTAGTAAGTGTCTGTCGACCTGAAAAACATTTGAATTACAAGACAGGCTGTAGAGGAGATAATGTGGGTTGTTGTTTGGTTAGGGGGTTTTTTGGTTTGTTGGGGGGATTTGTTTGGGGGATTTGGGAGGGGGCTTGTTTTGGGGTTTGTTGTTTTTTGTACAAAGGAGAGCAACATAGTGACAGTAGTGTGTAAAATAACAAATGTATAGGAGTCTTTTATCTGTTTAGGTGGTTTTAGCATTTTTGCCAGTGGGCTATTTTCTGTGTTGTTTTTCTTTAGGAACAGTGGTCTCAGGCAGGTGAAACAGACACATCCCAATAGAACTGTTGGCAAACTGTTAACCTGCTGAGGAGCAAACAGTGAATCCTGTTGGATGTAGAATGTGCAAATATTACTGCGAAAGGTATTCACATTACATGGGTTTTTATAAAAAAAGATGTAAAGGAAATTAGCTTAATCAAACAGCATTGTTAAGATAGTGCTAGTGATCACTTCAATTACTGGAAGCAGGGTTTTTTAATTATAACTAATAACATGTCTCTAAGGTAGTAATGAGTTTCTCTTTTTGCGGGTTAGTGTGGAATATTAACAGTTGGTTTTGTTTGGTTTTATGAAATGTAATGAAAATTATATCCCTTATAATAGTGCTGTAAAGTGTGTACAGTACAAAAAATAAGGTCAGCTGCAAAGGCCTCTTCCTGTCAAGATCTAGAATGTGCAAAGAAATAAGATTGAGTCGCTCATTTTTTGTGCTCTAAATTAAATTCATGGAGAAAATGCTTTTTTTAACACTGGCAGTATAGATTACTTGTTGGAGTAATTTTCAGAGGAAGAAAAAACTAGCCAAGGAAAAGCTACTATAAGCAGTAAAATGTTACTGCAAATTAAAAATTAATGCTACATTAGCATAGTAAACCATTAAAAGGTTTTTAAGACACTATTTTCTATTAAAAGAATCTGGAAATAACTTACACATTTTAATTTGATACATTTCTGTGTCTGCAGGATATCTTTTTCTCATTAAGGATGAGTCATCAATTTTATCTTAAACTTGGAAACAAGTTATTCTTTGGTTTGACATTTCATGTGTTAAGTAATGACCAGGGACACATTCAGGTTAGGTTTTCTTAGCTGCATAGCTGAGGTTAAATCTGAAGCCAAATTTCATTTGAGTTATGAATAAAGAATATAGTCTGCCACATTACTGCAAGGAAATTTGGGTCCTATAAGGACTACCTGGAGTACATTCTTGTAAGAAGTATGCCTGCAAAATAGCAGTAGCTGATCCTGTAACATAAGGAGCTATGCATTTTAAGATACACAAATCAATAGGCCTCCTGCAAATGGAAAAGAATGGAAACTGGAAAAAGAGCTGGTGAGAAAAAAAAGCTGGTGGCATGCACTTAAGGTGTTTGGTCTTACCTTTGTACACATGCCCACACGCAAATGTAATGAAGAAGGTAGTTCGTGTATCCAAATGTTGAGTGAGTGGTAAATAATAAGGTAAACGTTAACCTTTATCTTTTTAGTTGTTTTTTTTTCTGTGTGAAAATTACCTATTTCAGCGCACCCTTTAGGAAATGGAAATAGCAGATTGACTGAAATATCAGTTTGATTACCTGCTATACTAAACTGTATTAAATAGTGTAGATTAAATGTAAAATGTAAAAATGTAAAACTACACCTAATCGCATTAAATCTAGTAGATTTAATGAACCTGTATAAAATCATTCAAGTTAGTAAAATCCTTGATGAAAAGAACTGCAACAATTTCTCTGAGTTTTCTTTTAACTAGTTATGGGGAAGCACAGATATGGACATTTTATATGTTGTCACTGATTTGCTGAGAGTTCATGGAAGAAGAAAATGTCAGAAAGCCATACATCTGCCGCAGCAGCTTTTGGCTTTTATGTCAACATACTGGATATTTCCGTAAAGTTCGTTTTACTATGAAGTCTTGTATCTATGAATGTAGTTATTTGGCTTTTGTTCAGTTGAGCAGTCTGAGAACGCACCTTTTCAAAATACTTGGTTTTTTAAGTACATCATAAATAAATCTTTTCTCCATGTGACTTCAGAAGGTTAGCCTTTATATAAAGTTTTGCAGACGTGGCTCAGGTAAACCTCCAGTTTACAGAGGTGATCTTCACCCTAAGCTTGTGCTAGCTATATAGTTTATGTTCTAGGATATGGAAGCAGGTGGGGGAGCCCTTCAGCTCTCCCCTAATTACATAACAAAGTGAGACCTACCTGTGCACAAATCTCTCCCACCACAAAATGCTCCTTGATAGACCTTTCTTTGGTAGAGTACCTTTTAAAATTACTGTTCAAGGAGGTGTATGTCATGCCTTGATTTGCTCTGGCCTCATTAGTTGGAGAAATTAAAACGGTTAAAATTGTTTGCTAATTGTGCATGTTTTCCTTTCTCTTCTGCTGTTAAACCTGTTTGTCTTAATTTCCACAACAAATTCTTTACCAGTTTCTGCGTGTTCTTCTCTTTAAAGGCTGGCAAAGCTCCATGATTGGAAATGGTAGACTTACCCTTGGTAAAATGAGGTAACTTGTGCCTTGGAGAGTTTTCCCAAAGAATAGTAAATGTGAGAACGCTATCATTTAAGTCAAATTTTCAGTCCTACCATTGCAAGATTGTGCAATGGCAGATGGGAGTAGTTTTATTTTAATAAAACTGAGATAAAAGCACATTTTATAGGGGTACTCTGAGATTCAGTGCTTTGCAGAAGGCTCTGATGATGGTAATAGTAGTAACAATTCAGATGCCAAGTATCTCCCTTTTAGTTTCTGTTCTGGTCCCTTACAGTGAATTTTTTTATGTTAAAAAGAACAGTATGCAGGTAACTTAAGATGCCACATATAGTAGCTGGATGCTATCTGCACATAGCACCTTTAAATATAATGCAGTCCACCACAGCTGTGAAACTTGTAATGCAGAATACAGAATGAAAACTTTTCTTGCCGTTCAAACATGTTTCTACAGAGTCTTAATGAGGGATATAGTTCTAATGGATAAGTCTGATCTGTGAACGTACTTAGGATCCAAGCAGTAAGAAAAATGAATAGCTGTTCATGACATGGGTAAAATCTGTGAAGCTAAGTAAGACACTTAGATTTGAGTGTCTGTTCAAAGCTTGAGAAATTATGTATCTTTACACAGTTCAGTTATATTGCCAAAGGTCTTCCTGCATTGGTTTTGCTTTTCTAAAGGTACTGACCCAATGAACCAGCAAATGATACTTGCTGTGTTCAAAAAAAAAAAAAAAAAAACCAAAATCCATTCCAGTCATCCTACTGCAGTGCATTGAGGTGCAATGGTGGTGGGCTGTAATCCTGCAGCTCTGCAAATTGTTTCTCATAACATGAAGTACACATTTGCTTTGCTGTTAATGTCAGTAAATGCTACAAAGTAACCATTTCAAATTAGTTCTGACATCTGTTTAATATAGATTGTCTGGGTATTAACAAATATGCAAATAACAAATACACAAGAGTTCCAGAGTTTGTTGTGGGGGCTTTTTTTGATTGTTTCCATACCAGTACTAGAAGGCTGCCTTACTCAGTTCGTACCATAAATACTTTTATTTCACTCCTTTACAGCCTTTTAGTGTGACAACAGAAGATATGTATATCAGATTCACTGACCTACTCTTGTAGGTTCTGAGCAGCTAACGATTTCTTTGCCACAAAAATCACACTGCCTTAATGCGTGTGCCATCGGTGAGATCAGGATCCTGTTGATTATTTTGGAGTGTGCAGCCAGGGAAACGGGGAGCGGGGATTGAATTAGACTTTTTTCCTGTTCTTGCTGCCTAAAGAGAAAGGGAACGAAAATATAACTATCTATTGTTTTAAATGCTCTACCATGTTTTCTCTTCATGTTTATTTTTCCATATTTTTTAGAGTTGTTCAGTGTTTGTCACTCATTTTTCTGGTGTTGCCTCTGGCTGTTTGATTGCTCGCAGTTTATTGTGGTAGGGCCTTTCAATGTCAGTTTTTAAGCATTGGGATAGTAAAAGTCCTAAAGTACACCATATACTTTAGTTTTAGACACTTTAATTATCTGCATCTTGTTCACGAAATAAAGCAAGCTCGGTGGCTAGCTGCAATAAATCAATAGTAGAAAGAAAAAGGCAGTTTGAGAAATGCCGTCATTGAATTTGAAATGGAGCAGGAGAATAAAGCATAGTGGAAAAGGATGGAGGGCAAATACACAGCCGAATTGTTGGGTCCCACTTCAGCAAGGCACTTATTTCTGTAAAATTGATTTTTTTATAAACCGCTTTTTAAGTTAGGGTCTCAGTTTTACTTGGTTTTCAAATCACTATTCACATGCTTAAAGATCTAAAAATTTCAAATACTACTCACATGACCTTCCATCTCATGGTCTCAATGTGCTTTGCAAACCAAATTGGCATACAAATAAGCAGAGGTGACTTCTGACCCTGAAATGCTGGTGTTGAACAGCACGTGGAAACAGTGAAGAATATCTTGGCAAAAGACTATACTGTGTGAAGTGTATCCTTGCGCATGTTCAAGATAATTGAAGCTGTAGGGAATATTTGTGGACGTTTAAGAAAGTCTGTTTTTGTGGGTTATGTCAAGAATATTGTTGGTTGATGCCACTGAAAAAGGATACCTAACCACTGAACTCAGTGTGCAAGAGCAAGCATTGAAAAGCCTTGCCTGCAGGTGGGCAGATTTCCAGAAGCGTGATGGGCACTGGAAGTGTGACAGGGATGCCGTTGGCTAACTGTCCGTAAAACACTGTACAGGATTCAGTCCCACGGAGCTTTATAGTCTTAGCTCTAAACTCCCTTGATGGTGTTTAATATGTAAATTTGTGAAGATCAGTGTCTAAAGCTAGTTTGCTGCATTCACACTTTTTAAAGCAGTTAAAAGATAGGGAGGGTGAGATTGCATTTTAAAAGTCTGTTCATTCATATATATATATATATGAAATAAAAAATTTGCTCTCTGGATTACTACTGGATACGTAAGATAGAGATGGGACCTGCTGGTACGCAAAATATCCTTTGGATTTGTGTAAGAGACCCAGAACATGAACATTCTTCCAGATCTAATAATAGTAGTAGTAGTATTGGTAGTCGTATTTTTACGAACTCAAATCAGGTTCAAAATCTTCAGAATATACGTACCTTAGATATTTTTTGTTTCCTACTTTTACATCTCCAGTTAAGTGCTACCTGAAATGTGTATGTTGCTTGCTGTATTTCATTGTAGTTGTCTGCAGAAAATAATTCAGACAGCAAAAAAAAAAAAGTCAACATGTAAAAACATCCCTTCATAGTAATTATTGCACTTCCAGCAATAAGATGCAAGAAAGGCTGGATATCTGGCCTATACTGAGTAAATGTGTTACAGGTTATTTACTGTGGGTAGAGTACTTCATAGGTTGAGATACTGGGTTTTGCTGTTGTTGAATGGACAGGATATAAATAATGGGCCTCAGTTAAAATAATGTATACTGATAATTTGGGATAGCAGCTGCTGGCTCGCTCACTTGTTGTTCTTCCTGCTTGGCCTCTCCTTTAGTCATGCCCTCTACTTCCCCACAGATATGTTTCTGGGGGTTTTGTTGTTTTGGTTTGGGCAGGGGGGGTGTGTGTTAATTTCTTCATAATCTGAAGTGGTCAAAGCCTACCAGCCTTTTTTAGTCACTTATATTGAGACTTGGATGTTATCATGCCCATGTAAATGTGAAGAGTTTTTTTTTGTTAGAATTGTGCCCCTCTGAAAGTTGGAGTCATAAGAATATGAAATAATTTCCCACTGCTGTCCTGACTTAGGCCGTCGTATAGCAAAAGCTAGGGGTTTTGTATTGAACAGATGTAATAGAGCCTTTTCTTGTCTGCTGTGTGCCAAGTGTTTTCTATTATTTTTAGTAATAGTCTCATCTACTGTATTTTTGGTCATTAAGTACAAAATCAAGAAAAGAGTACAGTTTTATGTCACCTCTTTTGCAAGCTGTAGTAAACACTGCCCTGTTACAACCGGGTCCCCTTACACAGTGGGATCCTGCAAGTCGTTGGCCAGTTTGTTCCAGAACCTGAAGCCTGTCAAGTTATCTAAGCAAACTTGTAAATGGAGAACTATTTTGTAATTCCATACTTTTTGTGTGAGTTACTTAGTAATGAATTCAAACCTTAATTTTCCAGAGCCTCTTCCTGCCCCTCAGGACACTTGCTGTGAAGTTCAAACAGTGTTTTCAGGCTGGTGAGGTAATTCCTAGTGTACTCTCTGCATGCGGATGCACATCTGTTAACTTGTACAGGAGTTATGCCAAATTCTGCTTTGTAAGAGTAGAATTACTTTTGTGGTGTTGACTTTAACCGGTTTTCTATAGTTGTAGGTGCTGAAGTGACCAGAATGTGATAAAAGGAATATTTCCAGCCACCCACATAGATATTCACTGTGGTCTGTATCTTGAGCTTTGATTTTTAAACTAGATTGAAGTGGGATTTTCTGAAGTGTGTGTAGATGCTTACACGGCTATTTAGAGTATCCTGTTCAGCAAAGTCTGTGTAGGATGCTGCCTTCCTTTTAAGGAAGAGAGAGCTAAGATGATTGAAGTTGTAGATGATTGAAGTTGTGGATAATCCAGACTAATACAGAAGGGCACATGCTATGGTGGGCTGAAATTCTCAGTCACCAAATACCTTACAGTTAAGAGGTGAGGCTCTACCATCCCAGGGCAAGGGGAACTACTAGTGCGAAATGCTCTAGGCCAGGATCAGCAGGAGCTCTGCACTGGTTGAGAGGTCCCTGATGAAGACTCTTGTCCCTGGGTTGTGAGGAAGTCATTCCTCTTCCCTGGGACCTGGCTGGAATACCTATTATCTTCCTCTGCAGCAACAGTGCCTTGGTAGATCTGTCACAGCACCATCCTGTCCTCACAACTAGATTTTAACTAAAAAACTTATATGCAACTCAAATTTGCTATATTTCACTAAATAGATTTCAAGAGTCTTCAAATGTATCTGACTATCCATGTGCAGAAAAAAGGAGGTGGGAAAAGTTTGAAAGATGGCTGCTTTGCAGTATGGAATAATAAAAGGCGATTCCAGCAAAACCTGGGAGTTTCACTTCATTCTGGAAGTGAATGTGAGTTTAATAAGACTTCTCTCCATATATTTGCGGTTAAGCAGAAGCTTTCTTTCTGGCTATAAAATGAACTCTGCCATTCTTTCCAGTATTAACTATATCTGGCTATATAACTGTGCCAATATGGAAAGCAGTTGCTTTGGTATCATACCTTAAACTATATTGCTGTAGTATATGAAGAATAATTTAAGCAAGCTATTAATTTATAACTGCAATAATTCTGTCTTTTTACCTTTAAAAATTTGATAGGAATGAAAAATCAGTCTGTCAGACTGTAAAGACCGTAACATATGTGGTATGGAGGGGCTTAAAGTGTTTGAATAAGCATAAAAACTATTTTTAAGGACAGGTATTTACATGGTTCTGTGAAAAGTAAATATAATGGAGAACTAGGTGCAAAACTGAAAGACAAGGCACTCTGCCTGTAAGCAGCAGTTTGTAATTAATGCACTCAATGGTACGTTTGGAAAACATCCAGGCTCTCACTTCAGCCTTATAGCGCTTTATGGTGTCTTACACATCAAAAAAAAAAAAGAAGTTTTCTCATTGCAACCCAAAGCAATTTCTGTCTTTTTTTTTTTTTTATTTCAAGCCACCAGAAAGCTGTTTTGTGTAGTCTTTCATCTTGGGAAAATACCATAGCCCTTAATCTGAATTTCCAGGGTAGCTGATTTTTTTTTTAGTAATTATTTTAGGGTTACTATTCAGCAGATATCAATAACTAGTATGTAGAAAGAAAAAATGTTACTTAAACAAAACTATATGTTGAACAATGTATGAATAAAACTTGAGATACGTGTTTTGTACATTTTTATCTACTAAGCACTGAGTGAGGCTGGCAACTTGTTATGGACAGTGATACAGTAGACGCTGACTTAAGCAGGCAGATCATGCAAATTATTTGAACTGTTGGGAAGGGCTCTGGAAAAACATGTATGTGTTTAGACTTATGAGTAGTTTGCCTCTTGTATCTGAAAGCTTCTCTTTGTGTTTTCCAATTTGATGGCAAAACATTATGCTGTGCCTACAGAAACAGAAAGAATTAATTTCTGGTTAAACTGCTGTGTATTTAGGGCCACTGACATCTTGTCCTGTTTGGAAAGTGGAGAAGCTGAGAACTGTGCAGCTTTTCCCTGATTTCAGCTCCTTAGATCACAAATGGTGAGAAAGCAGCATCATCACGGGAAGAAGAAATATGGGCAAAAGTAGGAAATGCAATTCTGAGAAGTCAGGCCTCAAATTATCAGCCATTTTGACATCTGGCAAGCCTTGGCCGGCAAGCAGGAATTTAAACCTTCCCCAGTTTTAGCTGCTTTTGTTTATTTTCAGTAAGGCTAGCTGTCTTATACTGCAAACATATCCTTTATTTTCTGTACCTAAAATTAATCATGGAGGTGGCAACATAAGTCTGGTTTCTTGTAGTGCTGTTTTCTCAGAGCATCTCTTTGTATTATAGATACCTGCCGTGGTTCTTAGACCCTCAGCTATGAAAGGCTGCAAGAGATAGGCTCAAAGTTCTAGAATTAATTTAGACTCCACATTAAATCAGTGGTGAGTTGAAACTGCTCTGGGAAAACATGAAATGCTGCAAGTTTTGGCGTTCAGACTCAAAGCTGGAGTTTATAGACAGCAAAACTCACAACCATCCTGTGAAGCAGACTAGAAGTAGTTTTCCTGAAATCCACATGGTATACTAAGACAGTTTCATACATCTGGTCCTTATTCTTTAATACCTAAATAGGTCAGAATGTACCCTTTTGCTCCATCTTACTTAATCCTTAGCTTCATTTGTCTGATTGTTGGAAAGTTGCTTGCCAGGACCATACTTTGCTTATAGGACTCACGTGTGGCCTGAACAGCAGTAGTTCAAACTACACTGGAGCGTTGCAGAACAGCAATAGTATAAAGGGCATGTCCTTTCCCCTGCTTAGGCCCCATTTCCTCACCCTGGGAAAAAAGCAGGGAGAGTAATATTTCAAAATGGGGGGGGGGGGGGGGGGGACGGGGACAATTGTAAAGTTGTTCTTACGATAGAAGAGCTCCTCATATTAGAGGAATAGAGATAAATCTTATTTTCTTGGCTTTTGCTTTGGAATGATGTATGTGAGAATAGCAAAGGGGGGCCAGTCCCTGTAGATATCTTGTTGATGTTGTCTTTTCTATGAGTGTTTTTACTTTTACGATGATTGCAAGAGAGAAATGTCTTGGGTTTTCTCAAACTTATGAGGCATTTCCACAAGTTGTGCTTTGTCCTCTGAACACAAAAACTCCAAGGTGTTGCAGAATTGAGTAGTGATTGGACAAAGAAACAAAAAAGTCACTACTTTTTTTGGTGGTCAGAAACTGCAGCTCATCAGCCCAACTGGTAGCCGTAGCTTACTGGGATTGTGTATGTGACTGTCAGAATTTTGAGCTTTCTGCAAGTTTCTGAAATAGTTGTTTCCTTGGTGGCTGAGAGTGAAGGGACCCGCAGAATGAGAATTAGATGTAATTGTACAAACAGAAGTCTGGAGGGAGAAAACAGCTTTTCCATATGTAACTCTAGAGAACTGGAAGGTATAGAGGAGTAATTGTCTCTGTCGCAGCCTGTTCATAACCTACTTTTTTTCCTTAAGAACTGGCTTGGAAAAAAAACCACATTTCTACCACAAATACTAATACATATAACTTTATTTCCTAATAAAATCTGTATTGCATATTAAATAATACTTTCAATGAAAAATGTGCTGCTGCTTCTAAATTTGCTCTTTTTATTCTGACTGAATCAAAAGCTGTTTAGGAAACTCTTGGCTGTTTTTAGACTTAGTCTCACTGTGAAGAGTTTTGCTTTAGGGCAATGTTTGTACAAGAAGGTAGGAATGATTAAATTCTAGATACAGTGACCATGAAATCACATCGCACTGCCATGATACTCAGTTCAACTTTTTCTTCATCAAAGAGGTCTCTTTGGTTGTTTTTTTTTTAAGGGCTTTAGACTGTCTTGAGTGCATTCTAAAGATATTCTCTTTTCTGTCATGAATTATTAACAGCCAGTTTGACGAACCTTGCTTTGTGACGAACCTTAACCCTTGTGAGTTAAGGGATGAGTATCCACTGCTTAGGATTTGGCGTACAGATAGATTAGGCTGATCTAACACTAAATTGAAGAGTAGTTTTGGACTGCACTACACAGGTAGCCAGTGCCTTCAGTAGGTTTCTGCAGGCCTGCTAGGACTCAGTCTCAGTCTGTAACTTTCACAAACGAAGACCTTTCATAGGCGAGAGTAATTTTTTTGTGATCTTACTTCATTTGCACCATTTTTTTAAATTTCATTTCACTCAACAGCAATAAAAGTTAAGGCTGCTTAATTTATTAATCTGGGCAGTGCCCAAATAAAAAAATGTTCTTGTTATAATGTAAACAGTTGCAACAGTCACTGTCTGTTTCAATATTCTGTAGTTTTTAATTTCTTCCTTCAGTAGTTATTTCAGTCATTCGGCACTTCAGGAATACACTCCAATATGACTAGAAATTTTGTGAGACAAGCCATTTGTCGTAAGATTCCTAATTACCTAAAGTTTAGTTATTTAAATATACAGATCCAAATTTAAAGAACATCCAAAACAAACTAGATATTCAATGATGACTTCAAGGACAGACATTCCTTTTTAAATATGCATTTCAAATCTGACAAAATATATCATAGTACAGTGGTTTAGAGCTTTCAGACTGGTTCTCAAGGCCAGGTATTTTGGGGCAGGTATTTAAGGAATTAACCATTTTTCATTATTTTATCATTTCCATTCAAGTAAAGATACTTTGGAAGACTGAAGAAATAAAGAAAATATATTCTGGGCTGCAGGTGCAATGAAGTTGGACCACAGCCTTAGCCTCCCGTAGCTTTCTGTGTGAAGAGCTGTATTGATTTGCTGCTACAGATGCTAAACATGCACATGGTACCGGATTCTGGCTGAGGTCTGGAATGCAAATACATTTGTTTCCATGTGTTGCAAATGACGGGAACAGTGACTTTCTTGATTGTCACAGCATTCTCTAAAGCTAATTCTGATGTGAATATTTCTGCCCTGTCTTCTCTGATCTGCTTTTGAAACAGTATTTCACTTAAACGCATGCCTCTCAAGCTTTAACAACCTCTTTGAAACTTAATACTGGAACTTGTTTTTATTTACAATGCAAATGGTTAATAACGTCTTCAATCCCAGAAAAAATAATGCTGTTTCTAACTGGGTGACTTTTGGTTGTGTGTTAATCTAATATTTAAAAAACAAACAAACAAGCTCACAATCATGAACACTTACATCATAGGTTGTTGTAGCTGACTTCTCACACATTCTTTCTTACTTTACCAATAACTGTATGTTCCTTTAAAAAAATAAATAAAAAATTTAATTCTTATTTATTTGCATCTGATGACACACAGAAATACCATATGGACCTACCGTCTATTGATGGGCTCTAAATAAATGTGCTTTGTCCACATTACTACAGCTTCATATTTTGAAGGCATAATGTTCTGTTAAAAAAAAAAACAAAGCAAACAAAAAAACCCCACCCAATATTGAAGCATAATTTCAATATTGTCTTTCATTTTATTAAGGTAGGTAATGATTGTGGAAGATTTTAGTGGACCCATCTGAATGACTTGTCAGAGGGGGAATGCGGCTAGGAGCATGTAATTGCTTCCAGTCTTTTTCAGATTTAAGAAAAGACTTTTACATGTTTGTAAGGTAACATCCACTCAGTGGCTTGTGTGGAAGTGCTCTAGTTTGCAAAACAACATAATGAGCAGCTACTGAGGATGGTTTTCCCAGCTGCCAAAGGGTTTCAGAGTTGTAATGACTGCCATACTACTGTCAAGCTGTCATGGACTAAATGAAGGTTTTAAAGCACGTTTGGTGGACTCGTGGGTGGCTGGGTTTTTTTTGAATGTTCTAGAAATGCTGTCTTTTTCCTAAAATACCAAGACACAAAAGGTGAAATGCAGCTAGATCTGTTTGGCTAACTTGAGGCTGAATTTCTACGCAAAACGACTGAGATACCCAAGACCTTTATAAGCTCTTCCGTAGAAGAGGAGCTCTCTCAGCCTCTCCCAGACGTACTGTGTGGTGGATGATATAGAAACAGTCATCTAATGAAGATGTTTATGTAGTTGGTTGCTAAGAGGCATTTTCAAGAGTTCATGAAGTTTAGGCACTTAGTCTGATCTTCTTTTCCTGAAGTGCAGAGTATTGATGGCTCCAGCTGAAGATAAAGCTGCTGCTCACTGATTATTGAAAGTGCTATACAGAGAAGTTTGGAGCATTAGATTTTGGATATGTCAAATCAGCCAAACAATTTCTGGAGATGTTGAGATTACATGTTTAGTGTTTAACTATTGTATTTGTAAAATTTGATATTTTCACCTTGAAATGACCCCTGTTTTTAAGAGCACTAGAATGTATGCCACATAGAACCCTTCAGAGCAGTGAGGAGCTTACTGTAATAAACTTCAGGGTCATACATCTCATAACTGATTATCCATGAGATTCTGAGGGAGGGGAATAGCATTTGATCACATAATTGTTCTGTCTAGTGCTTTCTGGGTTTGGACAACTTTTGTAATGCTACTAGTGTTAGTTCTATATGTGGCTTATGTATAGCATACACAGCTCTGATACGTGGCTTATTCAGCAGTAGATTATTGCTGCTTCTGCATGGAAAGGGAATAACCCACAGACAATAAATCTTGAGCCATGGTTAGATACCCTTCTGTTAGTACTGCTTTGTAGAAAATATGTGAAACTCGGTCCAGTGGAGTGCTATAGAGTCTGCCAAAGTCTGGGGTTGGCAAAAAAGACATGAGTAAATATTAGAAGGGTGAATTCAGAGTAGGTAGGGATGTGGGTTTCCTGCTGAGTGGCGTGTAGCCTTGCAATAAAAACAGAACCTGTATATACTATGTAAGTATAGATAGGGTGCCTGCCACCTCTGCTTTCTTGATATTGTTAGGCTTGGGTGCATAGGCTATTGAGAAATCAATGAATCTTTGATCCTAATCTTGCTTCTTAGTAATATTTAGTCATTGCATTTCAGTGGTTGTTCTGCTCAAATTTTGCTGCTACTTTTCTCATACTACATGGATTTCTCTCTGTTCTGTACCATTTGACGTGTGATTCTGAATCACATACTGCACCAGTTTGGTTCTTAGTGCTTCAGCTTCTGATTTAAGAGACTTCTGGCAATCTGGTTATTACATTGTTATCAATAGTCCGGTCAATATATTGAGTCCAACTATGCTTTCTATTCCAAAGCAACTTCTTAAAAGAAATTATCTGTCATGTGGAATGTTAGTATCTGATTTTTAAAACTTCTTTAACCTATCAAAATTTCCTTGGAAATGTATTTTCTGTTTGTTAACTTAAGTTCTCATAAGGGTGCTTGGAGTTTCACGTGCACAGACAGACACTGAACTGAAAATGGGTAAATCTGAGACATATAAAAGAACTTTGCATGTTAACGTATTCCAAAGTACATTTAACATCAAGACAGTGATCTATGCGCTGGTAAATTTTCATCCTAAGAAACAGTATTAACTTTTTACCTTTATGGAATGATGAAGTATGATATTGATGTTTACTTACTGTATAGCTGTGCCCCTGAGTGCAGAAGTGCATGCAGCATGCATCTTCAGAGTGGGAAACCTGTTAGTTCTCCTGATTATTTGGGTAAAGGGGACTCAGAGTAATAAGCAATCTTGCTATTCAAGTCTTGATTATTTTAAAAGCTTTCTTTAACTGCCACCATCTAAAAGCAGAGAAAAGTTACTTTTCCAGTACTACTCTTTTCGGAGGACCATACAGGTAAAAGGATTCTTAGAAATAAAGAGTTTAAGGCAAAAAAATGACACACCAGCCTCAGTAGATTGTGTAGTACAACGATTCTTCAGATTATTTCTTCACAGAAGGTGGAAATGTGTTTGGAAGTGGCTTAACATACAGCAACAGATAAATACCATGTAAATAAAATAGAGGGTATAACTGTAGAAAGTGCCTAAAACTGCTTATGAAACTTCTATGGAAGTTAAAAGTTATACTGATGAAAAGAAAATTTGGTGTTGAAGAGTGAGCTTTAATGTTTGATGCTCAGTTAAGGATACACTACTTTGAGTGTTTTATGTTGCAGGGTTTGTTTTGGGGCTTGGTGTTTTTTTTTTTTTGGCTGTTGTTTGCGGTTGTATTGTTTCAGTGTGGGGGTTTTTGCCTCCCCCCCCCCCCCCCCCCCCCCAAAAAAAAAAAAACAACAACAACCCACAAACAAACAAACAAACAAACCCACAGAGCTGTCTTGCATGACAGTTTTGTAGTACCTAATTTTTGGGGGGAGTTGAACAACATTTAGTTCCTTAATTCTTATAACTATATTATTCACAGGCTATTGTCTGATTGGGTAGGTTATCTTTCTCAATGCAGTAAGTGCATATACTGTTGACTGGACACTGGAAATGGGGAATTGAATGTCATAGGTGTTGGTGGTGTTATGGAAGCGTGACCTACATGTGATGTGTTGTGAAAAGAATGAAAAGAAAAAAATAGGTTTCTCCAATCTCCAATGTGAAAGTCAGTCTAAAGTAACAGGTTGTTTTTTTGGTTTTTTTTTGTTTTGTTGTTTTTTTTTTTTTTTAAAGGTATGTAAATGCCTTAAACTTACATGGAGATGTCTTTATTTTCTTTCTTTTGCATGTGTGGGATTTCTTGTCTAAAATGACAAGAAGAGAAAGAAACTAATAAGAGGCTGGGTATGAGAAAACTCTGCTGATTAGCATGGGGGAAAAGAGAAAAGTAAGATGGCTGGAAGAATGCAGATGGAAAAGCCTTTGGTTTAGTTCTGTTTTTTACAGGGTGTTGGCAACTTAAGCTGATAATGGCTAAAATATATCCAATTTTTAGTATAATGCTTGTTTGGCATTATACCATCATTCTGAAGGTAAGGAATGTGCTTTTCAGTATGTTATCCAGGAAGGGGAATATGTCCTACTTTCAGAATCAACGTCAATTTTTTCATAGAATCACAGACTGGTAGGGGTTGCAAGGCATCTCTGGAGATCATCTTGTCCAATGCCCCTGCTGGAGCAGGCACCCCCAGAGCAGGGGCACAGGGCCGCGTCCAGGTGGAGGGTGAATGTCTCCAGGGAAGGGACCCCACAGCCCCCCTGGGCAGCCTGTGCCCCTGCTCTGGCACCTGCACAGGGAAGGGGTTTGTCCTCATGTTCAGGTGGAACTTCCCGTGTTCCAGCTTGTGCCCGTTGCCCCTTGCCCTGTCGTTGGGCACCACTGAAAAGAGCCTAGTCCCATCCTCCTGATACCCGTCCTTCAGATATTTATAGGTATTGATGAGATCCCCTCTCAGCCTTCTCTTCTCCAGGCTGAACAAACCCAGGTCTTTCAGCCTTTCCTCACAAGGGAGATGCTCCAGCTCCCTGATCACCTTGGTAGCTCTCCGCTGGACTTGCTCCAGCAGTTCCCTGTCCTTCTTAAACTGGGGGGCCCAAAACTGGACACAGCACTCCAAATGTGGTCTCACTAGCATGGAGTAGAGGGAGGATAACCTCTCTCGACCTGCTGGCCACACTCCTTTTCATGCAGCCCAGGATACCATTGGCCTTCTTGGCCACAAGGACATGGTGCTGGCTCAGGGTCAGCTTGTTGTCCACCAGCACTCCCAGGTCCTTCTCAATAGAGCCTCTTTCTAGTAGGTCAGCCCCCAGCCTGCACTGGTGCCTGGGGTTGTTCCTCCCCAGGTGCAGGGCCTTGTACTTGCTCTTGTTGAATTCCCTGAGGTTCCCCTCGGCAGAGCTCTCCAGCCTGTCCAGGACTCACTGGATGGCAGCACAGCCTTCTGGTGTATCAGCCACTCCTCCCAGCTGGGTATCATCAGCGAACTTGCTGAGGTTACACTCTATCCCATCATCTAGGCCATTGATGAATATGTTGAACAGGACTGGACCCAGCACTGATCCCTGGGGAACACCGCTAGTGACAGGCCTCCATCCAGACTCTGCTCTGTTGATCATGACCCTCTGAGTTCTGTTGCTGAGCCAGTCCTCCATCCACCTCACTGTCCACTCATTCAGCCCACACATCCTAAGCTTGCCTGTGAGGATGCTATGGGAAACAGTGTCAAATGCCTTACTGAAGTCAAGGTAGACAACATCTACTGCTCTCCCTTCGTTGACTCAGCCAGTCACACCATCGTAGAAGGCTATCAGGTTGGTCAAATATGATCTTCCTTTGGTGAATCCATGTTGACTGTTTCTGATGACCTTCTTTTCCTCTACATGCCTGGAGATGACCTCCAGGATGAACTGCTCCATCACCTTTCCAGGGATGGAGGTGAGGCTGACTGGCCTATAGTTCCCCAGGTCCTCCTTCTTGCCCTTTCTGAAGATTGGAGTGACATTTGCTGTCCTCCAGTCCTTGGGCACCTCTCCCGTCATCCACAACCTTTCAAAGATGGAGAGTGGCTCAGCAAGAACATCCACCAGCTCCCTCAGCACTCGCAGGTGCATCCCATCAGGGCCCATGGATTTGCGAGGATCCAGTTTGCATAGGTGACCTCTGACACAATCCTCCTCAACCGATGTTAAGTCTTCCTTTGTCCAGATTTGGCCTCTCACCTCTGGGGGCTGGGATGCCTGAGGGCCAGCCTGAGCAGTGAAGACTGAAGCAATGAGGCATTCAGTAACTCCGCCTTCTCTGCATCCTGCGTCCCCAGGGCCCCTTCCTTGTTCAGCAGTGGGGCCACTGTGTCCCCAGTCTTCCTTTTACTGCTGATGTATTTAAAGAAGCCCTTCTTGTTATCTTTGACGTGCATTGCCAGATTTAATTCCAAGTGGGCCTTGGCCTTCCTTGTCACATCTCTGCATACCCTGACAACGTTCCTATATTCCTCCCAAGTGGCCAGTCCCTTTCTCCACATACTGTGAACCTCCTTCTTCCATCTGAGTTTCTCTAGAAGCTCTTTGCTCATCCGTGCGGGTCTCCTGGCTCCTCTGCCTGACTTCTTCCTCCTGGGGATGCACCGATCTTGAGCTCGGAGGAAGTGGTACTTGAATATGGATCAGGTCTCTTGGACCTCCCTGCCTTCCACAGCCCTAGCCCATGGCATTCTTCCTAGCAGGTCTTTGAAGAGGCCAAAGTTGGCCCTCTTGAAGTCCAAGGTTGTAACCTGACTCATAGCCCTGCTTCTACCTCGCAGTATCCTAAACTCAACCATCTCATGGTCACTGCAGCCAAGGCTACCCACAGCTCTCACATCCTCCACCAGCCCTTCCTTGTTTGTTAGGATAAGGTCGAGCAGCACAAATCGCCTCATTGGCTCCTCCACCACTTGTATCAAAATGTTGTTTACTTTGTGGGACATTACAGAAAATACTGTCAAACCAACTACCGATACAGTGAGCTAAATGGCACATTCCTGAAACATGAAGCCCATTTCACTTATATGTTATGTTTTTTTTTTTCTTTTACATGTTCAGTGACGAACAAGAAACCAGCTCAAGCATCTATTACGAAGGTGAAGCAATTTGAAGGCTCTACATCTTTTGTCAGGAGAACACAATGGATGCTCGAGCAGCTTCGCCAGGTCAATGGTATAGACCCTAATCGGGTGAGTTTGAACAGTTCTAGAAAATAAGAATTCAGCTCTTTTAACTGATTTGTGAATCAGCATTCTTTCACTATTCAAAAGGCATCTGGAAAGATAAAACACAGGTTTAAATGCAAATTCTCAAAAAAACTCAATGGGATTTGTGAGATTTATTTTAATGGGAAAGATGGGAGGAGGCCAAAGCTTATAGTTGGGGTTTTTCTTCCTGTCTTTCCCTACTTTTCTTCCTACTGCCTCTCTTCTTGGTGAAGAGGAAAATAAGAGCCTTGTTTGCCTTGTCTTCAGCTACAAGCCTCTTGGGGTCCATTTTGCGATGCAGCCATGTTGTAAAATAGAGCAGTAAGTAGCAGCAAGGACAGGAGAGGTTGCCGAGGTTCAAATTTGTGAAATATTGTGAACTTTGTGGGTTTTTTCCAGAACAGTCCTCTCCTCAGATCTTTTTGCGTGTCTTACCTTTTTCTCCTAAGTGTGGTGGTGTGATGTAGTAGCCAATGGCATGTGAATGCTGATTTAAACAAAAAAGAAAAAAAAAAAAAGAAATAGAATGAAACAAACCCCCACTAAATAGTTCTGGAATGCGGAATTTAATGTGGAATATACAGCCTGCCTTGAGCTGTCTCAAGGCAAAGTTGTACTAATATGTAATAAGATAATGAATGCAAGTCTTCAGTAGTAAACAGCAGAATTAGAAAGCAGGAATGTGGCTTATACTAGGTGATCACAAAGTGACTTAGTGTATTGTACAGCAAAATGTTTGTGACTAACCCCCTTGATTTGTTCAAAGCCGTGCTCTGATCAGCCACCTAAGCATCTTAAGTCTTTTGTACAAAAAAGCCCTTTGGCCATTGCCCTATGAAATGCAAGGGGTGGGATTATATTTTCTCTGGGTAAAAGGGACAATGAAAATGAGAGCAATGACAAATAGATAAGGGGTATGATATTTTTAGGCCCTTTCCCAGCATCTGCTATGCAGGTATGTAAATAAGAGATAATTGGGATACTCTCAGATTGAAAGTCCTATCAAGTTCTTAAGCTTCGACAGGTTCCTTAGACATTATTCCTAGTCTCATTGATTCAAAAAAGCATTTACTAGATTAGATTACAAAATTATATTTAGCAAATATTGCTAAATAAATAGCAATACTTGCATAAAAGCAATTTATTTTGGCACTTGATGCATGGTATAGAGCTGGACTTGGATTTGTTCTAGGAGTGGTCTTTCGTTCATGTTATCTTGAGACTTATGCAACACTTCATGATAATACATTAAATACAATAACTAGTACTTACTATTTGTTTTCCTTCTTTGGTTGAGTATGGGGAGCAGAACCAAATCTTCTATAATATAGTGTGAAAGTAGATTTTGTGCTGAGAGGCACAGATCCTTGCGTAACATAGAAGAGACAAGTAACTACATATGCGTAGATAACAAGGATTTCTTAGCAGATTCCAACTTTTAATGTTTGGGTTTAAAGTATTTTTGGTTTCAGTTATTTTTGTCATAGCTGAATATTCCTCATTAAAAATACCTGCAAGAAAAAAACTTACTGCTTTTTTTTTTTTTGCATCCAAAAATATGCAAAGGAAAAATAATCCAGGACGGTCTTGTGTTGCATGACCTTTCTGCTTTTTTCAGTGTAATACCTTGTAAAAAATAATAGCTCTGTATCTTTCTCCAAATAATTTATAAAACCGGAAAAATAGTAACGTGCTTTTTTTTTTCTTCCAGGATTCCCCAGAATTTGATCTACTCTTCGAAAATGCTTTTGACCAATGGGTAGCAAGCACAGCTTCAGAAAAATGCACATTCTTTCAGGTTCTACATCACACTTGTCAGCGATACCTTACAGACAAGAAGCCAGAATTTATCAACTGCCAATCTAAAATTATGGGAGGTAGGTCAGTTGAAGCTGAAGTACTTTGTGCAGTTGGACATGAAATTATTTTCATGCGAGTTATTCTGTATACAAATGAGCTTGCAGCCTAATTGCATCTTGAAATCATGGGTGTGAATATGCTAAACGTCACAGTAGTAAACTTCTAGGCTTTAGAATTTCTTCATCAAGCACCACTTCACACTTGTTCCCTTTGCTTCCCTAGTGTTCAGTTCCAGAGGCAGCATCCCTTACCCGCCTTGTGAGAAGTCATTCTCTTCCCTCTTTTTAGCAACCTTGATTTCGATTTGTGTCTCTACTTTTGTTCATCCAGAAACATTTCTGGGTGGACTGACATATTTTCTACTAAAAGCCTGTTCTGCATTGCCATTTCCCCACAAGTCTGTGGAAAAAGTGGTTATTACTAAACATCCCATGGGTTTTTTTAGAATTTACTTTGATCTTGACAGAAATCAGTTCGGAATTTCGTTACATTTCATAAGTTGCATATCTTAAGGTGAATTTCCAGGATTAGACTAAAAAAAGTCTGGTCAATGTGTGAAATTGGTATTCGCCATGCACTTCCCAACCAACAAAAAAGTATTTTTTGGGGAGGATTTTCACATATTTCACAAAGTATTCCTCAGGAAAATAAGCTGGTTTAGTTGTTCTTAGACTGGAATTTCTAAAAATAGTCGTCTTGTCTGCACTCAAACAGAACACCTCCCATGTTCTGCACAGTGGGAATAAAAAATTGTTTTTCTCAGTAAGTCTCCAAACTAGAAGAGAAGTGCAAGCTGACTTGGGGTTTTGTTTAGTTGTTGTTTCTTCCCCCCAGAAGATATCAGTTATATGGAGAGCCTTATTTCGTGCAGCCACCTTTATATGTTGTTTCTTCTGGCTGTAATTTTGTGCGGCATCCCTTTCCTCTAAAACACTGAAGGTAAACCTGAGGAAGGGGCAAATCATCTCCAGTTTGGTGCCTAGCTACTGATACTGAGGTTACAACTAACTCTGCGGTCATAAGTCAGAACTGTTCTGTCAATCATCCTTTTAGTGTGTTCTCAAACTACAAAAAAGATATAAAATTTCTTGTAAAGTTCCTCTCGTTTTTTTTTTTTTTTCCATTTCCATACTAATAGGATTTCCTTTGTTTTCTTTTTGGTGTCATGGGGAGGAGGGAGGATCGGTTTCTGCACTGATGGGAGAAGATATCCTCCAAGATTTTTCCATTTCATATGGAAGAAATCTCATGTCAAGCCTTTGTTTGTCATCTGTTTGCTCATGATGCTTACTTACATCCTTCCTGCAAATAAGTCAATGTTAATAAACCACCACACATTTCGGCCTCTGACCTGTCCAAAATTTAGTTCCTGATTCAGCTGGCCCAAATATTAACCGTTATCCTAAACAAGTATCATCGGAGGGGGGAGGAAATCAACACTGAGATTCATAAACTTCTGTTTGACTTCTACTTTAATACACACTAGACCCTACCATGTCCCATGAAGCGTACCCACCTTCTCTCTATTACAACTTCATAGCTAAAATGGGCTTATTCAGCCATCCTCTGATACAGATGGTGACTGTTTCCATGTTCCTTGCCTGTCATTCTGACTGTGTGCGGATGCAGTCCGTGTGTGTTCACACACGGTACGGACTATGGATGTGGTATAGGGCCAGGGATTAAAATCTCCTCATGCATACAGTGCTTCTGCTTTTTCCTCGCACTGGGTTACAGACTCCCTGAGGATAAGTTTAAATTTGACAGAAACTATCATAACTGTAAACCAAGTAATAGTTGACACTAAATTCCAGTGACTTTCTATGTGTCAGCCTCACTGAGCAATGGGAAGTCTACTATTAGCAAATAACCAGTATCAGTAATTATCAAAAGCAGTGCGATCGTATCATTGGAAATTATTTTGTAATACGTAAGGGGCAATAGTCGGTTTAAATGTCTGCTGTTCCTTTCACTATTCAGATTGGTATTCTTAACTGGATTCTCAGGGTTAAAGGCAGGTCTCCTTGGTAATATGTAATACTGTCAAAGTTAGTTCAGCTGCTGGGTTATATTAGTTGGTCCGTTGCTTTGAGGCAAACGGAGTAATTCAGTGACCAGAAGCAGCACCATTCATTGATTATAGGAGCTGTTCCGCAAGTTGGTAGTCAGCAGGCTCAGACGCCGGGGAGGTACCTGCAGTTCTGATAGCCCTCGTTTGAAGCCCAGGGATGGGCCAACTGTGCATCAAAACTCATTTAGTCTGAAACCTGCAATATCAGAGTGGGTTTTTTTTTACGGAAAATACAGTGAAATGTGTTGTCAATCTCAAATTCATCCTGACTGGAAAAAGTAAGGTCCAACTGTAGCTGAGCAAACCAAAGAACATATACCTGAGAATATAGCTTGAAATTAATTAAATTTAGGGGTTTTATTGTTGTTTTATTGGGGTGTTTTGTTGGTAATTAGCCAGAGCTGTATATTCAAATCATTCTTAAACCGTACTGTGGTTAGATTTCAGATGAAGCATGTCACTTCATCCCCTCTACTAAGGTAGCATTTATGCTTTAAGTGATATTCTTTTAAACTTTGAGGGATGTGAAAAGTAATGTTCCTCTTGGCTGGTTAGTCAGTTTAACTGCTAATACCCTACAAGTTTTTTTTAACATAGACTATTAGAATATATGTATGCAAACGCTCACATGCTTGTGTATGTAATGATGTAGATACACATTACATACATGATACGTGTATCTTGTAGCTAGTGCATATTTTCAAAAACAAAATAGTGCCACCAAAGAATCCTTCCTTCCAAGTGGAACTGAAGTTGAAAGAACTTGAAGGGCTTGTTTACAAGCTTACTTATCTTATTGAGTCTTATTCCTTCCTAAAGGATAGGAGTGAAGAAAGCGAAAATCATGCTGCTCCTACTTCTGCAGGAAGTGCTTAGGAGCTTAGGCCGTAAGTAAATACGGGTGTCCCTGTGGAACTGCAGATCCTCGTCATTGCCTTTCTCCTTTTACCGCACGTGCACGTGCACGCACACGTGTGCATTGCCCATGCACACATGCACTTACTTCCCCCTACGGGCCAGAGCCCTGCCCCTGATTCTTCTTCTCCAGAACCATCTTTTGCTTTGTTTTCATTCGGGTATCATTAAGGAAATAGTCTGTAGAGTTAAACAGGCTAAACTATTTTCTGTAATTTGATTATTAACATTAGTAATTACAGCAATAATGAGAACTGATTAAAGGTGTGGGTGCTAATTCTGAGAACAAAGAACAAATTCGTATTTTAGAAGACTGTAACAAGACTCCTCCCACTAGTATCTTGTACTAAATATATCAAGTTTGTCTTTTGTTTAGAATTTAGAAGAGCCCTCTCTAAGTTTATGTGCATGCTGGATGTTATTTTGGAGCGGAAAGGTGAGGCAGGCGTTTGGGGGTAGAGGGCTTTTTGACTGAGAAGAAATATTTTTCACTTCTGTATCTTCCTAACTTATGGGTTCAGATACTGGAATATGCCTAATTTGCAGCATCTCTCTGTTGCGTTAATTGTTGTTCAGTGGCCAAGTTAATCAGATTGTATTTACATCAGTAACGTAAAAAACAAAGTTGGAGATGAGAACAACTTAATTCATGATGTGACATTAGGCTGACACTGAGGATGAATTTGACTCTCATTTCTGGATAGAACCCTGTGATACAGCATTTGAAACACCTCAAAGATTAATTCTAGGCCTATAAGAATAAACAGTTGCTGCCACCTTTAGATTGGTATTAGAAATTCATAATCCTTGGAGAGGAGCAAGACCTCAGGTTGAAGGAAGATTATGATCTTGTGATTTTTTTGTTTGTTTTGAGCTTTGTTCTACATATATGCTTTGGTTTTAACAGTTATTCTGATCAATTAATTAAAATATTCTTAAAAGCTCAAAGTAATGACATCTTTGCCTCCGTAACCTTTTCTTCAGAGCAACTGTCAGGAGTTATTAATGGATCATTCTTTTTCTCCTCCAAGAATATATTGCCAGTGTAAGAGTGGTAATGAGTACTACTTTTTTCCTATGCTATTGACTCACTTAGCTTACACATTTGAGACCCGGTAGGCATGTAGTGGTGTTCACCATAGTGAGCAAGATTAATGACTGACTTAAAGAGGTGAACAAGAACTTGCCGTTAGGAATTGGCATGGGAAGAAAGACAATTGCTCCCCTTCTTCAAATACCTGGTTGTTGCTGGTTTCAGTTCTTACCTGATAGCCATTGAGAAAGTGTGTAATTGAACATATTATTCTTACAGGCTTCCACTTGTAAACAAATTCTGATGCAAATGCATTTGGGGGGGGGGGGGGGAAAGGCTGAAGTATCTACCATGTTATTTTGGTGGTGTTTTTGCCATTTGAAGTTACTGACCAGATGAATCTTAGCAATGTTTCCATGCAGGAACAAAACTGTTCGCATCTGATTAAGGCATTGCTTGCCAATATATACTAAGTACTGGGTTGTTTGCTTTAGGGAAAATAAAGGCAACTGTCAGTCTAGAGATTGAAATATTAGAAATAAATTTTCTGCTGCCAAAGACCATTTCAGGTGCTTGCTTTTATGCCCTGCATATTCATGTCAAGATTAATTCTGTTTTACCATTTTCTTATTTAACTGAATGGATTTTAGTTACCTTAAGCATAAAAGCTATGTGTTGAGATTAGAATGGATAAGAATAGTTGAATGCTTGTTCCGTGGAAAGATTGCATATAATCATAGCTCTAAATTAACTTTCTAAAATGGGAATCTTGGGCAAAAAAAGTACATTATGTTCTTGTAAAATCTGTAGGGGTACATAAAACAAGAAAGGACATTTATCATTACGAAGGTTGGTTCCTTTTTGATCTGTATAACTCTGAGATGAGATAATATCGAAAGCATTAAGCAATATATTTTCTTGCCTTTTCTGAAGAGTGAAGGCCTAAGTGAGGTGTTATCTTGAAGATGCAGAATATTACTGTTTTTCGTAGAAATTGACATTTTTTTTTGTGTCAAATGAACAGATGCTGATGTTCAGAGACCCAGAATGGATTTCTGTGCTTCTGTAGTAATTACTGATTCTGAAAGTTACTGGTTGGTTAGACTTCCATTAAGTATAAATATTAGTATTAAAAATATTACTGACTTAGGTTAGTGTTGATTTTTATAAATGTATTAGATTAGAGTTTGAAGTTTTTGAGTTGAAATAAACATCTCAGTTTGGAAGAGGGTAAAGGTTGTGGTAATACGCAATGGACCCTAATTAGATATTTCCTTAATTTACAGCTAATCTGCAATATACAGTAATGTCCTGTGCTGGCATCAATGCTAGTGTTTAAAAACATCAACAGAAGTACATTTGAAATAGAGAAGATAAGTTTTTCTGAAAAACATTTGTGACCTGTCAGTTTGGCTCTTAATTGTTGTGCTATATATATTCTCCAGACTTTAATTATTAATTTCTCATTTCTGTAATTTTGACTGAACTTTAAACTTCAGTACTGTATTTTAGAGGCAGGAAGGCAGGGACATCAAAACTATATGGTGATGTGGACCCTAGAAGAAACAAAAGTTTGTGAATGTAATTGGCTTGAAAAATTATAGATAATATCTTAACCTTTTTTAATGAAATGTTTATTAACACTAAAATCAGATCAAGACAAAAAGATCAAATGTAAAGAAAATAAAAAACCACTTAGATTATGAAAACCCTTGTTTTATTGTGTTGCCTATGTAAAAACACTTAAAAGATCAGCTATCCAAAGGTATGAATATAATAATAATTTCATTAATATCAAAGGTTGGAAGTAATCTATTATTCTCTTGTTCTTGTGAACATTAAGTGAACTAGTAATTACTGAGGCTTAGGGAACCACTTTCTTGTGTAGCTACTCCAGTTTGCCCGTTGCGGTATGACATCCCTGTGAGAAGGTGGTGGTGCCTACAGCTAGGCATGATAGCTAGATGTGATGATCCGCTCTGGCGGTTGTATTTACTTCTCTGCTGTGTAAATAAAATACAGTTGGTTCGTAATGCAGTTCTACAGAACTGCTGTTGTATCTGTAGTGCGTTCCAGCACCTTTGAGCCATACGCTTGTGTGTATTTTGTTTCACCCTGTGTCTGTGCCTTGGAAAATATTTTCCTAGGAAATTGCATTTGAACTGAATGTATTGTTTATTGTGGCTTGCAAGTTGCTGTGCTGTTGGTTTTGGTGCATTAGAGTTCTGCTTGAAAAAGTACTTCGGTGGAAAAAAGTGCACAGCCTGTAAAAATAAACTCAATAGAGAAGGAGGTGTTTGCACATGTCAGTCATGCCACGAATCTGATTCCAGGAGAAAGCACAGTGTCCCAGTGTAACCTACAATAAGAAAAAGCTTATGTGGGCCCCATGTTGCATTACAGTGAACAGTAGAGATCACATCCTCCATCTGTAAAGTTACTATATTTCAGATGAAATGCAACTGCCTGGACTCAGAGATGCCATTGATGAGAAGTTTGCAACATCTTCTAAAAAGCTCACTGTGGGTAGCTGATATTTGCTGGGCTTCCCTAAAGAAAACTGCTGATCAGTAAGCTGAAGAAAAGTTAATGTTTTTCTTCTTTACTGACGGATTGGTCTTAGCGCATCTGAGTTGTAATATATTCAGTTTGTCAGTTCTGTAAGCCCACCTCAAGGACAACTACTAGTGCTTCTTACCCCAGACGTGGAATTTATCTTGAATGTAATTCATTGTAATAGTGGCAAAGCTATTCACTGCCAGTTTGACCCATTGGTTTATTGAGATATCTTTTACTGTTTCACCTTGCATAGCTTCATTAGTTTAATGCTTTTACTAGAAAGATAAAAGTCTGATTTACACATAGTTAGTATACTTACAGGTATATAGATATTTGTGTATAGCATAAATGTATGTTTGTTTTTATATAAGTATTTTATAGCACTTTGGAATTTATCAGTATTTGCTTAAAATGAACTAGATGCTTGTTCGGTGTTGATGCTGCTGAGTGTTAATTGATCAGTGAAAGATGTCTTCTGGTCACTTTTGGACATAACCGCATGAGACCAGAGTTTCTTCATCCTTAATGAATCTTCTTTTGATCTGGCTGTACTCTGATATGGAAAGGTGATTGTCCATGTTCATAACACCTCCAGAACTATTAGAAACGGAAAACAGAATTGCTTCTCTTTTTAAAGAAGAAAAAAAGCAGCCTTGGGTGATTGCCAAATGAAGTCTTTTAAAAGGAAAACTGAACCACTGAATGCCCAGCTGTTTCAAAAAGTAAAATCCTCCTTTTCTGTTCCTACAACTCAGTATTTCTTATGTTACTTCTTTAGGTCACAGTTAACTTCATGTAATATAGCCATTGTTCCCAGTCTGGAAAGTGAATGCAAGTGGTGCATCGATAGTAATAGCTGAAAATAAACTATTGAAAATACCTCTGTGGGACACTTTTGTGTGAATCCAAATCCATTTCTCAGTATTTGTGAGCTGCTTAAGTCCTTGAGAGTGAATTTTATATAAATTCTTAGGTTGCTTGAGACAAGAAAACTCAAATGAAGTATTAAAAATAGTTTTTCTTAAAATGAGAGCGCTCCAACCATTTGACCTCATCTTGTTTGAAAATCACACAGCCACTAGCTCATTCGAAATGTATTGCTCAGAACCATCTGGTGCTTAATGAAGGGATACATTATTTTCAAGTATCTCTTCATTCTCTTTTTGAATTTTGATCTTTTTCCAGTTTCAGTCAGAAGGGGTAGGACTTGATCTTGCTCCAGAATCACTTCCTGATCTTCTGGGTAAAAATCCTCTATGCCATATTTTTCATAAACAGTCCCGTTCAAAGTCATAAGGCCATGATGTTACTATACATCTGTATGAAGTAAATACGAAGTGTAAATTATCTTGTCCAGCTGTTGTGGTTTAGCCCAGTCAGCAACTAAACACCACCCAGCTGCTTGCTCTCCCCCACACCCTCCTTGGAATGAGGGAGACTATGGGAAGAGCCAAAGTAAGAAAACTCATGGGGGGCTGAGATAAGAACAGTTTAATCATTAAAAATAAAACAGTAACGATGATAATAGGATAATGAATCGTAAAATAAGGAAAGAAAGTGAAGTGAAACATCTGGTTGAGGTTAAAAAAAAAAAAAAAGAAAACCAAGTGATGTAACGACTCACCGCCCGCTGACTGGCGCCTCTGGTCCCCGAGCCGTGACCGCTGCTTCCCCCAGCCAGCTCCCCCCAGTTAACATACTGGGCAAGATGTCATATGATATGGAAAAACCCTTTGGCCGGTTTGGACTAGCTACTAGCTGTCCCGGCTGTGCCCCCTCCCAGCTCCTTGTGCCCCCGGCAGAGCACGGGGAGCTGAAGAAGTCCTTGACCAGTGTAAGCGCTACTCAGCAACAACTAAAACATCAGCGTGTTATCAACATTATTCTCATACTAAGTCCAAAACACAGCATTACACCAGCTATTCGGAAGAAAATTAACTCTATCCCAGCTAAAACCATTGCTTCTGCTCCAATAATCATTCTAAATTTAGTACAGCATTCTTTCATAACTAGCAGGAATTCATTAGTGTTGATATTTTCAGTCTTCTGTACTTGTCCTGTTGACACATCTAGGAATAGTTCATTACACATATTTCCACCATGTGGTTTCACAGCAATGGCTCTCTTGCTACCCTGATAGCATAGGTCATTTCTCTTCTGAAGGATTTTAGCATCTGCTTCATCTTTTGTGGTTCCCATATTGGCATAAGAATGCATAGAAGACCTTGTCTGGATAGTCTCATTGGCTAATGTTTAATTTTTCTTTCTGATTGTTCACATGCAATGTTAATTTCATAGATGCCTTTTAATTTGTAATATCAATAGTATATGGGCTGTGGTTTTTTTCTTGTTTTTCATTTGTTCGTGTTTTGTGGGGTTTTTCTTGTTTATGGGTGACTACAGCTTACATTTTGCCTTCTTGTAAACCTAGTATTAGAAAATACAACTTGAAATACGCCACTACAGTGGAAAAATCAGGATTGTTTTCCCTCTGACTTAGGTTCTTGCAGTTCAAACTACTTTGAACATGGCTGAACTTCCTGGGTTCAGGGCTTCCAAAAAATTAATTAGAAAACAGTATTTAAAGCCCATGCTAAATGTGTGTGAAGATGAGGCAAATGACACAAGTTAAACTACGTTCTCTATCTCTAAACTTTCTGGGAACCGAGGGGAAGGAGGATAAGCACTGTCACTCAGCAGCTGGGATGTTGGGAGGTGATCCCTTTGTTCCACATGGCAGGAAACGTAATCCTTTCCCGGTCACCTGGAATAGAACTTCCAGATTCGGAAGGCTGGTTAGAAGAATAAAGGAATAGAACAACTAAAATTGCTTCTTTATGTGTTAATACATACTTAATTTTGTGCCCAGCAAACCTAAATCTACAACAAAGACATACTATTAAGCATTTTATTGCTGAATGTCTCCTCTGTTTTCATCTCTATTTCAATTCTGTGTACATAACTGTTTAAAAAAAGTCTGTTGGCAATACTGTTGAACAAAATAGCCCATTCTAGTTTTGTTTTCCACCCCCTAATTTTAACAGCTATTCCATCCTAGCCTAATTATATATAACCAGTGTCCACATTTGAATAGAATGTCAGTCCCTGTTCTTCTTTGTCTTAGAAGAAAAAGCTAGTTTCTGGGTGTCTAGCATCTTTCATCTGGTGTCCAAATGAACGTATATATGAAAACTTCCTCCTCACTGAGGCATCTAAACTGCTTTTCTAACCTGGAAGAGGTAAACTAAAAGACAAATTTGTAGACCATCAGTCTAGGTAGAGGATAAATAGCAAAATATCTTCCAGGCTACTCAAGTCATTTGAAAAATAACTCACAAAATTTAGTTGCAATGACTTGATATTTTTATGATTACTTTTCATGGATTATCATCATTGTTTAATATAAAATTAAGAAATAGAGCACTGGATATAGTCTCGATGATGTCTTAGACCAAATTGTTGGAGGTTTTTGCTGTTCAGAATTACTTCTCCTACAAAAGAGATAATGCATCATATCACATATGTCACAGATCGCCTGCTCTGGCATGATAGTAATTTTTGAAGAATATAATTTATTGATTTGCTGTCTTTTCACAGTATTTAAACTCATTCATAAAACGCAAAACTGATGGATCTACATCCCCTTTACTCACTGTAGACTTAAATGCATTGCATTACACCTGTGCAGCTGTAGAACATCCTGAGAGGAGAAGAGGCTTGGTATGGACACCACTGTTTTGATTCCCAGGGGTGGAATCAAATCTGAGATGACAATCCCTAAAAATAACTTAACTCTCCCATTATTGAAGGTTAGAAGCTGGTCCAAGCTACTGAAAGGCCAGCTATACTGGCTAATTGTGATAGATCCTGTGCTGCTACCAGGCTACAGGCAAGTTCTGTAAAGACATTTGTCTCATCCCTATATTCTGTTGGCATTTTTTCTTCATTAAAATAATACATAATTGGTGAATTGTAATATTTTATATTCTCTCCACTGCCAGACCACTAACAAGATATAACATCAAATGGTTTCTTTCCCTCTTTGCTTTTAGTTATATTTGACAAATACATAAAACCAGTACCTTGGCTGGTTTCTGTTTCTGCTTACCAGTATGTACCCTCAGTTTGCACACCGATATAAACAATATATTCTGTTTCCTTTTCCTGTCCTTCGCCCCTCTAAAGGACTAGTGCTGAAATGATGCTCTAAAGCCGTTTATGGATTTGGACAGGAAAATACAGAAGGTAAGGTTCTCTCAAGAGTTGTCTTAAGTTTGCAGTTAGGGAAGTCGTTGCTATTCTGGCCTGGATGGATTTTTAGTAGCATATCCTTCCACTCCTGATGAATGACTCAGACTTCCCTTACCCGCCTCCTCCAGGAACCACAGCAGTGTCCTCTTCATTCACTGTGAACTTCAGCTCCAAGTTATTTAGCTGTTGAGCACCTGGATACTGTGATTGTTCCGCATGGTTCATGCGTGATAGTGGTGCAGAAGTGAAGAAACTTTATTCCATCAGTGTCTTGTTTAGAACGTTTCCACAAAGCCATGATTAAAAGGTCAGGCAGACAAGTTGAGCATAACTCTTCTAGTGAGTACTATCAGTAGTCTAGTTATATTAGTCTTAAAATCAGATCATTTACTCAGGTCCGCAGGTGGACCTTGCAGCCTCTTCTGAGCTTAGTGCAGCTGAGACCATACTACTTGCAAGAACCTGGATAACTAGCAGCCCAGATCTGGAAGGGCTATGTAGAGAGCAGTCACTGCAGGATTCTGAAATACAGACGAGTGAGCCCAGAAAGAGTTTTCTTTTTTAGCTTTCTTTCCAGTAAGTAAGTTAAACCCAGGGCTAAAACAAAAAGGATTTTTTTTTACTAGTCATTTTTTTTCCGTGCAAATCTAAAGAGCTGACATGGCTAATGAGAGCCGAGAAAGAAACTGATCTCAGTTGTCAATAAAGCTTATCTTGCTTTGTTGTTTGCTGATGAAGGTTTTACAGCTGAACAGTTAGGATTGTCATTTTGCCTCCTACATTCTTTATAATAAGTAGGACCCTTTTAAAAGTATAATGTTATGATTCACAATATATTTTTTTGTGAAATTTTTACTCTTAGAAGTAACTTGGAAGCATCTGTTTAACTCCCAGGGTATAGATATTACTTAACTACCTACAGGAGTAAAATATGCTGTTTCCTCATGTGAGAACTGAGATATGTTAAAGTTGGCTTTTTTTGGCCTTACAAGTACAAGATTACAGACATGTAAAAAGAAATTGTATGCAGATGTAAATAATGATTGAAAACCAGTGAAGTAACAAACGAGGGTTATGTTAGAAATGTTGTTACAGTATAAAATATTCTAAATTACTAGAATTAATGTTACAGGCCTCATATCAGATGTTGCAAATCAGGAAGACTGAAAAGTATGGGATCATATTTTAAGAGGTTTATAGAGGTTTAAAAAAGTGCTTATAACAGTTGAAATCTTTGGTTTTCTTTTTTCTTATGTGCTTTAGACAAAACACTAAATTAGGTGGATTTTTAATGTAAAAGTCTGCTTCAAAATAACATGCAATATCTGCCTGCATTTTTCTATTCACAGCTGTTCTTGGCCACTGTTGGCATAATGGGTATTAAAAGATTCATTTGTGTCAGAAGAAATTGCCTTCTCCACTTCAAAACAGGGCAAAGTAATGTACTCAGTCTTAATTTGAGATGACTTCTTATTCTGAAACCTGCATTACTTTCCTGCGCAGAATCAGATTTTTGCAGTGGTGGAATTGATCTGGGAATTTAGAGTACAGGACTCTCAATGTTGCATGATCAGTGCAAGCTAACCTAAGTGCAGAATATGTACCGCTTATAAATTACCACACTTCGGTAACTAATGCTCCTTTTGAAGGTCAAACACTTTTCAGGTTCAGGTGCAAAAATACACAGAAGCGTTCTTTACTTCCAAAGAAGGTGGAAGTCCATTAAAATCTTCCTGTTCAGGCTGAGTTAGGAGACTTCTGGATTTTAAGGCTCCAACTAAAGTTGGGAAGGACATTATCCTTGAAAGGACTGTCATTCTTTGTTTTTGAAAGATAAATTGAGATATTTATGTTCAGATTTAAATCTGCAGCTTCAAGTATTTCAAAGTTTCATAATTAAATTAATCCAGTAAGGATACTACTTTCTATTAATGTTCTTTCAGATCACTTAGTCATCCTTTCTGGCTGATAATTTAAATATTGAAATTATCTAGAGAACATTCCATTCATGTGGTGCTGGAATTCATTAAGTTGTGAGAGGTAATTATCTAATAGGATTACAATCACAGAAATAATATTTCTGTAATCTTCTACTTAATAACTCGAGCTGTTTAATAAGGCTTTCATGTGGCTATTTAAGAGAGTTCAGAAACATTTTATCTGTGTGGTTCTTTTTAGCAGCAGTTTCCTCTTTTATTCAGAAGACCTAAATGAGGCTGTCAGCACCAATACCCGTGAAAGGGTGTGTAACAGTCACTTGGCAGGGGGATGAGAGGGATGAAAAAGGAGGGGAAGGACATGTTCATCCTGTTGACCTTTATGATCATCTGTTATGCTACAGTAGCGATGGAAAGCCTTTGGCTAGTGGTAGTCTAGGAACTGTAACTCCCTGGTAATGATGATTTTAACAAAACAAGTATGCTCGGTAAGGAGAGGCAGCTTATGGAAGTGTGAAGTGCCACCATCAGTTGGAACTTTACTAGTCTAAATATTTTGATTTTGAGTTAACTAAGCTTCCTAAGGTAGAAGCCTGAAGTTCGCTTAGTCCTTTATTACTGTTGTAGTGTTTCTGGTTGGTCATTCCGGATGCAGGTGTTCCTTGTTGTGAACAGTTTCCATGACAATTTTAGTGGAGGAAGAGATTTGCCTTCATGTCTTTAGTGCTGTGTTGCAGTAATGAACAACTGTTCATTTTTTTTCTATGGCCTAATTCCTTCTCCTAACAAAATCTGTCCGTTTGATTGCTGAATCTAGCTAATATGTGGGAGTCACCTGAACCTTGACAGCCTAGGGGACACTTTCAGACTAGGGAAACTTGTAACTTCCTCTTTCCCCTTTTCCTTAAAAAAAAAAAAAATAAAAAAAAAATAAAATCCCTAAACAGCTGAACCTGAACAAATGCCCGGTAAAGAACTTGAACTTCCTGTGGTCACTTTCTTCTTCCTGAAGTGTTTTCAGTGGTTTTGTACAGTTTGGAGAGTGCAGGAGGAGGTGGCTTTTGAGAAGGGCGCTTTAAAAAAGTGACTAATCAGATACAAGCTACATTCAAGTAGATTGTTATTATCGACAGTAGCTGGTTGAAAGAAATGGGAGAAATGTGCACAATTAGCAGAGAAAACATTCAGACATAAACATAGTCATACCAATCCTGGGCGACTGGGATGTTGCTAAAAGATTGCCCTTAAATGTATAACTCCTAGGTTGGCAGAGGCTGAGGTTACTGAGGGCAGCTGCTCTTGCACAGCCCGTGTCAGGCCAGGCGCTGCATTTTCCATTTGATGCATTCAAACCATTGCCCTTGACTGACTCCGTCCTGACCTGAACCAGTTCTCACTCAGCCACTTTTACTTTTGAGCTACAACTTTATTTCAGCCTGTGTTGTAACAGAAGTTGGTGATTCTCAATATGCTACTGAAGTAGTTTTTTTGTAAGTATACAGATTGAGTCTGTAGCTAATGCAGAATTTTCAAAGTCACCAACATGATTTAGAAGTGTGACTCTGTTGACAATAAATACACTGTGATCCACGCCTCTGTTGTAGTGGGTTAGTGCGTTATGCTTCTCAGTAATTAACACTACTTAACCAGAAGCTCCATCAATAGTATTAACACAGTGACTGTGAGCAGTACCTTTGTTTAGAAAAATCCTTCAGGGTATGTTGCTGCCTTATCCTCTCACCCACCCTACGAGAAACATCAATACTTTGGTGAATTCAGTTTGAAACAAAATTGCATCTGGAGTTGTGTAAACCCTTTGGGATTGCCTTGACAGGGAAAGGTGCATTAGGCTTTGTAGTAGTTCTGGTTGGGATGGAGCTCGTCTCCTCCACAGCAGCCAGTATAGTGCTGTATTTTAGATTTGTGACCAAAACTGTGTTGATAACACACCAGTGTTTTAGGTGACCAGTGCTTACCCAGTGTCAAGGCCTTCTCAGTTTCTCATTCTGCCTGCCCCCAGCAAGTGGGCTGGGAGAGGACACAAGGAGGGGAAGCTGACACAAATTGACCACGGAGGTGGTCCATGCCATGTAACGGCAATAACAACTGGGGGGGCTGCCTTTTCCCAAGGTAGCCGTTGCTTGGGGACTGGCTGGGCATTGGGCAGCTGGTGGTGTGTGATTGGCTTTCCATCATCTGCATTTTGTTGGGTTTTTTTTTTTGTTTTGGGGTGGGTTTTTTTTCCCTTCGCTTATTAAATTGTTTTTATCTCAACCTTTTGAGTTTACTCACTTTTGCCCTTCTCATTCTCTTCCCCTGTTCCACTGAGTTGGAAGTAAGCAATCAGCTGGGTGGGTTCTTACCTGCCAACCAGGGTTAACCCACCAGTAGCTTTCATTCAAAATAGATTTTTTTTCATATTAAATTTAACTATAGTTATATTTATTATTATTGGCAAATTGAATCAAAGATGTGTTAAATGAATTTTTTTTATTTTACTGTTTGCAATTTGAATTGGTAATTTGATCAGATCAGTCTGCTAGTGCCTCATGCAGGCACTCTTAAACGCTTTTCATATGCAGGGGTTTTGTTCCTTTTCTTGGTCTTTGTCAGATGTTCTGTGGAGAAAACCTTTTTTGATTCTTTTTCTCCACCTTTGAATCTGGTCTTACTTAGGTGACCCGTCAAAGTAATACCTGTAAAGCTTTAGATAACATTATTTCGCAGATCATCTATGCAACGTAGCTTTCTTTTAGTATCTGTAAGGACATTTATCTTTTCAGCCAACACAAATACTCTGTATGTATAAAAGCATTTATATAAACTGTTCAAAAGTATGAATAATTTACTTGACAGCATTGCTATGGAGTACTGAATAAAAGAGAAGAGAAACTCAGTAAAACAGGTGTTCTCATTATCAAGAGATTTCATCAATGAAAAAAATCTTTTATTTTACTCTAATGCCCCTATGTTGTTCAGTGTCACTATTTAAAATAAAAGGGCACTAGCATTGGAGATGCTTCCATTTTCTTCCAACTGTGGCAAGAAAGTTTATCCTACTCAGCTGTCCGTGGAAGGGTTTTTTTATTGTCCCTTGCAGAACCATAAAAAGGGATGGGTTTTTTATGTAATACGGCTCTTTCTAAATCTAAGATTTTGCAAGCCACGTTGAAAAACTTGGATATACCTTGCTTGTTAGGAATAAAAATATTGAACTGTTGAAGCCTTAAGGTAATTAAGGTAATCTTTTTTTTAAGACCTCATCTTCTCCACTTGATTAAATTTTATTCCCTATGCTGCAGAAGTCACTCTGTTCATGTGCCGCTTTCAGATTTTGGTCAGCTAATGGTCTGCTGTGTTTCATGATACTTGATTTTCTTTGGTTTGTGTGGTTCTGGTTAGGAGATGTTGAAATAGGGAAGTTAAACAGCAGAGATCATCAAGATGTATTTATTTGGTGTGTTTGGAAATAATATTATTTGGCCAGCTAGAAGTGAGGTTGGCTCTTTTCTTAGAGAAATTTATGAAAATAATTCAGTCAAGATGATACATGCAAAGATACTTTGTCTCATGAAAACCCCAAAGCCACAAATAGTTGGAGACTTGAAAAATATACCAGATTAGTATCACTATATATTTACCTTGCTCTAAAACTTTTTTGGAAGATTCTGCTTATTCTTGCAATTTTCTTAAATGTCCATAAATTTTTGTTAAACAACATCTTCAGGAGTTTTCTTGGAAGATAATGAACGTTCAAACCAGAACAGACCAAAATCTATTTAGCCTAGTATTTTGTCTTCGATAGCAGTCATCACCTTTATTTCATTATTTGCTGAACAAAATTACCAACTTCCAGTGCTTTTGGGAGGAGGGAGGAATACACATTCTAAAGGGAAGTTTTACAGCATTTAAATAAGTTAAAGCATGGTTGTCTGAAGGAGATCAAGCAGCTGGCTTCAATACAGTTCCTGCCTGTAGCTAGACTGATTAAAGTGAAAGTAAAATTAAATAGTAATATGGACATAAGGCATGTGACTATTGGCAGGCACTGCTAACTGTAACTCAGGACTAAGACTTCCTGTAACTTGTTCTAGCTGTTGTGAGTCCAAAGCAACGTTGTAGGAAACATCTGATTTGTGCTGTGTTCAGAAACGCGTTAGTTTTTCTATGGGGCAAATCCCCACTCATCCTTGAACGTGGAGAGAAGTTTTGCAGTGGAGCTACTTATACTCTAGTAGATTTAGGGGAGGTATGGGGAAGCCTATGTCACAGTGTTCGTGGGCTGCAGGTCGCAGAGCCTGCTTACTCACACAGGTGCTGACCAGCACTGGTGGTGGAGATACTTAGCTGGAAGAAGTACAAATTCCCACACAGTAGCCCACACTAGAGGATTTCTCTCCCCTCAATTTCCTGCTGCTTAAGCCACAGTACCTTCAGGTTTAGCTTAACAAACATTATCTCTGCTAGAGAGAGAACCTACCAGAAACAGAAAGCTGAAATAGCAGCCTTTTGCTGACCAAAAAGACACAAAAGGACATTCAGTTAAAAAAAGTCTCGCTGTGACTCATATGAGCTGCCATACTGGTAGATTTGATCGGGCTTTTTTTCTGTAGTCTATTAAAACTTCTTTAAGAAGTAGTTGAAGGAGTTTAGCATCAGGGGAATACTGCGGATTTCACAAGAACAAGTGTAGGATCATGCACCTGGGAAAACATAATCCAGGAGTGCAGCCCAGACTGGGATCCACCTGGCTGGAGAGCAGCTCTGTGGGAAGGGACCTGGGGGTCCTGGTGGGCAGGAAGCTCAACGTGAGCGAACAGTGGCTGCTGTGGCCAAGAAGGCCAACAGCGTGCTGGGCTGCATCAAAAAGGGCATCGCCAGCAGAGATAAAGAAGTCATCATCCCTCTCTACTCAGTGCTGTCAGGCCACACCTGGAGTGCTGTGTCCAGTTCTGGTCCCCGCTGTACAAAAAGGACGTGGCCAGGCTGGAAGGGGTCCAGAGAAGGGCCACCAAGATGATCAAAGGACTGGGAAGCTGCCATACGAGGATAGGCTGGGAGAGCTGGGTTTGTTCAGCCTTGAGAAAAGGAGGCTCAGAGGGGATCTCATCACCGTGTACCAGCACTTAAGGGGCAGCTACAAAGAAGATGGAGACTCCCTTTTTACAAGGAGTCCCATGGAGAGGACAAGGGGGAATGGACACAAGTTGCTCTTGGGGAGATTCTGATTGGACACGAGAGGGAAGTTTTTCACATTGAGGACAGTCACCATTGGAATAATCTCCCCAGGGCAGGGGTTGACTCGGCCACGTTGGACACCTTCAAGAGCCGTCTGGACAGGGTGCTGGGCTGTGCTCTTCCTAGAGAGGTTGGACTAGATGATCCCTGAGGTCCCTTCCAACCTGGGATTCTGTGTGATCTTTGCTATGCAGTAACTATGGGTAGGTGTTTTTCAAATCCTTTTGTGAAAACCAAGATGGAGGTGGATTAAAAAGGTTTGACAAGTCTAAAAGAAAAAAAAAAACAGCACCACGGGGTGGGGGAGCAAACTACTACTACTTTGAGAATCACAAATGGCTGTAGTCATTTTTATGAAGCCTGGAATTTGAAAATTAATGCTTGACTTTGACAGCTAAGACAACATCCAACATTAATAGCCATATTATTTGTAGGAATGAAGATTAAATGATGTGTTCATGAGTTTGAATTCTGTTCACATCCATAGAGAAGCTTTGGTATTTAACAATTATTTGAACCAAGTAATAATTCTGTGCTGAAAACTTCAGCAGAGTTAACTTGAAATATGGTTTTTACCTTTGTAAGGCTATTCAGCAAACCCTTGGGAAAAACTTTTCTAGACACACAGAGGGCAAGGAATGGTGGCACCAGTATCTTCTTAAAAGCAAACTCTTCCTGACCAGCGTGTCTTCTGCGATGAAGTGACTGGCTTGGTGGATAAAGGGAGAGCAGCAAATGTCATTTTCCTTCACTCAGCAAGGCATTCAATACTGTAACCTCTAGCATCGTCATAGCAAAGCTATGGATAGGTGGGCAACCAGGTGGGTGGACATGAAGGGCAACGGTCAGCAGTTCAAAGTCCAAATGGTAGCCAGTTACTATTGGCATTCCCCTTAAGTCAGCACCAAGGCCCATGCTGTTTAACAGCCTGGATGACAGGATGAAATGCCTAGAGACCCAAGAAGTTAACTGTGGTTATTTAAGGGGAAAAAATTAACTTCATTATATTTCTGAATTTCACTTAAATACATGTGTTATCTTTAAAATTCACAGAAGTACTTGACCTGGAATTACTGTTTATCTTGAGCATTTTTCTCATGCTTAGGTAACTTGCCAGTAAGAGATTTGGAACCTGCAAACACAAGGTCAAAATACTAGCAAACTGGGGTATTTTCTTTGGAATTTTATTTATAATTTAAGCACATTTTATATATGTGTATGGAGTCTAATACTAATCATTGGTATGAAGGGTTAGAAAACTGCGAACTAAGCAAAGAATTTAAAGTTGGTCTGCTATACAAGTCAGAAAGTTCATCGTTAATTTCAGATGGAAATTAAGATTTCTTTTCAGGATTGCCTTTTGAAGCTATATTCTGTCTTTGTCACCTCCATTTCTGAGGAGTGATGATATAAACTGGAAAGTAATCTTAATTCCTAGCTATAATTAGAAATACAGTCTTATGGCTTCTTTCAATATTCTTTGTCAGGAAACCCAGCATTTATATTCATCTCTTCCCCTCTTAGTATTCTTTTTTAATATTCGGGCTTTGTCAGTTTAAATGTTTTTTTCAGTAAGTGTTTTGAGGTAACTTGGGAAGAAAAATAATGCTATACTATGTAGTCTCTTTCCTTCTTCAGACCACTTTCCTGCTTACAAAAAGCATCTCTGTGATGCTTCCTTCTTTCACAAGGTTATATTCGTTCTTAATTGTTCAGTACCTTTCTCTTCTTCCTAAAGTCCTTTAATTTTGTATTGTTGTTTTAATTGTTAAATGCTTTTGGTTCTTAAGTGATAAGTGCACAGGAAGTTAACAAAACACACAATAGTGAAGAAGTAAAAAAGCCATTCTTTGTACTTACAAACAGTGTTTCCAAACTTCTGTTGAACTCTTAGTGGCACCAGTATATCTGAGTGTAAGTAGTATAATTATTCTATATGCCTACACATGTTGTGATAGAGGTGCTGTTGTTAATGAACCTGAACGGATTGTCATTATGCTTTTAACATTTACTCAGTGACACAAGTCCACTTCCATGCAGTTCGGTGGGAACAATAAATATCTGTTTTCTTTAAATAAAAAAATTATCCTGTGATAGACGGATCTTCTTAAATATTGTGGCTAATTGCATTTATTTCCTTCGCAGAAGAAGGTAGTTGCTAAATGCTGTATTAATGCATACACAATTAACAAGTGAATGCTTACATTTACAAATCAGACACTCTAGAGTCTTATCACCAATGTACAGATAAATCCCTGCATTGAGCTGAAATACATTTGATATGGCTAACAGAGAACGCGCTGAACCTTTTATGAATGTGTGATAAATCACGCAAACTAAATAATGGTATCTCCAGAGACCAGTTTCTTCAACAAATAAACTGGTTCTCATGCTGATTGATGGTAATATCTCTATATCTTTCAGGTACTGGGTATGGTGGGTTAAAGGTATGCTTTTCTCTTGTGCATGATAAAAGGCCTAAAGCAATGTCACCTGATTTCATGGGCTGCAAGACCCTCTGATATAGCTTGTGATCATAAGAACCAAGAATTTAAAAATGAGTCTGAGAGGAGCTGTGGTACTTCCTGCAAAGTGTTATTTCTTCAGTTTTTATGTCCATAAGTGAGTAACAATGCTAGGACCGCTGGTCTAAAGCACTCACCCAAGGGCTGCTGCCCTTTTGCTATTTCTGTGCCGTTGGGCCCCAATAGGTCACTAATGGAATTTTCTAAGGGAAGAGGGGAGTTTAATTCCAGTAGTTTATATTTCGCTACAGCAAATTCAAAATAAAATGTATAATTTGCTTAGCAAATTGGATTACCAAGCTGTGTAGCTGTCAATTGATTTGGAAATCTGCATGTTCCTTTCCACTGGGTAGACAACTTCAGATAGTAAGACAGAGAGTATTATAGAAGGAAAAGCTCTATTAGAAGTGACCTTATTAAGCCACTTGTTTGAGTAACTGAAAGTAAATTAGAATTATGTTTCTGTGCTTTTACATATAACAAAACTAAGCTGCAGAAACCCACTGAATTAACCTTGATTCGTTGAGTTTCAGACTGAAGTTGGCCTAAACATCCATGTTTTGTTGGTACTAGAAATTAATATTAACCTAATACTCTGTATTAAACTCAGTATAAATATGTATTTTCCCCATGTGATCTAGCAATATTTACTCCACTTACTTAGTCTACAAATACTGTCAGACAGCAAAAAGCTATGTGCTTGCCCTTAATAGAGACTTCAGTAAAAAGCTGTTTAATAAATGGCTAAATATGTCAACTTTTCCTTTCGTGTTTATTCGAAAGAGAAAAATCTGTAGTCTCAACTGCTGGGATCTGTTGTACAGAGCTATAGAAAGATATATGTGCTCCAAAAATCAGAGGTTCTCCATATACCTTAGAAAAAGCAGCAACACAAGCTTGCAACTCTTTCTGCTCACAGTAAAGACTGTAGCCATGCAAAATTTCAGATCACAGGCGCTTGGAGTTGAACATCTTGGGAACAATGCGAATTCTTTCTTACTAAAAACAACTCAGAATATCAGCTGACTCGTCCTCATATTTCGGTGGTGTTTATCTCATCTTGCAAGCGTTGTAAAATCTCTTTCCTGAGCAGATGTATGTGAAAAGCTTTTGAAAGCCTTCTGATGAGGAGCTTGTGTTGTAACCTAGTAGATGAAAAGACCTGAAACCCCTCAGACTCTTCATAGAGAGAAAAGAAGGGAAAAAGGAAAACAAAAAAACAAGTGGTTAATAGCAGTTGTCACATCTTTGGTAAAAACTAAGCAAAGATGGAAAACAGAGATGGAAAACACTCTCCTGACTTTAGAGAAGAGGTGTTGACTGTTACAGTTCTTTAGGTTTTTCTTCAGGGGCGCATGTAGCTGGCTGGCATAAGCTTACACCTGAGTGGATACAGTTCAGGCAGTTTTGTTTTTCGGTCATGGAACAAACTTTTCTCATAGTATTTACCTCCTAAAGAACAGCTTAAAAGTTTTGCAGGTTCTAGGTGATTTTGTTCATAGGAATGACTCCCCAGTACATCCAGTACAGTGTTGCTATTCTTGCAGTGATCCTAATATAAGGATGAGGCATTGTCAATCATACCAGCAACACCTACACATTCTCTAGAAATACACCGATGAAATTCAATAGACTACTGACACATGGGTTTCTGTGTTGCTCATAGATTTGAGTGGATTTTTTTATTGTTGTACTGATATTCCATTGGAAAAGATTACGCAAAAGTAGTTTTCCAGAACAGTCTTGGAATAGCAGCTTCTGCAAGTCGCTGCCCGTAGGAAAATACAGCAGATCTTACCTGGAGAGAATGTTTTTCTCTCTAGCTGCTACAATATGGCAATCTTCATCGTTGTGCCAAACTTCCAAGTTCGTTCTTCTCTGCTGAAAACAATGTGAAGAAACAGATAGCAGTCTTTGGCCACCAATCTGGGTATTTTCAGGAGTATAGAAAATAGAGATTATTTATGTTCTGCAATTTCCTACTGATGTTGACAGAAGGTCAGCAATGTGTTAATTTCTACTCCTCAGCACGTTTTAAGACTTCAGAAGATGCTTAGTTTTCTAAAGCTCTTGACGTACCCTGCTTCCCTTGAATTCAGCAGAAGCTTTGTGATTTTGTAAAGCAACAACAGAGTTAATCCAGTGTTGAGAGCTTTTAAAACTCTTATCCTAGGAAACTAACACTGATTAAAACAAGAGGTTAAAGCCTTTAGATCACATCACCAAAAAAAGGAAACTATTTCCAGCGCAGTGTTGCCCAGTACATGTGTTTATTGGAAAAGCTACCTGAACAGAAGCCAAAATAATCCAAGAACTGGCTTTAAATGAGCTAATTATGAACAAAATAACAGTTGACTGCAAAATATTGAAGGAAGAAAGCATACGATATTTAAAGTTGTTTGGTTTTATTATGAGACTCCCTAATGTCTGAAGAGAGGCCACTTCATAAAGTTTTGTTTCTGTCTCTGCAAATTCCAGCTCACGCTATTCTGAGATATCTGGCTCTTTAACATTAATGGCAATCGTTATTCTCCTTTTCTAAATGCAGTCACTGTGTTCCATGCAACAATAGAAAAAAAAAAAACCCAAACCTGTAGCTGTTCCACATCCTGTATATCCATTATTTTTAATTGCTGATGTGAGAAATGTAACAATATTGGTATACAGGAGGCCAGGGTGCTCTTTGCTTAGTATTTCTCATATTGACTCATCATATGTGAGTCATTGTGTGTAGGCTCTTGGGTCCCTCGTCCACCTCCATAGTTTGATACTAGTTGTGTTTTAGTTTAATAAAATTTTAAGGCAGTTTTTTATCTCAGGAGTGGTTGCATATGCAGCTTGCACTGTTGTTCCACAGGCTGCTTGGGGCAACCTTCAGTTTCACTCTTCGTTGTTTATTTGCTGTTTCTAAGGAAAAGAGTATTAGCTGTAAAATGAGTCTGAATGGGTCTGTTGTTCTTCTTTTTCCTTATGAAAGTAATAGCAAAGTAACCCTTCAAATTAATGTTTGGATTTTATTTTTTAACCTGGCAATATTTTTGAAGTAGACACGCTTTTCAGATTAACAATAAAAGCAGTAGGTTTGTGTTTATTTTCACTTGTCTTTGTACATCCATAAGAACAGCAGACTTGCTGTAGTGCTCTGTTCAGCTTCGTGTGTTGAGCTAGTTTGTACCTTTACCAGAATTAATTCATTTAAAAGTGTTACGTATGTGGTTTTAATGCTGTGAAAAAAAGCTCTGTGTGATTACCATATTTGGGGCAGTTTCGAAAACTGGCAGTGACAGCGTGCCCGGTGGTTAACACTCTGTGTGCGCTGACTTTCTGGCTCGCGCAGTGCCTTTGTATACGTCCAGACAACAAATTCCTAGATAACAAATTCCCTGTAGGGTAGATTAAATTTTAAAGCTTGTGGAAGACACCAAGGGACTACTGTATTGTAAAAAGCTGAACTTTTACTAGTTCTTTCGCTGAAAAAGTTAAAAGATAGGACAAAATAATTTTTTTGTCCTACATGTGTTTTAATACGTACCAGTTGATACTGATAACATGTAACTTTCTGTGAAGAGTTTTCAATTTTTACTGTGGTTAGTATCATAAACATTCATCAGTAGCTCATTCCAGAAAGAGGATAATCGTCTCTGCTGAGAAGCAGTATAGAAAGGGGTACTGAAAAGAGAGAATATTTAAAAGGGGAAATGTAGAGGAGAAACGCAGTTCTGTTGAAAACTTGAAGAAACTACTACGTTGCGTGCCAGAGAAGAAACAGAGAAACTGTTAGAGGTGATTTGGATAGTAAAGCGAAACGCTTAGACCTTGAGCCTTGCTGGAAAATTAAATACTAAGGTTTAAATACAGTATGTTGTCACATGAAACAGGGCAGGTGCTCCATGTGGAGAAGCGTCAAAGGTAGATGGAGCAGCATAAAATAACTAGTATTAGTGTTTGGGGTGCACTTGTAAGTAATCATTTATACAATAATATATAATATTTTTTGTTGTTGTTGTTGTTATTTGGGGGAAAATGGTGAATTCATACAGACGCATCCTGTGGTGTCGATCACTTATTCCCTAGGGAAATAGTGTAGCTTCCAAAGAAATTTAATCTATATTAACATGAGAGTATTGTGAAGAAGCTGCGTGCGCTTCTGAATGGTGTTATTGATTTAGTAGAATAGCTTCCTGAAACACTGTATGAGCATAAGGCTTAAAGAATAATATATAGCTAAGTTATGTCCACTGCTTCCTTATATTACCCAAGTATTATGTTGCCATATGGTACTTATTTATAATTTTCTAATAATAGAGTTTGAGAAAACAAAAACTTACCCCATTATACAAAATGCAACTAGATGATAAACTAGCAGATAACACATTGGCTCTAGAACGTTATGAGTGAAAATAATTATATTTAATACAAAGCATATATATATATATTTGGGTGCTCTAATAGTTTCTTTTGATATTGCAGGAAACAGCATACTCCATTCAGCAGCAGACAGTGTCACAAGTGCAGTACAGAAGGCAAGTCAGGCTTTGAATGAGCGTGGTGAAAGGCTAGGTCGAGCAGAAGAAAAGACAGAGGAGCTGAAAAACAGCGCTCAGCAGTTTGCAGAAACAGCACACAAGGTAAGATTTTGGCGGGACAAGGCTCTCGGTAGGTTAAAGTCACACATCCCTTTATTTTGAGAGGAGGAAGCTCTAGAAAGAACTGCAGTCAGTCAGTGTTTACAAACAGCTTGCTGTTTTCCTTGATACTGTTCCTCACTTGGCAGATTCCTGGTTTATAATTACCTCTGTGCCTAAATCTGAGGTTTGCTGCATTTCCACTTTAATTGAAACTACCTATCTTCACCTTCCTGAAGCATATTTCAAATCTGTCTTCCCACTACTGTTTGGCACTATTCTTCATACTTTGTGCAGCAGCATAGTGAAATTATTGTTAATCCCCTTTGGTAAGCAGTTATAGTCCTGTGGCTGTCTGTTTCTGAAGATGCGTCTTTTTGTCTGGGAATGTAATTTATGAGGATTCTGAGGAATTTTTCCATCTCAGGAATGTATGGACATACCCTATTCTCGGTGGAAGGTATCGATAGTATTATGTCTGGTGCTTCTGCATGTGCATAACGGTGCTGAGCCTCTCTCTTTGTGACAGAAATTCTAGGCACCCACAGCATTCGATTTGGTGGCTGTGTAACATGTAGAATGCTTTTCAAAGGAAAAAAAAAAAAGGTTTCTGATCATGGGGAACCATTTTAGCATGCAAGTTTGATAGTTTTGTTGCTTAGTACATGCATTAGGCTTTATCATGCTTACGCCAAAAAAATGCCTGACTACTGCATTAACACTAGAAATTTTGGATTGATGTCTTGCAGTTCTATACAAGCCTCTGTCTTATGTAGTCTTGAAAATGTTACAAAACAACTTATTTTCATATTTACTGGCATAAGCCTTTACTTTCTAGGCCATTTAGATTAGCATGGTTCAGGTTAGTAGGCTGAGTATGGAACAAGCCTGCTCTTGGACTCTTCCACCTAACACCCCCCCCATGATAACAACTATGCCAACTTAGAAAACCAATCTTAAACAGCAGCTACTGCTATTTCTAGGGTAGGGGGGAAGGTTTACTGCTTTAGAGTAAAGCATAGGGTGCTGCTTGGTAGGGAGTTTAAAAATGAAAAATGCCTCCGATAGTTGGGCTGCTATGAATCTTAGGTTTGAACAGGTTTCATTAGTGTGTGTTGCCCTTTCATTTCCACATGTGCAGAACAGCAGTTCCACAGATGAAGACATGCTGTGAACAGAAAGAAATATTTTCAACAGGTTATATTAGGAAAATCTTATTTTAAAAATCTCGGGATTAAAGGATGCAGTATTGTAATAAAAATATAGTCTTTGATAGCCTGTGCTGTACCATATTTAGAAATAAAAGTTTACAAAATCCTGATGTAATAATTGAAAATAAAAATTGGAGGGAAACATAGCAGGAATGGTGAAGCAGCTAAAAACATCCACAATAAAAGTATTTTATTTTTTTAATCAAAGTATGGGAAATTCTCAGCCAGGATTTTGTACATAGGGATTTGAGTTTACATGTCTCTGTGGCAGTAAGTGAGAACAATTTCTGCAGGAAATGTCTAAATGTCAGAGTGATGCAAAATAGGAAAGGATAATCTCCATTTGGACTGTGTGCTGGGCTGAGATTTACGAAACCTTGCTGCCAGTCCAGTTCTACAGATTACCAGTCTTCCTCAGATAAGTGTGAGGCCATGTGCTATTGAAACTATCCTAATTACCAGCTGCCTGAAACAGGAGTGTGACGGTCTTAACAGTGGATGATAGTTACTTTTTAACAAGAAAATAACATCTTTGCCTTTGAAGAAAACAAGATATAGTTTAGTTCTTACAAGACCACAAAGGAATACTTGTCGTCTTAATGATCATAAGGATAACTTAGTATAATGGGGTTTACAACATCTTTTTCTTGAAAATTTTTTGTACAGGTGCCCCAAATCTTGAATTGTATCTTAGAGGTGCAGAAGTCGTGCAATTCCTGTACTGTTATCTCACAAAAATGCATAGGGCAGCCACCCAGGAATGTATTAGGTTAGAGGGACTGTTGTTTTATGGTGGTTTGCAAGAGAGCTTTGGGGTTTTGGTGGAGCATTTAGGAATAAGTACAGTATTGTTTATTAATGTTCCTCTGTTCAAGTTGTTGGGGGGCAGCTGCCACACATACCTTAGATGCTGTTTGTACAGAAAAGAAAACATATTACTTCAGTGAAACCAGGAAAGCAAGGGCCAGCCGAGTATTGCTTAAATGGCAAAATCATAACTTTCTGGCAAAACAGTGACAGTGACGAGAAAGGCACCAATTTTAACTTCCTAGTATTTGTGAACACTTCATGCAGCAAAGCAGAGTTCCCATATCGGTTGCTTTATAGTTGCCTTCAGTAAAACAGTGAAAGTACTTTGAATTATTATCAGCCCATAATTCATTTCACCACTACAGTATCATGACTGGATACAGATTTCTCTTATAGCTTAATTTGTATGTCTGGACATTACTTGGGCAACAAACAGGAGGAGTTGGAAGCCGTTAGGCAGCTGGAAAACCACGATACAGTTGCAATCGCAGAAACATGGTGGGATGACTTGCACAACTGGAGTGCTGCAATGGATGTCTATAAACTCTTCAGAAGGGCCAGGGAAGGACGGAAGGCGGTTGGGTAGCCCTGTATGTTAGGGAGTGTTTTGACTGTCTAGAGCTTGACAATGGTGACGATAGGGTTGAGTGCTTATGGGTAAGAATCCTCGGGAAGTCCAACAAGGCAGATATGGAGGGAGTCTGTTACAGAGCACCCAACCAGGATGAAGATGCAGACGAAATATTCTATAAGCAGCTGGGAGAAGTCTCACAATCACTAGCCCTTGTTCTCTTGGGGAACTTCAACTTACCAGATGTCCACTGAAAATACAACACAGCAGAGAGGGAACAGTCTAGGAGGTTCCTGGAGTGTGTGGAAGATAACTTCCTGACACAGCTAGTGAGGGACACAACTAGGGAAGGTGCCCCGCCAGACCTGTTGTTTATGAACAGAGGAGGACTTGTGGTGATGTGATGGTTGGAGGCCATCTTGGGCACAGCGATTACAAAACAAAAGACTTTTCAGTTTTCAGAGAAGCGGGGAGGGGGTCAGCAGAACTGCCACCTTGGACTTCCGGAGGGCAGACTTTGGCCTGTTCAGGGCACTGGTTGATAGAGTCCCTTAGGAGACAGTCATGAAGGGCAAAGGAGTCCAGGAAGGCATGGCTTTCGTCAAGAAGGCTCAGGAGCAGTCTGTCCCCACGTGCCAAAAGAGGAGCCAGCAGGGGAAGACCACTGGCCTGGCTGAACAGAGAGCTTTGACTGGAACTCAGGAGAAAAAGGAGAGTTTATGACCTCTAGAAGAAGGGGCAGGTAACTCAGGAGGACTACAAGGATGTCATGAGGTTATGCAGGCAGAAAATTAGAAGGGCCAAAATCCAGCTAGAGCTTAATCTGGCTACTGCAGTAAAAGATAATAAAAAAATGTTTCTGTAAATACATTAATAACAAAAGGAGAGCTAAGGACCATCTCCATCCTTTGTTTGACGAGGGGGGAAGCATAGTGGCAAAAGCTGAGGAAAAGGCTGAGGTACTTAATGCCTTCTTTGCCTCAGTCTTTAATAGTAAGACCAGTTATTCTCTGGGTACCCAGCTCCCTGAGCTGGAAGACAGGGGCAGGGAGCAGAATGAAGCGCCCATATAGGTGTCATAACCATATGAAATGGTGAGTGACCAGCTGCACCGCTTACACATGCACAGGTCTATGGGGCTGGATGGGATCCACCCAAAAGTACCGAGGCAGCTACTTCTCTTTTGGGTATCCGATTTTGTTGAATGAAAGCATATATCTATGTTTAGTTGTGTAAAGGCTAGAACTTAGCTCAGTGTATTTATCAAATCATCCTTATGACACCTTCACCTTCTTTGTTTGCCTCTACAAAATCCCCTTGTTGGTGACTGCAGAGGAGCTCAGAGTTACGGATTCTGTGTAATAAAAATTTGTTGGAGTTGCCTACTAAAGACACATCTTTCTGGAAGATAATCTTGTTGTTTGAGGGGAGAAAGAAAAGTGTTTGTTGGAATTCTTTCACGCTGAAATGCCTTTCCAATATATCTCTACAAATATTTTTTTTTAAATGCCATGTTTATGACCATGTCCTTGAGTATCAAAGGCTTATGTCAATTAAATCAGTGTCATTTATTGGCCAGCATTTCAGTGGCAGCAAATGAGGAAATTTTAACTGCCCCTGCCAGTTCTGGTTTTTAGGTAACTTCCTAGTGGGCTCACTCACCGCACCTTCGTTAGCTTGGGGTTATCTAGAGATATCAATTTTTTATTATGCAGAGCCAGTCAGTTTGTCTACACTTTTTATACAGGATTTAACTCACTTTAGCTCTTTATTCTCCCTCTCATTCCCAGTTTTAAGTCCATTTTTTAATCATTTGAAATGGAAATAATCAGTAATCAGAGGTAGAAAGGCAATCAGTCCTTGATTTTTTTTCATCATTATGTAGTGGCAGAGCTGCTGAACAGGTGTCTTAAATTACTTCTCTGGAATTTCTGGTTGTGTTTAACAATCCAAATCATTAGGTCTAAATGACTGCTCTTTTAAGCATGTCTGGTTTTTCTAGCGTTTTGCCCTAGCCCTCCTCACAGGTAGCAGGATAATGGAACATTGGGAAACACAGGTATAAAAGCAGATAAATCCTGCCTTCTCCGCACAGCAAAGAGAGACTTTGTCTGCCTGTCACAGTAAAGGGAACAACTGGATATCTGTGTACAAAGAAGTTATGGATTTCAGGCATCTTTTGGAGAATTCAGTTTACAAACTCTTTTGATCCAGACTAGCCACATTAGCTTGATAGTTATTGGTACATGTGATCTCTCTCTAATTAATTTCTTCTTTCTTTTTCAGCTTGCCATGAAACACAAATGCTGAGATACTGCCCAAAGTTGAAGTCTTCCCGAAAGGAACTGAAAAGGCTACATGCAGCAACTTTTACAGGAGATCCAAACTTCTGTGTGCTTTTTCCTTCCAGTTCAGTGGAGATGCATTCTTTCAGTTTATGTGCAGGAAAAAGTGTTGCATTTCTACCTTTTTGACTTACTTTTTGTTCCTCTTTTGTAACACTGCTACACAGTCCTGCAGTACTTTCTACCTGTATTTCAGTTGTTACAGGAATGAAAGCAAACAGGGGAACTGGACCAAATGACAAGCTGATCAGGATTAAAATAGTAATATCCTTCCCCAGTTGTACAGAAAATTATTTAACTGGTTGTGGACATACGTGTTGGAAATGAAGTCCAAAGAAGGGGTATATGTTTCTTCATTTTATGTAGCATCAGCAGAATGTTAATGTTGGAATTAAACACCTGGGGTTGTAACAGTAGCGGAGAATAGACTGCTTTGTCCTGGGGAACAGAAAAACTTCTTTTTTCTACCCAACGTAGAGGTTTTGCATGTGCCGTCACCAGCATTCAGAAGTGCGTATCTGAATTTCATAGGAGAATCTGTTACCAGTGCTGCATTTTGAATATGCCTATTTTCCCTTCCAGATTGATTATTTGAATAGTATCATGAAACCTACAGAATGTATGCTTGAGGTTTCAAAATTGAGGAAAAAGGTGATTTTTACATCTACACATACATAGCTGTGCCTCAAACACAATCCAGAAGTTAGCAATCTGGTATAAAATAACATTTCATTTTCTTTTTACCTGTGACTCTGTGGCTAAAGGCCTATGTAAATGAGAATGCAAAGGCCTGGGAAAATGAGAATGCACTATTTTCAGTGTCGTCTGTTGTTTCTTAAATTCTACCATAAGAATTTTTGGGAACATTTCAGAAATTTGATTAGAATGGCTTTTGTGTTAGCTAGTAGTCTGATTTTTAAAATAGAACCTTTCAAAAAAGCATGTCATGGTACATTAGAACCATAACTTCTAGTTTGGGTCTCAGTTTTCAATATATATTATCACTGTAAGGGTGACTCCCTACTTTATTCTCTATTCACTATATGCAATATATGCACTGTATTCTCTTACAAAAATAAGTAGGTTACTCTTTCTTTCACAACTGTTTTCTTAACATTTTTAAGGTGTTCTAATGTGCTGCTTGAATGAAGAAAAAAAAAAGATGCTGCACTTTTTTTAAAAAAAAAAACAAACGGTAAACTAGAAACAGAAATTGTAGCAGAAGTTTCAGCCTTCGTCTTCTGAAGATGCCTGCTCTTCATTTTTGTTCTCGTTTTGCCGGAGAGCCAGAAAGCTGGCATTAGGTGAATGTACTGTAGTTTTCATTTTCAATGTAGAATAAGATTTTTGCATTATTAATGACACTTTAAACAGTCTAAAATCCTCAAAGCAGTGCTTGTAAAGAGATAAAAGCTTCGGCAGTGACTGAGAATATTTTAGTTACTGCAAGCTGAAGTAACTGAACATCTCTTGGAAATACCCATTTTGTAAAAAGATGCTTGGCTTTAGGGAAAAATTGTAATTTGAACTAAGGACACTATCTAGTTAAGTGATTGCATTCAAACTTTACATGTGGTTTGTTTTTTTTCTCCTGTAATTTCAACTGTTTTGTATGAAGCTTTCTATTTAATTTCACACTGGGAATTGAAAGAAGGTAAATTTGTCATCTGTGTAGCACCATACGATCATTTACATCTATTTAGCATCAGCTCTAGCAGCTACTACATCCAGCACCATCAACTGAAAGGGAATTTGGCCACTTCTGTTATAAATCAGAACAGACTCATTAACGACATGAGTTCTGAACGCTCCGTTGAGCTATGTACAATTAATGCCTGCCCTGGAAATGTCAGTAGCTTTCCAAGCACTATTTTAATGACTGTGGGTATTTCTGCAAATTAACCGGGAAAACAGTCCCTCGTTAGAAATTAAACTTCTGCTACAGACAAGATGTTAGGCCTTTTTTTAAAAAATAGCTGCATTAGAAATCAGTCAGGGAATACATTTTTGCCCACATAGCTATCTTCTGTCATCATCTTTTCCACTCTAACTGTATTCTGCTGCTAACCTCAAGTCTTTCTCTCTCGAGAGAAAGAAGGAATACGTTTTGAACTGCTGCCATCTAGCTGGTCTTCCAAGCTTGTCAGTAATTTAGAAGAAATGTCTAAAACCCAGATCAGATAAACCTGAAAAGAATTAGTTGTCTAAATTCAGATAATAAGGCGTAGGTTTTCAGGTGTTTACATGAATATCAGCTGGGCAGGACAAGGTCACAGTTGCACTGCTAAGTTCCAGACCTCTTGTGAATTGAACTGTTCTAAAACATTACTTTAGTCCCGTGGACAGTTTCAGCATTTTTTTTTTCTTACTATCCTCCAGTTAAGTGTATTATGTTATGTATCATAACTCAGGACTTCTATCCAGCCATCAAAAGCCATTTACTATGGGAATTCTAAGTAACCTGGTGTTATTGAGTGAAGGAAAAGCAGTTTGTCTCTGTGTTTACTTTGTTCTTGCTCTTCATTAAACTTCAAGATTTGGTAGTTTTTAGGAAAAAAAAAAAATCGGAGGTGTATACATGTCTATCCAAAGGTAAATCTTATAGCATTGCAATTTCCTTCTGGAACTTAGCTTGTAGTGTGTACATCCTAGTAGTATTAGATAGTCATGTACATAACATATAAGATAATTCAGGTTAATGTTTCATATGAAAGAATGTATTTGTAAATTGTAACATTGTCAATAGTTTTATCTTTTTAAAGTTCTGCGAAGAATAAAAATAAAGTATTGTTAGACTTGACTACTGTGCTGCAAACTGTCTTAAAAGGCTACTTTTGTGTCTATCAAAAGTTGTGCGTTATGTGAAATATTAACAAAAATGTGCTTTCTAAAAAGTGATCTTAAAGGTAGGTAGGTTTTGCTATGATATGCCAGAATTGTAATACTTGCTGGTATCTATTGTAACCAATTCCTTGAAAGTTCTCAAAGATGTAGAAATTATTTTGTGCCATTCTGGGGGGTAAAAAGTGGGACCTGCTCTCTTGAGTCATTACTGGAAACCCTGACTTTGTCCATTAAATACTTTAACTGTGATGAAAAGAAAACTGTCCTTGGATTATTTGAGTTGTCTATTCAAAATATAAAGTATTTCTAAATGATGATTTTATACTTCACTCTAGCAGAATTATATTTCACTCTAGCAGAACTGAATAAAAAACTAGTTTCCACTGTCACGATGAAAATTTACTCTAGAAAGAATACTGTAATTAAAAGAGAAGTAAGGGGAACTAGGCTAAAGGTATTCATGTCCAACCAGATTCCAGACAACAGTTAACACAGGTTTAAATTGGCATCCTACCTAAAGGCTGTACAGGTTAAAAAGAACTCCTGTGTTGCTTTGCTTTCAATTTGCTATGAAATACTTATTCTCAAACTTTTATTCTTTTCTTTTGGCCATCTAATTTTATTGATAAATTTTTATCAAAGCAAAAGCAATTTTAATCGCCCTATGGGAATAAAACTATAAAGGTAGAATTCTTCTACACACACAAGCAATCGCATGTATCTGAACGAGGGCTACTTGCAAAAGAAAGGGATTGAACATGAACTGACTTTGCTGCCACCTCTTTTTTTTCTTTTTTTTTTTTTTTTCATTTTAAACGTGCTCCCTAAAATCCTAGTCTCAAAAATGTCAACTGGTTAAATTACTTTAGTGGCTAGGTAAATTTTGCTAGAATGCACGTCATCCATCTGATGCTGAATGCCATACGTGCCCGAACTGCATGAAACTTCTAGTAAAAGAAATAGATCTCTGGTGGGTCAGAAGCAAGCTTGATCAGAACAGCATTTTGTTGTAGTTTACACGTAACAATTTGGCAGTTCTTTTCCATCGTTATTGTACATTTACCCTGTAAGAACAGAAAAAGAAAACATTTGGTTTGTTTTCTCAGCATTTTTTAGATCAGTTTCACCATGTTGGCATTCTTTTTCCTCCATCTGATGGTTTTCATAAATCATCAGCTTAATCTGCTGCTGTGTATAATTTATGATAAAGATGGTGGGGGTGGGGTTTTGTTACTTTTGAGTCACGGAAGAGGCTCAAGCATGAATGTTTACTGATTCAATGTATTAGGATATCTAAGTAAAAGATATTCTAGTATGTTGAGTGTGTTGGAGAGCATTGTTGCTGCCACGCTCCTGAAGGCATAATATTTGACCGAGGAAATCAGACTAAGATGCCTGTCACCTTCAGCTGCAGGTCGCAGTATCACTGAAGATATGCACTACTTCAAGCAGTGAGCAGGTCAGTGCACCTACCCAGTACTCGCTAACGACTGCAATGTCTCAGGTTAAAAAATGGCTTTAATTGTTTTCAGATTTAGACCCTCATGGAAGTGGTCAGCTACCAGTGGGGTAATGACATGAACTTATATAAACACTTATTTTTCCAATGATTCTGAAACCTTGTCATCCACTTCATATCACATCATTTCAGCTTGTTTTGTTCAGCATCTGGAAGCGCTGCATAGTATTAAATGTATGCTTCAATTATATTTTTTATTACTTGAGTTGTTACTGTCTTTTTGTCTGCTGTCGCCTCATGCATCCGAGTTGTGGTAACATTTTTTAATAGATAACTATTGTGGTGGTGGCTAGTTTAGCGGGGGTGACTAGGCTTTACAGGCACAAAAAGTAATTTACTATTTATTTTCTCAAAAACTGAGCAACTCTATACTATACATGAAGGCATAATAGCATGGCAGGTCTTCAGCATTAAGGCCAAGCATTCAGGTTATAAAGGGTATAAAAGTAAGCTTACTAGCTACGCAAGTCAGGTGGCCTTAGTGTAGAGAATAGGCATCTAACAAAAATCTAATTGATATTTTAAACAATTTCACAGGTCCCCAGTAGCAAAAATGGTGATAACTTTTGCAGAGGAACTAAAGTTCAAGCCTGTATTGTGTTGAAATTCTGATGCTGCTGAAGATAGGAGGACAAACAGCATTCTTCTGTCTTGTATTCTTTTCTGGATAGTACAGAAAGGAAATGTGATAAACCAGAAAATTTTGGTAGTGTTTCATCCTATATTAAAAAGGAAACCTTCAACATATACAACTAACATTAATCAGCATGCTGCTTTGCAGTCAAATCAGTGAGTTGGGGTTTTTCCCTATTTCAGAAAGAAGAGACACAGTAAAGCTTTCTTTGGATGAGCATGATCAGAAAATACGGATTTCTACAAAAAGTGCATTTTCTTGTGAGAAGTATTAAGATTTTAATGAGAATCCTTCTTTCCAGAACCTTTACCAGTTTTACTAAACACAGCGCCTGGGACCACTTACGACAGCTGCGAGATCCTTTGTGTTGTAGATACGGCTGGCACTGATAAAAGGCATTTACTTTTAATAATAGATTGCTACGTCCATTTGTTTGAGGCTTGTAAGAGTTTAGCTCAGTGGGAAGCATCCCAGTATTGTGTGTTAGGGATAAGGAAGCGTAAGTGCTGTTTGCGCTGCAAATCAAGCGGCTAAATTCTGAGGTGAGGGCGGACAAGATGAGGGAAGAGCTGGAGACTTCTGGGTCACCACGTGAGCAAGTCAGAAGAGGTGATGGAGTAACTGCCAGGTGAGGCCCGTGATGACGCCGCTCCCAGGGAAGAGGACAGCAGCGGCGGCAGCCTTCCTTGCTCTTAGCGTTTTCTCACAAGTGGGTAGAGAACCATCTGCAATTTTAGCAGCAAGTTCTAGCAAAACTTCTTCAGGACAGTCGTGAGCGATTTTAAACCTACGTATAGAGAAATGTGAGTACCCTTGGTTTTAATCTTACCTGTTCCTTTCTGTTGCTTCCCCATGCGCAATTGTTCAGCATTTCAGACAAGCTGAAAACAGGTCCGTTAAAAATCGGAGCACTCAAACTGCATGACAGGTACTATTCTTCACTGAAGCCATGAACAGTTGCAGAGCTGCCAGTGTCTGACTGAAATAATAGCTGTGCATACGGGATCATTTGTAAGACAGATGGCTGAGAAAGGTACCATTTATCTGCCAGGCAAGGTTTCATAACTCTTAGCATCCGTTCGTGAGGGAAGCATCATTAATTGTTAGCTATTGCTAATTATCTCAACTTTGTAGGTGTCAAATTAAAATCCTTTTTTTTCCTGAAGTCTCTATATAGCAATCTGCAACTGCACTGGGAGAGGAGAAGTAGGTGGGAAGGAGGAGGTTATGAGTTCATGTTCATTGACTGCGTATGCTTCATAGAATCCATTGCTCTGTCTCTTATAAATGTGCAAGGTTGTTTATGTGGTTCCCTTACTACCCTGACTGTCTTGCCTAGTTCCCATTTTTGTACAGTCTTTCCATATTCAGTATCATGTTTTTCTCTTATTACTAAGAAGTCCCTCATCCCAGGAGGTGGCTCCACAGCTAAACTCTCGGGATTAAGGGCAACATGAAGCCTTTGCCTTTTGGGGTTTGAACAGCTCCCGTTGTATTATTTTATTGACTGCAGTTCATTGCTGTTCATAGATTAAGATGTAGGCACGCACTGCATGTAAAATGAGGATGCTTCACAAGGGAAAAGTGCTACTGAAGGTGTTTCAGCATGTCTGAAAGGGTTTAGGACAAGATTTAATAGTCAGAAATTCATAGCACTAGATCGCCAGCCTAGGTGTTTCTTCTTTAACCTTGCTACAGGTTTTTCTCCGAAGTCTGTGCTGAGGCTCTAAGGACACAAGGTATTTATCTTGAATGTAGTATTTTTCATCCTTCTGTAACAAGAATTCAAAGAGAAATACCAAAGTTCTTTCATACAGGTATAAACTAAGGCATGGAAGTAAGTAATCTACAGTAAATTAATGGGCAGGAATAGAATGGACATCTGAGAATATAAAACCCAGATACCTCTATTCTCAGTAGAAAATATCAGGATTATAATGGAAACATTTTTTATTTCTTGTTTTGTTAAAAGCATCAGGAACAGAAGTAGGCTTCTGACAAAGACTTTTTTTTTTCCTTCCCACTCTAGCAATATAATATCCTTCGTGGTGTGCAGTATACGCTGCCTGCGAAGCCCAGTCTGTTGTTGCAAAGCGTTTCTGGAGAGACACCAGAGGAATGCTGGGCAAAGGCGGCAACAAACTCTCATTGCTTCTCTACTTGGATTTTACAAGCACTGCAAGGAGCTGTCGGCTTTCGGGCTCAGTGCATTTGTATCAATGCAAGGAAAGAATCCACTGTAAGATATTTGGGGGAATGCTGTGTACGTATGCCTTTTGTCCCAGGCTTCAGCGGTTGTGAGGAAAAAATGCCTTGCCTTCAGCCCAAACAGTTCTCTGACATTCTCAAGTTTAACATAAGGAACAAAAGCATCTCTGTGCCAGAGCCGCACAGAGTGCCTTGTCAGTGGCAGCTTGCGTTCAACTGCCCTTTTGAAATACACGAACCCTCCTCCATGGAAGGAGTTATTCAAGGAAAAGAAGATAAATCCTAATAAGGCATCAAAATTACTTGTATTCTGCAATGGTATTTACTATAGGAATTCATACTGCAAACAGTGTTTCAGGCAGCCTAACTTGAGCAGTTTTCTTAACTCAGCTGAGTGAAATTTAAAAGCTCTTCAAAGCTTTTGGAATTTAGAAACTGAGCATTGGGATTGTCAGCTGAAGTGAAAGAGACTGCATTATAAAAGAACATGAAGTAGGGTGAGAAGTACTTTTAGAAACAGGACTTACCACTGCCCATGGGTGACACCCAGCAGGGGAGTCATGCAGTCAGCACAGGAGGCACAGAAAGACCAAAAAGTCCCAGTAAAGCAATGAGGATAGACTGGATGACCTTGACCTTCAAAGGGCAACAGAACTCAGCATTTCAGGGGAGAAGTGATAGTCTGTGAAAAGGATGTGATTCGTGGTTGTCATGTAAGAAATAAGCAAGGCAGTCACGTAGAGTCAAATTTCATAAGATCAGGGAATTTACAAAGAGAAAAGTAGGCAGACTTTGTTTTTTAACATCAAATAGTTTAGCTGTCTCTAATGAACAGCATAGGGTTTCATTTTTAAGGTATGCTTGTCATGACTTCAACTCAACCATTTTCAGGTTTCATGCCCTAAGCTGTAAGCAACTTCTCCATTCCTACGCAAATGCTAATGTAATGTCAGATGGCTTAGTTTCACCCAAATGAAAGCTAAACAGACGTCCTAATTTTCATTCTAACTGGTCAAAAAATACAACAAACTGCTTTTTGGCCACCCCTTCCATACAAAAAGATCTCTGCAGTGTTGGTAGTTTAATATTTCACCAGTTCTGCTAAGATTCCTTGTCCTGAACTGGGGTTAAGTGAAAACTTCCAGTACCTGCTGTCTTCAGTCTGGAATTTTTCAGTTACGAGACTTGCAAAAATGTTACTACAAAAATGACACAAAGCCTTTATCTCTTTTATCATTATTATTATTATTATTATTATTATTTTACAGCATAGTTTCTATCTGAAATGCACCATAGCGGGATTACTGGCTGACAGCTCATACTATGAACTACAATGACTGGTCAAACCAGTGTTGTGCTACGAAGTTCCAATGAAATCCTTTATACTGGTAAATATTAATTCCTGTCTTACTAGAAACTGTATTAAAATCTGTCGTGCTTCTGACGTTCCAAGGATTGTAAAGCAACAGAGTAGCGTTTCGCCAGACAGGCAGCGATTCCCCAAGTCAGACTGCAAGTGCAGCTGCTTGTGTCAGGGGAATCTAGAAATCTCTCCAAATAAAATAGCTTCAGGACTTTTCTTGCTAAGAAAGTCAATGTGAAACAATGATGAAAAGGCTTTGGGAATGGTAATAACAAGACATTTTGTTTTTAAATTGAAGGGAATGAAGAGCAGGGCTGGCTAGAGCCCCTAGAGAGCACAGAGCAGAGGCTTTCTAGGAGGTGATGATAGCTAGGGTTGTTTTGTGTAAGCCAAGATGTAGGTTTGTTTATATATTCATAGGCTCTCTAGACAATTTTTGTGCCCCAGATTCAGCTCTGCGATTTTTGAGTTTCAGCACATTAAGGCACTTCTGAAGGGGATGTATAGAAACCAGCATGCTGTCCAGGAAAGCCTTCAAAGATTTCATATGGTAAGTGTAAAACAAAGAAAACATGCAAGTACGCCCTAGAAAGATGTTATAGACATATCATCAGAAGGAATTCGGATACCAGAGTTTAATGAGTTCCTCGGTTACATTCTGACAACTGACAGGATTCAGGCTTAGCCAATAAAGCAAACTTCCTTAAACCGCTTTTGCGGATAGCCAGCCTTTGAGATTTAAGCAAGCATGGTGTATTTTGCAAATAGGAAGGCTGAGAGAATCTGTGTAGGCAGTTTTTATAGCTTGACTAGTGAGTTAAGCTTTCTTGACACAGTATGGCAGAAGTCACATAGCTATAACTTAATGCTTGTCATTTTAGTGATTGCGATTAAAGTAGTTTACATTCTCATTCTTTTTCTCCCTTTTCTGAATTTCCCCTCAATAGTGTTTTCTATTTTCTGTAAGTACAGAGAAGAGATTTCCTGAGTTACATATATTCTTTCCAGACAATAGTACCACAAATATAATCAAAATAAATAGCTGGTTTTGCTGCAGTAAACTCCATTTGTCCATGTACGCCCAGTATTTGGAGTTTTCAAGACCCTCTTAGAAAGGTTTTGAAGAATGAGATGAACAGCGTTCTGTGCAGGAAGTTTGCTAAACTGGGGAAAAAGAAAAAAAAAGAATGTGAGGAGAAACCATTTCTACTGTCAAAAGGCACTTCCTGAGTTAATTAGCCCATTTACAAAAGCTAAAAGGAAAATACAATTTCTTACAACTCTTGTTAATTCTGTCTTGCTGATTAATGTGAGCAATAACGATGATGTCCCTTGTTTCTTGTCTATTGTGCAGGCAATGGGGTCCTAGAGGAAATCAGAAAAGAATTTAAATCTCTTGACTTGAAAACATAGAGCACGCTGCCACATTGACTTTTAATGTCCTACATGAACTGTTGTGTACAGAAAAAGTTAACCCTTCAGTTACCGCCATTGAAAGAATGTTCAACTATACTCTAACTTCAGAGAGTGCGGGAGGGATGTTCTAGAAATTTATAATTTATCACAGGCTAAAAGTTATTTGAGCCAGCTGCATGCTCAAATACAGTTCTTTCATGTGAGAGGAATTGCTAAAGAAAACTATTATCTCCTTTGTGAAGTATCAGAGAAAGGGGAAAAACTTTGCGGTATTAAGAAATCGTATGTGTTCTTTGCTCCTCTTTTTACTTGCATCGAGATAATAGTCTCGCTCATTTTTCATGGTACTGATTTCTCATCCCAATATTTGTCATTCTGTAACAATATATGCCATCAACACATGCACGTCAGAATCAGTACAAGGTGTCTTTCTCTTCAACACACATTCAGACATTTTCAAATATTTTCAAACTCTCTTTGAAAAGGAGGATCCTAATCTCATTGCTACTTCTGCGGTAGGCAGTCGCGTTCAGCAGTCACGCTTGTTTTAAGATAAATTCTCTGAAATAATTTCATTTATTACACTATGTGCTTAATTGGGTTGTTTGCTGCTGTTCTCTGTGTATTAGACATATTTCATCCACGTTCTGTGTCTGTCTTTAATTATTAAGACATAAACAAGTGGTGAATTTCACACTAGGTCTGCCTTGAAGGACTGTTTTACAAAGTCACGTGGAACTTTGTGATGGCCCTTTACGTAAAGTTGCAAGTCATTCAAGTCATGCAAGTCACATTCAGTGATACAGAAACTAACTTTCAATTTCTTAATTTGGCCTCTTAAACGTTGAAAATTACAAGTACAGTACAGATTGCCTGGTGAAATTTATTATTGTTGTGGGTGTTCTTAGCCTGATAATTAAAATTGACTTATGGTTAAGGATACCCTTGCCCACCTCTGGATCTGAGATTTCACTTCCTGGAGTGGAACATTAGCTTGGATATATGCTTTGTGTTAGATAACAAGCTTCCCTTCTCCTCTGCTGCTTTCCCTTTGTTCCTCTCTGAAAGAAACCTGGCCGTGTAGGACAAAATGTGCCACACGCTTTGAATCCCTTTTGAGATAACTAGGGAAAAGAGGTGGGATGTCTGGCACAGCGCCTTTTCCTTCAGTCCTGAAAGACCAAAGAGATTAAGACTCCTCTGCACATCGTGACAAACTGAGTAATTTAGAGGTCCTTTCTGAAGGTTGAAAAGTTAATATTCTTTATGTCTCAAAGTGTGAATTACAGGAAGTAGGCCCTGAGAAATAGATTACTTCTGCGAGCACCATAGAATGGCTTACCAGCTGTAGACAAGGAATGCAAGAAGGAATGGAACAATATGCCTTTCTGGTCTAGGATTAAGATTTGAAAAATGAGGGATTATCACAGTGTATTTGTGGTAAAATAAAAAAGGGGCTTCCCAGGCATCTGAGGAAGAAACATGAAGAAATGTACTTAAAGCTAGAATTCCAATGTCAACTTAAAATCAGGGGAATTAAAATTCTAACTTGTTGGTCAACGTAACTTTGGGTCACAATGGGATTAGACAAGGAAATGTGTGCGCTGGGTCAATTCGTCATGATCATTAAACCCTGCAGTCACTAGAGTCCATTTCAACTTACAGTAAATTACATCTTTGTTGATTTGCAAACAAAATAATGCTACAATGACACTGGCAGGAAGGAGCTTCTGTTTTGGGGTTTAGTTTTGTTTTGGTTTAGACTGCTTTTTAATGCCATCTCCCTGGTTCTGTATTCACGGTTTTCTATGAAAGTGACTGGTTTTTATGTAAACATTTAAGCACTGTTCCTGAGTTTGGAATGGACTGAGAACTTGTACAAATCTCATTCGCACTCAGCTAGTACTTGTTCATGGCTTTGCATGGAAAGGAAAACAATTTACAGATGCAAAAAACAAATATGTAGAAATTCTATTACACATACACATGCAACACACAAAGCATACCCCCAATACATCATACATCTAATTTGTAATATGACTTTACAGTACGACTCATTTTCCACTTAAAAATTCTCCATTTTCTGAGGAGTTTTGTATCCTCTATCCCAGTTTTTTATTTGTATCTCAGTGAGATGAAAGATCTGGTCACCTGAACTAGAAAAATACACAAAAAATTAAAATATTTTCTTAGAAAATTATTTCTGGAACAGTAAGGTATTTGTCTACTTGATATTAAATCCTTAACTAGCATGAGCTGAACCATTAGTTCAGATTCCACTATTTCCTGAAACAAGAGGTAAGGAACATGCTCCCACAACTGGCATTAGAAAATGTATTTTTCACTTACTTAGAACTGAGTCATGAGGTCAGATTAAATTGGTACATTTTTTCCCTTCTATAGTTTTCCAACCATAACAGTCTAGCTTTTTTTATCATTTTTTAATTAGGGGAAAGAGATTTCTAGAAGTCACTTTTAATTGTAGATATCAATAATTAAGTAGTTGGCAATTAGTCTGAGAAATGGTGACTTGAAGAAGAGCAGAGCTCTTTGTCAACTAATTCTTGTTCCTGCACATTACCAATTATATCTGTAGCTGCAGAGTAGAAATCACGATGCTATAGCCTTTGAAATGTTGTTAGTAATATCATAATTAATCTGAATTTACAAAAAAGAAAAAAGCAATTCATGGCATTTTTCTTCATAGAACTTTTCTGTCATGAATTCAAGCACGACTATTTGCTCTGAAGGAAAGAAGTGTCCTCATCAATCACCCAAGTGAAAAGCAAAAGTAATATTGCTGTTGTATCCTTTTTTTATTTTTCCTAAATCACTCTATATGTGAATTTATACATGTAGCTCTTAGAGCATTACAGTTGTCACCTGAAGCAATTAAAAATGGTACAGCTATACTGTGCTAGCAGTGATAATTATCTCAGCCTTTTAAAAAATCACCAAAACTATGTTAAACAGTCATACTATCCATCATACATTTCTGAAAAAGCAGTTTCTCTCAAGTCACTTATTTAATGTGCAAACTATTAGGAAAGTCACTAGTAACAAAAAAGGAGGGAAATTTAACCAGGTTCCAATTTTAATTACTGTTGTAGCTATCACCTTTTATTTCATGGTTGGTCTGCTTCAGATACAATTCTTTATATGATCACTCCTGTTTTAGCTTATGCTCTGCCATCTTCTCCATATAACAGGGATTGTTTTCTACAGTTCTCCTGACAACATTCTCCAAATTATATTAGGACTGTGTTTTCATTTTCCTCTGTTACCATGGTTTCTTGTAAAACATGAAAAGATGCGCTTTTGTCAAGAAACCTGAGGAATCTAGGAATTTTCTTGCTTGTTAATTGTCTCAAACACTTACCCCTTTTACAGTATTTACCAGGTGGATAACTTCTTGCTGTCACCTCTTAAAGCAAGGCTAAGCACCTGGAAACCTCCATGGTTTGTTCTGTTATTAGAAGCCAATTACTGTCTGGCGTTACACTGTTGGGAAAGGTTATTCTTCTACGTCAGCAAACACAAAGTGCAGTAGCTTGGTGCAAGTACAGAGGAGGCAGCGAGATTGCTGTGCTAACTGTTCGTATAGAAACATTTAAGTTGGAAAAGACCTTTAAGATCAGAGTCCAAAAGTACCCGACACTGCCAAGCCCACCACTAAACCATGTCCCCGAGCACCGCATCTACACGTCTTTTAAATACCTCCAGCAATGCTGACTCAACCACTTCCCTGGGCAGCCTGTTCCAGTGCTTGACAACCTTTTTGGTGAAGAAATTCTTCCTAATATCCAATCTAAACCTCCCCTGATGCAACCTGAGACCATTTTCTCTCGTTCTATCACTACTTACTTGTGAGAAGAGACCGACCCCCCACCTCACTACAACCCTCTCAGGCAGCTGCAGAGAGCGAGAAGGTCTCCCCTCAGGCTCCTCTTCTCCAGGCTAAACCCCCCCAGCCCCCTCAGCCGCTCCTCATAAGACTTGATCCATAAGTCTTGATCCAGAAGCCTTCATACGCACGCAGGTTGCTTGGTAAGCCAAAAGAACAGAATGACTAGTGAAGTTGTTAATCTTTTGCATTTTTAATAGTAGCCATATGGAAGGGCCTGGGACACTCAACAGGGAATTTTGCTCAAGATATTGGAAACGTAAACTCTTCAAAATAACACCTTTCTAACTCTCATCCAAAAAGCCACCTTGTCTTCATCAAATGTCTTTTCTTGAGCTTGCCATGAAAGTTGGTTTCTAATGAAGCAAAGCTGAGCTTTGTCTTCTAAAAGACTGCCTGAGGTATTTGACCAGCAGAAGAAAACATGGCTAGGAAGAACTATAGCTAAAGCCTCATCCTGACAACAAATCTGAAATAAAAACAATTTGGGGCATTTCTTACAAAAATAAACATTTTCTGCACAAAGCAACAAGTTTGTTCTGATGGATACCATTTTCTCTCAAATTAGTCCTGTTGGCTAACATTTGACCTGTTTTGCTTGTTCCTTTTTCTGATGTCTTAGTTGACCAACCTCCTCTCTCTGGCAATAATTCAGTCTTTCTGGGATAGTTTCTTACAAATGGAGGCAACATTCAAACCGTCAATGCCAGAGCGTGCTACTCCTTGTTCCCATCTCTTTTGCTTGGTACCGTTTTGGCACCCTTCTTTCCCCAGCACTTTTCTCCTCATTTTTTTCTCTTTCACTACAAAACAAACTGGAAAGCTCCTATGATTTTTTTTTTTCCTGTTCTTTCCAGACAAAAAAATATTGTTCACAAAGTCCCAAACCCTTTTTACTATTTCTGTTATGGACAAGTCACAAATTTCAGTATTGCTTGCATTCTTGTTGGCTCTTCCACAGAGAGAGGTCTGACATGGGTGGAGAGTAGCCTGTAGTTGAAGGGCAACAAAAACGATCTGAAAAGTGTAAGCAATGAGGAAAGTCTGAACACATTCAAGTCATCTAGTGTAGCAAAAAACCCCAGAGAATACCTGATTATGACTTTCAAATATATCAAAAGATAATATGAAGAACAGAGGATTAAAGTGTGTCATAATAGCTTAAGAAGCAATGGTATTACAATTGCAGGAAAGCAGATATAATTTAGACGATAGAAAATATTCCTTAATGTGTAAATACAGTTGAATGGGCATCACGGAGAGTTCTGAAGACCAGAAATGAAGGAGTTATGATTTATCTTCTCTGGGGGCAGGTAACCTCAATATCCTTTTCACCCATATCGTTAATAGTTCTGTGACTTCTATTCTCTTTTCTGTTAGCTGTTCACTTAAATAGACTCAGTCAAACTATATTTCACATCATCATTATCCTTGTACTGGCTCCCCAAATGTACTCATTACATCATGAATTAAATTAGATTGTAAGTGACCTTTCCTTGAGGTCTGCTTTAAAGTGTCAGTTCAGTACATGGCACAGTAGAAAAATCTGTTGAGGTTATTCTGAAATATGTGTCTCTCTCTGCAGAGAAATTCTTAGGCTCCTTGGAGATTAGGAGGAATGAAAAGTATAAAGGTCAAAGACAAGAAAAAAAAGTAGGATTCACTGGCTTGTCACACTTCTGAATAATCATGGAATATGTCATTGAACATTGTAAGCAGGGTCTGAAATTCACAGTTGCCTTTAGTCAAAACTGACTCAAGATCTTTGTGAGTGTAACTGAACATCTATGTTGCAAAAGTACAAGGCCGATAACACCGCATAGCTACACAGAAACCTAAATTTCCACAGATACGACTTCTTGCCTAGCAGTGTTAGTATGTTATTTTTCTCTGGTTTCCTTTCGTATTGTGTTCACACGTAGTAGTAAGTATGAGTGTGAAAAACTTCAAGTGTAAAAATTACCAGAAAGGAATTCTTAGACGGTTTTTTTTCTACACTGCCTGCAGAAGAAGGTTTTGATGAATTAGTATTTTGGATTATATCTCAAAACATCAAGAGCAAAAGACAGGTAAGAGTGAAGCTCATACATTTATATTAAATACCTTTAGCTATGTGCAGTGGAATGCGTTCCATGGCTCTAGGGCTCTGGTTTCATAGGTAATTTGTGCGAATCAGTGTCTGATGTTGCCTAGTGGGCTGAAAGTAGTGAGCTGGCCATTTTGCTCCATGAGTTTTTCTGATGCTGAGTCTTTCAGAAGCCAGTGATGGTAAGGAATTATCTGTGCACCTGAACTAGGGGTTGTCCCACTCCCAGCCATATTTTATCCTGTCAATATGGGGCCACATTACTCAGCTAACTTGGGCAAGGCGAAGGTCTTGATAGCATCGACGGACCTTCAGGTGCTGAGTACAGGACTGATTAGAAAGTCTTCCATTGCTTATCAGGGATCTGCATCTTAGCCAAAGAAACTAACTCCTTTCTGGACCTCTGATACCCTATGATCAGCCCTAGTCACTTTGTAAAGTAGATATACAAAAGAACTGCAAATTTTACAGGCATTTGAGGCTTTTATGCCATAGTTTCTGTGAAGTGGATGAAACGGTAATTTAAAATTACTTGTTTACATTCTAATCAATACTAAGATTGTTTCTATATTTTTAAAATATGGCTTAGACCTCTTAAATCATATATGTAATTTTTACTGAGTATTGTTGATTATTTTAATTCAGTCTTACAGCCATCAATCTACATCTTGTACATTTATTTCCTACAGTGTTTTCTACCAAGCTTTAGATCTAGTTGATGATCCAATATATACCTCTATCTATATTTCTGTTTAAAACAGATTAACCCTGCAATGGAACATGTGGTTCTAACCAGTGATCAAATACACCGTATCTTTAACTCCCATGAACGGAAGTAAGAGTTGTTGTCAGTGAATGTCAAAAGGTCAAATTAAAAACACTTATCCAGTTACTGTTAGCTTTATATTGCAAGAACAAAAGTGTTCAGAAACAAGTGATTTAGTGATTGTGAATTTTTTTCACTTTCTGAGTGAAATGTGATTAATTGCTGGATAAAGTATTGCATTAAACGATTATTCTTAATTTAAATATGTGAACTCTGTGCTTTGATTTTCTGCATTTCGCTTAGTTATATTTTAACATGGGAATTACTTCATCATATTTTGTAGTTTTATAAAGAAGGTCATGCTTGGTAAAGGTCTACGTTAAATCATGTCTATTAAAATAGTTCCTACAGTTTTGCAAGTGATTGGAACAGTGGGTACATTTGCTGAAATCTATTTTTCCTTTTTCTGTTAGAATGTATAAAAGAGAAACAGGAGTAAAAAAAAGTGTCCTTTCTGCCGTTGGGGTTAAAATTTAAGAGGGTAACACTTCAAAGATATTTTTGGAACTATGCTTAACGGGTTACATTTCTACCTGATACAGCTCTGTAGCTGATGGTGGGTGATTTTTGTCAGATAATACTTACTGAGTTCATGGATTCTGGATTTTTGCTTGTCAGTGGTAACCTGCTGTTTTCAGAAAGCAGATCCTGCTTTTTAGGAGAAGGTGGTAATTGAAATCCGAAGGCGTAAATCACCTCCGTATTTATAGGACTAAGCCCACACTTCTTAATTAACTACGTTCATCATTAAAACCAACTTCCATATCGTCTTCAGTGATGGAGTGTCTGTGTCTGCACTAATGTACATGACGGGGGAATTTGGCTTAAGATATCTTAATTAACTAAACTTCATTCTCCTAGTTGGCTGTCTGAGAGTGCAGAAGCAGAAGAAAACTCCACAGCTATATACGACATAAAAATTCAATTTATATGTTACAGATGAAGAAGCAAATCCTGACAGAAATGAAAGAATACATCCCCTTAAGATATAGTTCAAATGTTAAGCATAAACAATATGACAATGTATCTTGCTCTTTCAGTTTCTTTTAGGATTTTCCCACTCAATTATTTAACTTCACTGTAATCCTAGATATTAATGGTGAGAGATGTAGCATTTAGGCAGGAGGTTCACGCTAGATTCTGACCACTTTTGTTCATTTGGGATCCCAGTGTGCATTTTGTAAAAGCAAGGCTGTCATCCTCAACAGGTTTGATCATAATCCACAGTCATATCCTCTCCTATCAAATACTCTTCGCAATTTTAATTGGATGTGATATTCTTCATCACCTATCTGAAACCATATAAAGGATGCTTATACCACTAAAGAAATGGTAATTATGTTAAAACCTTTTGGTCTGTATTTTTAAGTTTGAGATGCTTTTACGGGTATGCAAATTTCATATAAATATGTAATTTTGTGTGTGTGTATCTACAGACATATGTATCCACTAAATTTGCAAGTTTGAGCATTTAAGAGTTAGGAAGGGCCAGCCTGTTTATGTACTACCCACTTGAAACTGGCTTTCTTAGGTTTGTGATTCAGTATTTTGCAGTCATGTCCACAGGTCTCTGGCTTAATTCCCGTTATGATAGTATTGCAGAGGTAACAACTTTGTGGCACTTGCTTTTGTCTTTTTGCCCTTTTAGATATAGTGGCTGGAGAATGAGAGATGGCTGGAGGGCTCAGGCAGGTAAATGTTTCCTTGGGGAGTGGGATCCTGTCCCTGTTTCATCTGATATAAGTGGGATTTTGTCCCTTTTTCATCTGATACGTTCCTTTCTGTTGCCCTGATTTGCACTTCTCCAAGTATATACAGATAGAGCTGGGCTTCAGCAACAGTAGGTGTTAGAAAAATATTTGGCTGCTCAAAACTTCCGCTCCAATAAACGTTCAAATTCATGAACCTAAAACTAATAATAACGTTTTGGTTCACTGGGGGTTTTTGGGTGGGTTTTTTTGTTGTGGGTTTTTTTTTTTCTACCCCTAAAGTGGGAAATAATGTTTCACACCATAGTAGGTATTGTGAAAATCAGCGCTAACTCTTTGTGAAAGACTTGGACTTGGACTTTACACAGAGGTAAACACTACAGAGAACTTGTAGCCAAACTCATCACCCCCCGTTCAGAATAGTGTTTGGATGATGGGTCATGTACAAGGTATGACTGACAGCGTAAACACCGAGTGGAAAACAAAAAGAAAATTGTTGCTTTATTGCTTCCCTACCTGCAACTAAATGCTATATAGTAAATGTGCATTATTAAAAGTAAAGAATACCAAGGATCTGCCAGGAAACTCTTCTTGAAGTAATATGTGGTTTCTGGCAAAGTTTCATGACAAAAGTAGTTTGGCTGATTTTTTTTTTTCTTTCAGTTTCCATTCATAAAACTAAATATTTTTAAAAAATGCATTTGTAGTCCTTTTACTCTTCATCCCACGGAATGATAAGAAATTAATTCTTCTCAGGAGATGCATTCCCTTTTTCTTCTTTTTTTTTTTCCTCTTATATTTTCTTTCATTTTGTTGTCTAGATTTCCAGAAGATTCTGAATATTATGATGTTGCAGGATAGAATAAATGACTGAACTGCTGAAGATTGTTAGTGTGAACCCAGCACCAGCCCAGGAGGCAGGTAACTTAACTACCACTCCGTTTAAGAGAGTAACAGAATATTGTGGAAAAAGGAGTTTAAACATCCTCTCTATTTTTTAAATTGTACTATTAATAAGTTAAGATTAGGGTTCTGCTTGCCACACTGCTTAATGATGCCAAGTGTTTGAAATGAAATTAAGGACAATAATTTGAGAGCTTAGCTTAAAATTGTCAAGTTCCTAAAAACAGTATATTTGACTTGTTTTTTTCAAGCTGATTTTGAGCTGTCAGCATACAGTCAGGTCATATATACAAGATTTTATTCAACAATGGGTGTTAAGAAAAGCATCTTTCTCAAGGAAAGCCAAAAGCCTTTCATAATCACGGGGCTCCAGCAGCCAGAGTTTTACGAGACAGATCAAATATCTTGAAACCAGTAATATTATTACAAGAATTAACAACATTAATTTTTTTTTTTCCAAAATAATAGATTTGTATCAAATGGTGTAAGGGAAGCTGGTGTTGTCAGACCTGGACAGCATGGCTGGATTCCGAAGAACAGCTGTCTACTTGTGCAACTCCTGTGGCTTTCATGTGGATCAGCTTGCAGGACCTGCAAAGCATTCCTGTGTACAGGCTAACATCTGTAACATTACTGTCTTATTAGTTAGCAGAGTAACTCTGATAGGGCTGTGGCAATAAGTACTAAAAATTATTGTGCTCATTTTGCTTTTATAAGTAATCCCAGAAGTTGTCACAGTGGCCAAAGTTAAATAAAAGAATATTCAGAATAACTCTGAATTTTTTAATTGATATTTACTTGTTAAGTACATTGTTCTTGTCTCAACATTCTGAAGACATTGAATTGCTCAGTTTGCAGTCTCGATAATCCATTTTTAAAAGAAAGAAAAGTGTTTCTTAAAAGAAATTGGAGCTCAGAAATAAAAAAGAGAAAAGTGGTGACCTTAAAGTCCAACATTATAATAAGAAAGGCAGAGTTTGCCTCTCGCTGAAGCCGGTGGGAGACACATCTGAGATTTTTCCGTTCTGCTTTGGAGCTATGCTTAAGAAACTCTTGAGCTACTGCTCTGTATTTTAATACTTAATCCACGTATAATAAGCGAAGCAAAAGGCTAGCTGAATAGGGCTGTTAATCTTTTTCTGTATGAAGAAAGACTCAACTTCTAACTGTACTTCTTATTATAAAATACAGTAATAAGTCCTGAAGATTCTGAAATAAAGTCTACTTTGACATCTTGCTAATGGCTGTTCAAATTGAAAACTTCCCTGTGCCGGCACGCTGCAGCCCAGCCGGCGCAAAGGATAGACGCTTCCTTTTTCCTTAAATTGGTCTCCAGCCTCTGGATTATTTGCTATGCAAAGGCTGCTGTCCTAGGATGGTTCATGGAATCCTTTTAGAGACTTGGATACGCTTGTATTAATTTCTTCCATGTCGTTTTTTGTGAATTAAGCCTGGCACAATTGTGCCTGTTTCCTTTTGATCAAACGTTCCGGACAAGGACTGCAGTTCATTTACTACCTCTCAAGTAACCGTGTCGAAGTGCATTATAGAGCATGATGTCTGAGGAGGTGTTGCTACTATCTGCACTAAGCAGGCATATCTGCAAATTCATGAACTCTTTTTGAAATTCACGAGCCATCCTCTGCCCAGTTTTCCATTTTGTTTTCTACAGTAGGATATTCAGAAGATTTAATTGTTGCCTTCTTCCTCTGAAAGCACATTACCGCCTCTTTTAAAATATAAAGCCAACAATAAAAATAAAATAGGTATATAAATACAAGGAAAACAAGCATATGTGAATTATGATCTTCCTCCTCAGCCACAGTTCTTTCTTCATTCAATGCATTTCCAGCTGAAACCGTGGGGCATATGTAATTTCCTTTCATTTCATCACCTTTCAGTTACCTGATTTTTTTGTTGGGTTTTTCTGCGGCAAATTACCCTGCTCCATAATATGTTCCAGTGACAAAGTATTTGTCTGTGCTCATACACTAGAGACAGGAATTGTGCCTGATTATGAATACATGACGATGAATGAAGGTGTGCCTTTTTGCCTAGCCCCATTCCAGTGTCTGTGTATCTCTTCTGATAAATCCCATCGGCTTTTCACACCGGGGAGTTTTCCTGGACTCAGGAGAAGGATGAATGGACAGTAACAATCGTCAAGATAATTTATTGGACCCTTCTAACTATAGGTCTGAGTTTTACACGGACATTTTTTGGACCCCAGCAAAATGCTTTTTATCCGGTTCATATCCTATGCTACTCACAGATTTAGGAGACCAAGTCAGAAAAGCAATTATTCCTCTCGTGTGCAGGGCAATGTGGATAACAGGATATTCTCTAGGGGTTGGATGGATTTCATTGTGTAATGACATATGAATTTTTCATTTTTGACTTGTTGCAAAATCCTTCTTGGTAACTTGACTATCTTTGTGAAAGACAATAACACATATTTGTGGAAACGTGTTCAAATGCTAACAAACTGTACTAATCTTTTATATGTTGGCTACAATAGGGATTTGTATCAGGGTACATAGAGAACAAAAGCCAGAATGGTTTAGAGAGTGGATAGGATAAAAAGTAACATGATGAGCTTCGGTACATGTCCTGATTTTTTTCATTGTCACAGTTGACTGTCTTCAGTCTCACACTAGATGTTTCTGTTTCACTTAAAGTGAGATGTGAACTGAATAAATAGAAGAGATGACAAAGAAACTACTGGAATTGCCCAGTTCTCTGTAACCCAGCATTAAATAGGTATAGCCACAAAATATCAAAGAAAAAGAAAATGAGCAATGTGGCAGGGTTTTGAAATATCACTGTCAGGGAAACATGAGAAAATTACACAAGCACCTTAAAGATAGAAATCCTTAAAAAAAAAGAACATCCAAAGAGATATCCCTACCAACTCCACCAGTTCCAAAGGGGGGTTTGCTCTTCTAAGAGTGCAAATTTTGCATCAATGAGACAATACCACATCAGAAGAAGTTGAAACAGCTTGTATCTGAATGTAAATTGAATTGGGTTTTTTTATAAATCTTAGACATCTTTTGGGGATTTTATAACAACAACTATTCTATTTTAAAACTAAGACTGGAAAACTTTGAAAAATACATGTTTTTTTCCGCTGGAAAAAACTTTGATGTAAAAACCAAATGATTGGTGTAAATTTATTTTCAAACAATTTTTTTTCATGCTTTTCCACAAGAAAAAGTGACTGAAGCTTTCTTTTTCTTACCAGCTTTTCCATTAACATATTTTATTTTCTTTTTCAAGATATATAGTAGTACTGTAGTAAAGGCCCAGCCCTGTAGATGAGGTACAGACTCGATCAAAAAATAAAGTACAGAACCTTCCAACGTTAAGATAAGAAGGAGAATCAGAAGTGACCGCGGCCTTGACTTGTATCGGTAGCAGAAATTAGTCTTTTACCCAATTTCCGCACTTCACTACCTGTTGGCCTATGTTAAACCCCTCTTTTTGAGGAAGAAAAAAAGAGTCTCTTACAGTCTCCTATATCCAAACAGCTGTGAAGAATGATGTCGAGAGCAGAGAGGTTTCCACCGCTCTGTGGAAACCTTACTGAAAAGTTCACGGACCTGGCAGCTTTCATGGACTGCCGGCTAGCGAGGAAACGCTTGTCACGGTGGTCGCGCAGGCGAAGCAAGGTTTTCGTTAAAGTCTCTGTTAGTGAACTGCCTGTGCCATGTGAGCAAAGCACTTTCTGTTTGTCAATTCTGAATACACGGACCCCAGCAACGATATAATGCAAAGAGCCAGCAACACTGTATTACTTTCCAAGTAGATGAAGGCTGAATTTACAGAACTTTCCTACTAGTCCTGCCCCAGCCCTGACTCTAGTGAGGTTCACCAGGAACCGCTCAGTTTGAGGAATGAAACAGGAAATATTCTGCGTTTCTTTAGCTGTTGTTTTTCCATTGCTCACAGGGCAAGGCAATCCATGCAGATGCGCTGAAAGACCAGTTTCAGTCATACCTATATTAAACAGTGTGTTTCTGCTTTTTGCAGAGGACAGATTGTAAATACAAATCTGAAATCATTTTACTGTTTTCCTGGTTAACTTCTTGCAGTGAATAGAATATTGACTGCTTTTATTAAAAAAAACCAGTGGGGGCGGTTGGGATTGGTTAAGCTGAATATCTCTGGAACGTGGGATAAATTGAGTAAAGTAATAAACTAAAGAAAATTGCCTCAAAGTAGTACTCTTAAGCAGGAAAAGATCAAGTTATATGTAAAAAGATGAGATTTTGGAAAAGGAAATATCAAGATTTTTGTGTGTGTATCCATGCAATTTATATGCATTAAAATACTTTCAAGATCCCCTATCAAACCTTTGGACTGAGCCTAACACCGAATCAAAGGATGACTTGGAAAGCTCAGACCATAGCAGCCATAGCTACATGACTGATAACTTCCAAAGAAATGAGAGCCGAGTCTGAGTATCTCACATTTTCCTTCCAAGAACCAGGTCAGGCAATGAAGCATCACGACTGTAAAGTCAGATCCAAGGCTCGAGAGCTGCTTTGGCTACTCAAGGAGACAACCTGTTACAACTGCTCTGAGTGCACTGTCTGAGCTACAGCTGGCTTGGAAACTGGTTCCTCATCCGAAAGCCACAGGCAGCTGATGGTAACTGAAAATTTCAGTGCAACTCCATCAGGAACCTCCACAAAACAGAACCAGTCCACAGAGCGGTGTTGCCTTCATCTGACACCAAGTCAAACTTCTCACAGGTGGGCTGCTGGGACGAGCCAGGCGAATGTCTGGGCTCCGAGACCCAGGGACTCTACCACCCCCACACTTTCCAAGATTTTGAGCCCGCCGCAGGCCTGATGCCTTGAGGCTATCAATACAGATAATTGTGAGGAGGAGGAGGGCTGTGAGTGGAACCTAGGAGCTGGGCGGTAGGAGTATGTCAGCATTTCTGAAATACTTAATCTCAGATTTTTAGTCCTGCAATAAAAAATGATATTGAAAAAATGTGTTTTCCCACATTACTTACCTAATTAAAATAATAGATGTTTCAAGGTGGTTTGGAAAAGATTTTAAAACTTCACTAAAAGTGAGATGTTTTAGTTACCTAACAATGTATGCGTGCAAAAAAGAAGAAAATTCCACTGGCAATTTTAAGAATCAATACTTTAGAAATATGTGCTCAAGCTTTTATTCAATCATAATGTGATAATATTTTCATGCCTTCCAGCTGGCTGACATTTACATTACAGTTATGTCAAGCATTTGCTCCTATTGTGTAAAAGATTAAATTTTGTATTGAATATTTTTGCACAACAAGCACATGATAGGATACAGTTTTGTCTCTATTACAAATCGTGTTAGGTGGAGCTCAGATAAATGCTGCTAAATTTGCATCCAGATTTGAACAAAAATTAATGAAAGGAAAGGAAAACTTGGGTGCGGGTTTTGATTGGGTTTTCTCTCAGCTTGAGAATAGACCTTGAAAACTTAGATGTGATCCTGTTTTCAGATTTGTCAGAAACATTTATGGTCTAACATACCAGAAATGAACCTAAGACAGAATTCAAAGCAGTTTCTCTGAAGACAAAGAAACGAAGCACAGAAAAACTGCAATTCAAATTACCCTGAGTACCCCAAGTGGAGACTGCCCAGAGGATTCTACACCGAAAGTATGATATTAAGTTGACAGTCTATGTGTTGTATGGTATAAAATGTGATGAGAATAAGAGTTCTAATTACCTCTTGGGCAAAGGAATATCCTAGAAAAATATTAATTCACAGAATCAACTTTTAAAATGTTTGCAAATCAACAGCATGCAATTAATTAATTAGAATCACATAGAAATGAAAATATTAAGTTTAATTTAAAATACCTCAGCGTTACTTGGCTTGTGTTTCAAATGATGGCTAAGTTATAACTCTAAGCATTCAGAGACTGATTCCATTCATATAATGTAAATGGTTTTTTCAGCCCAGGTTAGCAGTTTCCCAGCCCCTGGGAATGAAGTAGGAAATTTAAGAGAATTGCTTTTCAGCTTCATGGTATCTAAGAATCCAAGCTAATTTTAATTTTAAGCTTATCTATTTGCTGGATGGTTTATTTTTTTCTGTTTTGCAAGATGCTATGATATCAAATTATATCAAATAAATCAAATTCTATCAAATGATATCAAAAATTGTATAAAAAATGATATCAAATAAATGATATTCTCTGAGTGACTGTATCTGGCAAAATTACCAGTGTGGAGGATTTATCCTCTGGAAAGGGTTGTATGGAACGGATGATTCTAATGCCAATGATTGTTCTTGCTGAAAAACGTATTTTCAAATACGTTTTCAAACACATTTTCAAATTAGTTTTTCACAAGATACCCTTACTGAGGTTGCTGAGGATGTCTTGTGGCCGTACTGCCTTCCGTCGGTTTTTGAAAGAGGGATTATAGGCTCACAGAGCTGAGATACAGCAGAACACATTTAGACTTTGCTTTTCCTTCCCCCTCCTCCTTGCCCTTCTCTCTGCCAAGAGTCTGGGGACAATATTCTTTTGCTAAGGGAAAATTTGAACTGAAGAGTAGAAAATAATGAATGGCTTGCACAACAGTAAGAGCATTATTTTTCTCAAGATTCCACATGCAATGAAGGAAGAAGCCTGGGGAAAAAGGTACTTTAAAAGTAAATTAGTTACATTTCATAGGATAATTTTATGTCTGGTTTTTTTTTTTTCCCCCAGCGTGTCAATGCTCTACACTTCTGTAATATTGGTTACTTTAAAGGTTTTCTAATGTAAAGCATGGGCTGCTTTTTCACTTTGCACATGGGTTCCTTTATTTTTAAGTCAGGTGTAAGGTTACTGTACATTGAACAACAATATTAGTGTCAGCCAGACATTTTGGGAAGATACTATGTAGGCTTTCTCTCACAGCTGCTTTAATGCACCTGGATGTTGACCTGTAATGCTCCAGTCACTGGCCTCAGTAGAAGAGCCTTCCAGACACGATGAGGAGCGTTGATGTGCTTTGCTGGTTTATGCTGTGGCAAAAGAGTTTACAAAGGGCTTTAAAACAATGAACTGGGACAGCGTTCGGATATTGCTCTTCAGACCGGCAGCACAAACACATTCATGGTGAGCCCTAGCTCTTTCATACCACAAAAGTAGACATGTTAAGAATGTAGATTTACCATACCACAGAGGTGTTCACAATACGTGAAACTGAACACTGCATAGACTGCATGGTGAATACTGCATGTTTTGGTGTCTTAGGAGGCTTAAAAATGCAGTAAGGTCTAAATTAATTTGCCGTATTGAATTCTAGGCACAATGCAAATTTATTTCATGGTTAAGTAAGTTAAAATACTCTATCTGAATATTCATCACAAATCTTTCTTATGCCTCCTGAAATTACACAAAAGGAAAAACTGAATTCCACGTTCCTTAGGGTGGTGAAACACCAGCTTTTCGAAGTTTGTCTGCTGCTGCTGAAAGGTGACCTTGAACTATCAGAGCCAGCACTTGCTGCCGAGGCAATTGTTGCCATTATCGTGCTTTGGCTGCAGCTTGCAGCAATGTTGTAATATCGTCACTCTTGGCAGAATTCCCTGTACGCCTTGGTATGAAATAGTATGTTCAAAGCCCATATAGTCAATAAAGATGTAACAGCTGGAAAAAAATGTAGGAAAACATGTTTAATTTGCTCCGTTCCCTGGGCTCAATAAATTGGCTCAATGACTGGATTTAAAATAACTGAGCTGATATATCAGCCCCAAATCATTTTCATGCCAGAAACAGTAGCAGTGTACTTTAGAGCTCCAGTGCTAGATTTTCCTGTGACATACTGCCCTCTTGTGCATCAGTAGCTTTGTTATAGAGATAATCTGAGAGTTAGAAGCCCATTTACAGTCTTGTAAAATGCAGGTCTGATATTAATATGAATATAACCACTTGCAAAACATTTGCTAGAGCATGAGGGACAGAAAGAATATGTAATAAACAGAAGTTCTCAGACTGACTCATGATATCCATTGACATTTTCTAGTTTTATTCAGAATGAATGCAACTTCTTCTCAGGTAAATAAATTCAGTTTTCTTTGCAGGTGATACCAAAGCAATGGACAACTCTGATAGACTGATGGGTAGGGCCATTCAGAGGCCTGTCAAAAGAATGGAGAAATGAGCTGGCAGAAACCTCATGAAGTTCAGCAGAGACAGGTGCGAAATCCTGCAGGGAGAGAATAAGCCCACGCAACATTGCAGGCTGACGACCGGCTAGCTAGTACACAGTTTTGCAGAAAAGAACCTAGGGGTCCTGAGGGATGACAAGGTGAGCACCAGGCAATGTTGTACTGGTGTGCAAAAACCCCTGCCTCTCAGCAATGAGTGTAGCCAGCAGGCCTGGGGAAACGTTCCTCTGCTTCTCTTTGACTCTTACGAGATTGTATCAGAAGTGCTGTGTCCAGTTTGGGGCTCTTCAGGAAAAGTGCAAATACTGATACGCTGGAGCAAGAGCATCAGCTGGTGCCAAGGTGATGGGGGCTGGAGAACATGATGAACCTGAGAACAGGAGCTGGGTTTGTCCAACGTGGAGGAGTGAAGGCCAAAAGGAGATCCTACTCCTACGGGGAAAGCAGGGAGCAGACTGGGGAGAGTTGAGGGAGGAGGACTCCCTCAGAGACCAGCAAGGACTGTACAGAGTTTGCTGCAACCTGGGAAGCCAGTGAGTTGTCTGGAATCAAGCCTGGTCCTTTTTTAAATTGCTTTCCTATGTGGTCTAGTTATCCTGCATTTTTCTCTGTTTAAAATCTTAAAAACTCTAACTTATATTCTATGATAGCATAAAAATTTTGCGTATAAAATTCCTTTTGATTATCTGTGGAGAAAGCACTACAAGGAGGCTCTTGTCACCTTAGAGCTCCAGCAGAGTGGTAGCACTTCCATACCTGTGTTTCTGCTCATGTGACAGTGATATTTGTTTTGTACAAATGGAAAGTCTTAAACCAAGAGAGATTGTGTTCTTTTAGATTTTTTTCTAGCCTCTCAGAAAAGCCACTGTTTTGCTTGTAGGATAATGTAGAATCAAGCCTCCCAAAGCAAGAGAAAAAAATTATGAAGCTGGAATTTCCACGTACCAGTACATGTTGACCATTAAACTCTGGGTAAAAGGGTGTCCTTCTCTTTCACGTTTATTGGACAGCTGATTGTCAGGAACGCTAACTACTTGAAGTACCACATCTTGCCAATGAATGCCATAATAAGTCAGATGAGACTTATAGCTGCAGTTATTTATGTTTAGCAAGGATTAGTTTAGCTGAGAAGAATTAAGAAGAATCAAGAAATAAGAGGACATGAAAATTTCTGCATCTCAATTTAGTATGACAAGTTTGGCAGTAAGCATTCAAGCAGCCACATTAGATACCCACATCTTTTTGTTGGCATAGCCCCCACAGTAATAGTAACTTCTGGAAAGGGCACTGGAACTTCAGTGCTTTTGAAAAACATTACACTGTCTTTGGATTTAAATTAGAAGACTATGTGGTAATTCAAAAATAAATCATACTTGCCTTACTTATGGCAATGTTTGGCCCTTCTACCTTTATGAGAAAGGAAAAAATTATAATACAGCTATTCTACCATCAGTCATGCATTACATCTCTATGGAACTGCTAAGTAATTTATCGGAGCTTTCAGAAACATGACAGTATAGATTTCTTATATCATAATAATTCTACTCTAAAGAAAACCTTCCTTGCCAATGGAATAAATGGTGATTTGGAGAGGAAAGAAACCATCTTCTTTGTAAACAACAATTGTTTGAAATATATGGAGGAAAACTTTCTCCTACACATTATATACTGAGTAGTATATACTATAAATGACCAAAGAAACTTAGCAATGGCAATTTACTAGGGACTCTGTTTTTACAGCCTTATAAGTGATTCAATAGCTCTGGGTGAATTCGTTTTAGTCTAATATCTTACAGCTACAGCAGCACAAGTCCTGCAAAATTACATACATATCATTACTTTCTTTTGGTCTTTTGGAGAAAAATGTCATTAAGGCAAGCACCTACTGTGGTGATGTGGGACAATCACTGGCAACAGTGGTCTTCCAAACATTCACAATCTTTGCTAGCCAATGCCATCACACTCTAGAGCAATTTCAACTAATAGGGAAGCTTTTTGGGCTGCAAAGGCCTGCATCCATTTCCTGAATCTGCCAAGTGCAAAAAGATGTATAATAAAAGGTGGAAAATTGGTGGTTAAGTTAGGGTGCTTGTGAGGTTACTGCCCCTGAACAGAAAACAGATTGTGTGAAACCAGCGGAAGGATTGTCTAGCTCAGGTTAAAGTGTGTGATGGGCCCATGTCTGGAATCTGTGGAGAGGGAACCTAAAAGCTGGAAGTCTTGCACTCCAGCCGTCTCCCTGGTTTTGATAGCGGAGGGACTGGACTCTGCCTGTCCCACAGCACAGCTGCAGCAAAAAGGCTCTGAGTCCTCCAGAAGATAGCTCAGAGCAGAAGTCTTGCCTTCTACTGTCTTTAAAAGAATCCTAGAGACAGCAGCTTTCTACTTTAGAGGTCTTTGTTAGGTGCCTAAAACTTTACAAGTTGAACTTTATTGGTGTCTTAGGAAAATGAACGCTGAAAAGTTCACACAACGTTCCCCAGCCCCTGGCTTATTGCAGTGTAATATCATTAGCATTCATCAAGAGGGATTGGTGGTAAGTTAAGTCCATTAACATAATTCTGTCTAAAAGTTTTAAATCAGTGAATGGTATTTTCAGAAGCCACTTTAACCATAATTTTGTTATTAGAAACAAACTCAGACATCTCCAGTGTATTGCTCTTTTGCATGTTTAGCAGGGGATTTGTCACAAGTAATGCTATTTGATTTTAATCCATTTCAAGCTGGGCTTGGGGGAGAGCCAATGCAAAACAAAATAAAGATTGTAAGCCCAGGAGTAATAAAATAAATCTCTGAAGTTAGTGTCAAATTCTGACACGTAAGTTGATATATCTCCAGTAGAGCTGGAAATCACTGGGGATGAAATATTGAACAAAGCCAAATAATACAAGATGCTCTAGTATCTTCACAAAAAAAAAAAAAAAAAAAAAAAAAAGAAAAACAAGCTCAAAACTTGTCTATTTGCTTGAATTAAACAGCAGCTCAGTTATACTACTGTGAAAAAGTGAGAGCAAAGCTGACATTATTGTAGCTATTTTTAGTAAATTATGTTATTATGTAAATATTGTCTTTATTTTATACACCATATTTGGCCCAGCTCTGCAAAAATCTGTGTCAGTGTCTAACCTTATCTTGTGTGTATAATCATACCGAATATTCTTGAGAATCAGAGCCACTACACACAGCAGAATTTGGCTCTGTCCTGAAACTTTTCTAGGTACAATTTGGCTTCTACTGTCACTGTCTACTGTCACTTGCTCTGGAAAAATATTATCTGGCCTGTGGAGTGACATCTATTCAATAAGACTGAAGTAATTGTTAAAATCACATTTTTCTTCCTGCAGAACGCATGGCTTTTCCAATTACAGAGCTTATTTACTGCCTGCTTTCTAAGCTACTTATTCTGACTATTAGTAATCTTGTGATAGGTGCGCATCTCAGTTATGCTTGGTTCCAAAAAAGTAGTTTTTATTAACACCTGCTCTAGATGCCAAATTACAGTGGGTACTTACAGATCATTAAACTAACTTAATGACCTGTTGCCTAGGTCCAGATGTACAAAAAGAAGCAGCAGTCAAGTTCAGCGAGCTAATATACATGAAGAATTATTGGAGACAAGAGATCTACAACCCACTACAACAGTGTTTATGTTAGTATCGTGGAGTAAAATATCCCAACTTATTCCATGAAACATGGTGAAACATGAGAGAGATGTTTGTGTTTCGTTTCACGCAGCATGAGAAAATGTAAAGCAAGGGCAGTTTAAAGAAATAGGATATTTGGTTTTTTGTAAGATGAAAGGACGTGTAGCAGAGAGAACTTCGCCAATGTGAATACAATCTAAATCCCCCTGGAAAGTTTTTAAGTGCTATTTACCTTCTTATGACAAAGAATGATGACAATATGCTCTTTGAAGAAAATGCACAAAGGTTTAGAAGCCATCTTATTAGCTTACAGATTTATCATCTGGATTAACATTTTAACCTCGTGAGATTGGATACTCTCACTGAAATTTTAATAGAAAAATCAGACCTATATGCTTCTATGACTTTGATTGCAAGTTAATAAATAATGAGATTTAAAAATCTATGAATATCCTAATTTAGCCTCTGTTACTTACATTATGCTGAACTAAATTGAACAAAGCCCTTATCAAATCAAAGCTACAACTGCAATCAAATTAAATCCGTCAGTAATATAAAATGAAGAAAGAAGGCAAACTGACTCATCAGGGAGGCTCAGAACAGGAAATGACACTATATTTTTCTGATTTTTAACATCTAAACACTAACAAAGTAAGCTTTATCTTTTTTAATTTGGACAGCAAGGCCATCTGAATTACTGTCTATTCAGTGACTTATAAGGAGTCCATATTTTCACATATTTTCACATTGAGGACAGTCACCATCGGAATAATCTCCCCAGGGAAGGGGTTGACTCGGCCATGTTGGACACCTTCAAGAGTCGCCTGGACAGGGTGCTGGGCCATCTTGTCTAGACTGTGCTCTTCCCAGAAAGGTTGGACTAGATGATCCCTGAGGTCCCTTCCAGCCTGGGATTCTGTGATTCATATTCTGTTTAAATCCTCTGTTTTGATATGGGATTGCTTATAAGTCCCAATTGCTTTTATTGAATACTTTTCAGTGATCACCCTTCTAGAGCTAAAGAAAACATAAGCTGATTGATGGTATTGTCTGCTAGATAGTAGGATAATATACATCTTGTCACTTGAACATAGTCACATGTTAATTATGCACATCTTTTCCAGGAGAATCAAAGCACATAATCGGGAGAACTCATAATAAAATACAGTAACAACAACAACAACAAAAAACAAACAAACAAAAAAAAAAACAAACAAACAAAAAAAAAAAAAACGAAAAAGAAGGAAAAAAAAAGATAAAATAATAACCTCCGGCTTTTCTGGTCTTGACACCATCAAAGTCAAGAGTGCAAGTCAGTTCTGATGTCTCTCAGTACCTAGTATCAGTGACCTTTGGTCACTTTCAGTACCTTTGTTTCCCTATCCTTTTCTGGACTCTCTATCATAATCGTCAGCTTTGATCTTTCTTTGGTGCTCTGGTAAACAGAGACCAAATGTGCAGGTTTACATTACTACTTTACCACTCAATCTCTCCCTTGAAATAAAGTCAGCAAAATTCACAGCCTTATAACAAAATCCAGTAGAGACTGAGTGATCAGATCAGTTCAGAATAGTGAAAAGTTGCCTCTTTTCTAACTAAAATAGATATGTTCCAAATTATTGTATATAAAAAAAGATGAATTAGTAAGTTAGTTTTGATCCTTGCATTACTTATCATTAGCTGTGGCGTCCTTAAGACCAAAGGTCCTGTAATTTCCTGTATGGTACTAGCATGAATTATTACCTAAATGCCACCGCTGCCCCTTACTTCACTTATGCTTCCTGTCTCACCATACATTTGTGTTTCTATTGTTCTGCTTACTCTCAAAATAGTTTTAAAATTGAGGTGGATTAATGGGAAATAATCCCTGGACAAAGGATATGTTTGGTTGATACTGGACAGATTTTAAAAAGAATAATTCGACAATAGAATTAGATGTACTTCTTAAATACGAGAAAAATTAAGTGCAGTGTTTTGCATTCTGACATGACTGATTATAAACATGAAAAATGCTGCAGTCTCTGCTCAGATAGGTCTGCTTCTTCCATAGTTTTGTTCCCCTGAAGTTCCAGTTTGCTTGTGTCACTTTCTAAGCTAGAACAAGATACCATCTGTAGTTTGTGTACTGCTATTTTTCCTGTGTTTGATGGTCCTGAGACACAAAGAAGAGAAAGGTGATGTAGATGTACTGAACTTGTGGAACAGTGACAGATCCCACTTAAAGGAATGGAAAGTTTTTTTGTCAAGTGCCTTTGCAATATTTGTAGGTGGTTGGCATCTCCTCACTTACGCTTGTTCTGTATGACACTTGGTATTTATGCACTAGAACCTTATTCAATATAGCTGTTATTTTTCTCCTTTTCACTGTATATTTTATATTGTTTTTCCATTAAAAATTCAAAAAGAGACCTTCAATGTAGCTGATTTCCTGCCTTAAATTCAGTATGAGAATTGGCAAACAAATGCCTTCTAACACAGGCAGTTCTTTATGGATTTATCTATAGTTTATCACATTTTTATTACTGTTTCATTGATGGTGGAATTAAAATAAATCATAGAATACCAGGTTGGAAGGGACCTCAGGGATCATCTGCTTCAACCTTTTTTGGCAAAAGCACAGTCTAGACAAGACGACCCAGCACGCTGTCCAGCCGAATCAAAGAGTGTCCAAGGTTGGGGAATCCAGCACTTCCCTGAGGAGATTATTCCGATGGCTGATTGTTCTCACTGTAAAAAATTTTAATCTTGTGTCCAATCAGAACCTCCACAAGATAAACTTGTACCCATCACCCCTTGTCTTTTCATATGACTCCTTGTAAAAAGGGAGTCTCCATCTTCTTTGTAGCAACCCCTTAAGTACTGGTACATGGTGATAAGGTGTCCCTTAAGCCGTCTTTTCTCAAGGCTGAGCAAATGCAATCCTCTCAGCTTTTCCTCACATGGCAGCTTCCCAGTCCTCTGATCATCTTTGTGACCCTTCTCTGGACCCCTCCCAGCCTGGCCACATCCTTTTAGTATAGCAGGGACCAGAACTGGACACAGCACTCCAGGTGTGGCCTGGCAAGTGCTGAGTAGAGCAGGATAATGACTTCTTTCTCTCTGCTGGTGATGTCCTTTTTGATGCCACCCAGCACCCTGTTGGCCTCCTTGGCTGCAGCAGCCACTGTTCGCTCACGTTGAGCTTCCTGCCCACCAGGACCCCCAGGTCCCTTTCCACAGAGCTGCTCTCCAGCCAGGTGGATCCCAGTCTGGGCTGCACTCCCGGATTATGTTTTCCCAGGAGCAAGACCTTACCCTTGTTCTTGTTGAACTTCTTGAGGTTCTTGTTGGCCCACTCTTCTAGACTATTCAGGTCTTCCTGGAGGGTAGGTCCCTCTTCTAAAACGTCCACTTCCCCACTCAGTTTGGTATCATCAGCAAGCTTCATCAGGGTATACTTGATCCCATCATCCAAATCACTTGGGAAGATATTAAACAGCATTGGGCCCAGTCGCAATACCTGGGGGACCCCACTAGTGACAGGCTGCCACTTGGAAAAGGAGCTATTTACCACCACCCTTTGGGTGCGGCCTGGCAGCCAGCTCCCCAGTCACTGCACAGACCACTTGTCTAGGCCATAACACATCAGTTTCTCTCAGGGTAGGCTGTGGGAAACCATACTGAAAGCCTTGGAGAAGTCCAGGTAGACAATGTCCACTGCTCGGCCCACATCAACCAAACAAGTTACTTAGTTGTAGAAGGCAATCAGGTTTGACAAGCACAATTTACCCTTGGTGAATCTGTACTGGCTTTTGCAAGTCACATGTTTTTTTTGACTTCTGACAACTTGCAGGAGGATTCATTCCATAACTTTCCCAGGGACTGAAGTAAGACGAATGGGCCTATAATTTCCTGGACCCTCCTTTAAGCCCTTTGTAGATGGGGGTGACATTAGCCTTCTTCCAGTCTTCTGGGACATCCTCCGTTCTCCATGACTTCTCAAAGATTATGGAGAGTGGCCTCACAATGACATCAGCCAGTTCTTTTAACACCCTCATGTGGATGTTGTCAGGGCCCATTGATTTGTAGGGGTCAGGCTGCTGTAATCATTCACATACCAACTCTTCTTTCACTGGCAGTGGGTCTGTGTTTGCATCATCCAGGAGTTCTGTTCCCAAGGCCTGGGGCCAACAGTGCTGGTAAAGACAGAGGTGAAGAAAGTGTTGAGATCCTTTGCCTTTTCAGAACTGTTGATGACTAATTCACCTCCCCTGTTTAACAGTGGGCCAATATTTTAATTCTGTTTCTGCTTGTTGTTTACACACCTGAAGAACCCTTTCTTGTAGTTTTTGACATTTCTGGCCAATTTAAATTTGAGCTGAGCTTTTGCTTTTCTAACTGCATCCCTGCACACCCTGCCAATGCTCTTGTATTTCTCAACAGATATTCATCTGCTTTTCCATCTTTGGTATGCTTCTCTTTTGGTTTTGAGCAGACTCAGAAGCTCGCAGTTAAGCCAAAGGGGTCTCTTGCTCCACCTACTTCCCTTACCTTTAAAGTGGTTGAACGGTTTTTGTGTTTCCAGGAGAACATTCTTAAAAAACTCCCAATGCTTGCTAGCTCCTTTATCCTCCATAGAACTTTCCCATGGAATCTCTCCTAACTGAGCTCTGAGCAAGCTAAAGTTTACTCTTCTAAAATCTAAAACCTTTGTCTTAGTACTAACCTTCAGCGTGCTCAGCAGGATCCCAAACTCCACAATGTTGTGGTCACTGCAGCCAAGGCTAGCACTAACTGAGATATTACAAAGCAGGTTTTCTTGGTTTATGAGTAGCAGGTCCAGCAGTGCCTCATTCCTGGTTGGCACATCTAACATTTGTAGGAGGCAGCAGTCCTCTATGCACTCCAGGAACATGACTGATTAAATGTGAGCTGCTGTATTCTTCTTCCAACAAGTGTCTGGGTAGTTGAAGTCACCCATAGGAACCAGATTCTGTTGACCCAAAGCTTGCTCAAGTGGCCCAAATATTGCTTCTTTGGACTTATAATCTTGGTTTGGAGGTCAGTACTAGATGCTTACTGTAAGATCCCCCTTGGAGATGACCCCTCTGATCTTGACCCAGAGGCATTTTATAGGGCTTCCACAATCTGTTCAATTCTGTATATTCAGGGTTCTCCTTCACATAGAGCACAACTACACCTCTTCCTTTTCTTCCCTGCCTGTCTTAATGAAACGGTCTATAGCCATCCATCGCGAACCTCCAGTCATGTGAGTCATCCTACCATGTTTCAGTTATTCTTACGATATAGCTTTCTGACTGGGAACAGAGCTCCAGTTCCTCCTGTTTGTTCCCCAGGCTGTGTGCATTGGTATAAATACACGAGGTGATTGATCTTCTGGTTCTCATCTTGGGAGGCAGATACGGAACATTTGTCACTGCTCTGGTTGGCCTGGCTTATTCCCCAGTTGGTTGCAATAGCATGAGAGTTGCCACTTTGGACCCCACCCCCAAGTCCTTCATTTTGAAGCCCACCTCGCCAGCCTGCTGCCAAAGATACCCCGGCCTCTCCTAGACAGGTGGATCCCATCCCTAACAGGCTGTAGTCATTGGAGAATGTCTTGTCATAAAAGCCAAAGCCCTCATGACAGGACCAGCCACAAAAGCCAGAAGTTGATTTGCATTATATGTCTATTTCTGGCTGCATCCTTTCCTCAAACTGGTAAAATGGAAGAAAACATAACTTAAGCACAAATCCTTTTTTCTTGCACCCCAGGGCTTTGTAGTCTTTCTTGATTCTGCCCGTGTTCTGGCTTGCAGTGTCATTTGTGCCTGCATGAAAGAGTAGCAATGTTCAGTAGTTTCTGTTCTTGACAAATTGTGGCACCCTCTCGGCAACATCTCAGACCTCACCTCCCAGAAGGCAGCATGCCTCTTGTGACTCCCTGTCAGGCTGACAGACGGACGCCTCAGTGCCCCTTAACAGAAAGCCACCCGCTACAAGCACTCATTTCTTTTTTTATGGTATCCACTGTGTTGGTGGTGTATTCTATATTCCATAAACAGACTAACTTTTTTAGTTTGATAATAATTCACTTCTTCAAGCTTGTATTATAACTCAAAAATACTATTAACAATAACACAGCTCCCAGACTAAATTTCTAAACCTGGCATGCGACTTGTATGAAGCATATCTGCCAAGGCAGTGGGTAGCTGTAGGCTCACAGACCAAGTAGGCAGTTGCCGAAGGCAGCAGCAGAGACACAAAGATCACAGTGGTAGCAAAGCAGCTCCCCCAGGCACCACGTAGTGTGCTGAGGTGATACTATCTTCTCAGCTTCAATAATGAGAGAACTTATCCCACGCCCTGGCCTTGATTTTCCCTCATCCTCCTGCTGGTAGACGAAGGAGGTCAGGAAGCATCCCAGCATGGAGCTGGAGAAGGACTGCTCTTCCCTTTATCTCCCTTCTCTCAGGCAGTCATGCTACATCAGGTCAGACAATCCAAGCAGGTGTTTGTTATTTTATCCTCATTAATTTTGATTCACCGCTGTGAAACCTTGAGTCTGCCCATGACAAAATCATTATATTGATTTCTGTACCACTGTACTGGTTTTGGCTGGGATAGAGTTAATTTTCTTCGTAGTATGGAAGTGTGTTTCTGGTTTATGATGAAAATAGTGTTGATAACACAGGGATGTTTTAGCTGTTGCTGAGCAGTGCTTTCACAGCCTCAAGATCATCTGTTTCTCCCACTGCCCCAGCAGCGAGTAGTCTGGGGGTGCACAAGAAGTGGGGAGGGGACACAGCTTGTAAAGTTGTTAATCTCAGAAATATCCTTACATGTGTGTGAAAGTTCAGCTGACGCTGCTTAAGCACCGAAACTAGAATTGTGCCTAAATTGCAGCACATATGCCACACCAAAAAAACCTGAACCAAGTTCCTAGGTGTTAATAGCTGTTCTCAACACTATCAACATTGTTTCCTAATACAATCCATCAATTCATAATCTGTTTATTTAATGTTTACATTTTGTTAGTGTTTGATGGGGTCTTGTTACCTGGTTGAGGCTTTTATGCTTAAGGCTGAATGGACATAGTAGATGCACTCTATTACATTCTGCTGCAAGAAGTTTGGGGTTTCTTTTTTTCCCGAGAGGATGTGAAGGCTCTTTTTAGGATGCAAAGTGTACAGACAGAAGGAGATGGAGAAGGTGAAAGAGAACTTTCACCTGGATTCATGTGAAGGAGATGAAAGGTGGTAAATAGTCTATTTTCATAAAACTGTTAATGTTCTCAAATAATTTACTTTCCTGAAATGACATGAAGATTGCAAAGTTTTGCAATCCACTAGAATCTTTACTAAAAAATCAACAATCACAAGGTTTTTAAATCACTCACTTGTGTGTTACTTGTGGTTGCTTTGTGCAACCTGATCTACTGAAACATATCCCTGCCCATGGCAGGGTGGTCGGACTAGATGATCTTTAAAGGTCCCCTCCAAACGAAACCACTCTATGATTCTGTGATACATCAAATTCAGTTGAAACGGGGTAAGGCATTAAAATTCTAAAGAAATGACAGAGTACCTGGCTGTTTTATGAAAGCTAGGTTAAAACTGAGTCTCTTTGAAGGAATTTAAGATCTAATTACTAAGACAGGAGAAAACAGAATGTTTGAATAGACAGGAATGTAAAAGGATAATTGGTTACCTTTATGTTGACTCAAATGAGACCTGTACAGTGCAGATGAACAGATGAGAAGACAGTGAGAGTTATTTTGAATAAGAATAGCAACTAAATTTCACTGATTTAAGGACAATACCATACAGCAAGAGAGCGTTAGTCGTACTGGTGAAAACTGGATGGAACTGGCACTTACTGGTAGCAACTTCAGCTTCCTTTTCAGGATGGGTAAAGGGGCAGTTGCAAACTTAGAGATCGACACTCAGCCTGTGATATGAGCATGTACGGGAATGGTAGACTCAGAGAGAACTTGCTAATGAGAAATATCTTTTATTTTAAAATGTAGGTAGGGACTTATACATTTCTCTTCAGCAAGAAAAAGAAAAGTTCTAATGAAATAAAACCTTGTCTTGAGAAAATGCTTATTTCTCATCATTAGTGCAATTCGAAAGATTTTCTTTTGCAGTTTTGCAACAGCTTTTGTAGTGCCATTTATATCTCAGCTTCTGCCACAGCCATTACAATTTAAATGACCAGTTATCAGATAACGGAGGTGAAAATCCATTAATATATGTCTGCTGCAAAGAAACTAGGCTTTTTTTCCTATTAGTTGGTGAAAGGCACGTACATTTTTGCTTTAGGTGAAAATACATTTGGAGAAGATGAGAAATATTTTGTATTCATTATCAGAAGCCTTATCTCAAGGCATCAGTTAGCTTATTCATATTGTATTTTGCTATTTTTTAATTAAAACATTTAATGTGAGTTGAGAACTAATTTCTGTTTCCCATTCTTCTTATGACAGCCATGTTTAGCTACTTCTTACTGGTTGGATTTTCATTATGCCTGCTGTCCTGGCATTTCTGGTAAGTATTGAAGTAACAAAGAATTTGGTATACCACGTCACAAAAGAAAGAAGTATGATGTACTTAGATGTAAATAATAATAATAATAATAATAACAATAACAATATCACCTATAAAATTGGTATTTGTAAGAAAGGAAAGTATGACTTTCAAAGTCCTAGTTTTGTAATGAACAATTTTGAACCTTTATGTTCAAGTTTTCAGGAGGGAAGTTACCTTTTTGTAAGCTGATCTCACAAAATCCAACTGCCTATGTAGCATACATATGAAAATGACAATGATTGAACATAGTTCTGAATTTTAATTAAACAGAAGATGATTTCTGAAAACATGTTTTGTATAACTAGGTTATAAATACTGTCCCTTGGTCATAAAAACAGGAACTAACTCTTAAATACAGATTTATAACTTTTAACTTTTTTTAAATCTAGAAACTATGTTAGAATTGCCTCTGAATAATTAATATACCTTGGGCATTCTCAAAGCTTTGTTAGTCATACCTTAAAAATAATATCAATGACATTTCTTGCTCTTTTTCTTCTTTGCTAAGAAACTACACTGTCTACAGTACATTATTTGGGTCTTCCTTTCATAATCTGGCCTGGAAAAATTCATGTCTGGACACAGGCAGCACAACTTACAGCTAGGAGACAGCCTTGTCTCTAGATAATTACAGCCTCCGGAGTGAGACTGATGCTAACTACACAAGCATGAAGTTCTCATGTTTCCTTCCCTTTCAAAGTCAAAGAGGTCAGCTTAAGCCATCTGCTTGTCATATATGAGAACAAAGGAAAAAGAGCTCGCTCTCGGCTGGGATGTGCGTCTGCCTCTGGGGGCACCTTTTCTCTGTTTGGCTTCTCTTGTAGAAAAAAGCAAAAACTTACCTGTCACAGAAAGTCTTGATATTGCAGAGAATTTGATAAATATTGTATTTATAGAGGAGAGAAACTACAGGATGACAACTATGGTGGCAAAGTAACTTTTTCTAACCTTACTCAAGTTTTTGCACAAGAAGTCATTCTCCTTAGATTTGGTCCAAGTCATGCTGATAAATTCCACTGTTTCTACTTGGCAGGAGAAGTCTCTGCTGTTTAGCATTAAGAGGTGGTGGCACTAGACATCTGCTTGCCCCTTAGTTGTCAAAGTCCAGTATTCAATTTCAGTTTCCATTCACTAAGGGCCTACTCAGCTGCTGTCTAAGTTGACTTTCTCCTACTCACCCTGCCTGTAGAGTCAGAATAATTGATAATTGAAAGGAGTTGCTAATAGTTGCCCGATCTGAATTCCCAGGCTGCACTGGCTGCTTTGAGCGATACTTTCATGCCGATGATCTATATTCTATTTTAACAACTGACTCTTCAGGAAAAAAAAAGGCAGAAGAATAGTTTCCTTATTTTCTTTCCTTTTCATCCATTTTTGCTGAGGATGAAAGGATAAGTCACTTCGGCAATCTCCAAAGAGGGTTCATGGTTGTGAATACTGAATTGGAGAAATAACTAACTCTGGAGAACGTGGCCTACTTGCCTCTTTTTGGCATTTCACACTGGCTAGTCCCTGTCAGTCTTTCTCTCTCTCAGGCGTAAGGTCATTGTGAATTACACTAAGCAGCAGGACAGACAAAAAGAAATGAAGCACTGCAGTGGACAGCATGCCAATACTCATGTGAGCCTTGTGCTTCCAGCCCCTCAGACTGACAATCTAACAATGGAGAAAATTATGTTTCTGTAAATTCATTGACTGCCAACTTTAGAAATCAACTGTGAGAGCCTCACATAAAAGCTTGAGCAGAGTTGAAGTAGGGAACCATAATGAATTGTTATCAGGATTTGAAAGTATCATCAAGTAGCTCAGCAAAAAATTCTAGTAGTGGATTCCTTGAAATTTTCTCCAGAGGAGTAAGGAGAATTTTAACAGGACTGGATATGTGCAAGTATTATACCAGTATCTCATTTGGAAAGTTCAAATGCTTAACTGTCATTATTCTGCTGTCTGATTTTCTCCTCTGATGTTCAACATGGGGAGATTCTATATTCATAGCCTTCTAAAATTAAGTTTTCATAAAGACTTTTGAGACCTGTACTTTATACTTTTTGCCATCTCTGGATTTCTTTCAACCTTTTTTGCAACTGGCTCTTTGGCAAAGTCATGAATATTTGTTGCTGGCAGATAGAAGTCTCAGTTTCCAAACCAGCTACATGTCTGTCTGTGATGTTTGCAGATCACTGGAATTTATCTTCTCCTATCCACGGAATTTCTAGAGGTTTTTGAATCAGAGAATTGCTGTTTGTCGGCTCTCATTACCATGTTCTTTCCTAAGCTGAGTCTGATATAGTAACGAAACCAGCAGGAGCTGGTTTAGGTTCAAGACGCTTTGAATAAGGGCAGCATATATATACATCTGGGATCGACTCACCACTCGGTGGCTAACTTTTTAGAAAGATTTTG